>NC_068570.1:36471777-36799364 GCF_025698545.1 Gossypium raimondii
TCTTGTTTAAGGTAAAAGATTAAATCTGAAATGTAACTGTAGTTTGACATATATATATTGTCTTTCCCAGATTACTAGAAAAGAGTAATGTTATCATCATTGCAGCGGAGATATTTGTTTATGTCCGTTACCTGATACTTGTCTGTCCACCTGCATTAGTAAATTATAAAGATGTTATCAAGACAAGAAATTGACATCACTTGTGTTAAAATATTAAAGCTCCAAATGATAAAATTTCTCTTGCAAAAACACAACAAGCCTGTAATTACACAAATTGAGCATTCATTAAAAAAATGAGATAATCATATTCAATGGAATAATGTAGATCTAATATCATGCCAGATACTAATGTACAAACCTCAGTGCATTTAAGTATGACTAAAAATAAGTCAAAACTCAAAATTGAAATCACAAGCATAAAAGGCTGACTCAATCTAGGAAACATAGGAAATAGAAACATGTAAGAAAAACCAAATGAAAATGGAATTAAATTATCAAAGACTCTTACCAGTCTTCAGACACTTTTTGAACATTTTTAACATCTTACCAACATTGAAAACACTAAAGATTGCTTAAATATGTTAACAGAACAAACACCAATCATAACAATTTCCACCAGCTCTTGCAAAAAATGGAGAAAGCATCACACAAGCAATTAATCTAGCAAATATAGCATAGAAACACAAGACTAAAAGATCCTTAAAGCATATATCTTATCGCTTTCTTAACTACTCTATGTCAAGCAATTGATCTTGGCAAAACATATGAAATGGGCAACACTAGAACAAATATTTCATCTCGTTCAAATGGCCAAATCATGCAAATAAGGACTCAATTTCCTAGAAGAGAAAAAATGTTACCTAGTAAATTTGTGTATCTATGCCATGTTCTGCTAACAGCCATGTCATCATCGTATAATAATTCATAATTAATAATTCATATTTTACAGATTTTGAATAACACATCTTCTTGTCATGTTTGAGTTATTTATCTGTGTATGAATATGATGTATCATTTTATCTCTAATATTGCTAGTTCTAAAGGGAAACTCTCGATATCATAATTAGGTAGCTACAAAATCATACATAAATTATAATAAAAAAAATCTGCACTAAAATATCCCAAATGGTTCTTCGTTGACTATAGCAATGGTTCTGCACTAAAAAATCTGCACAAAATCATACATAAATTATACAGCAATGGTTCTTCGTTGACTACAAAGCGATATGTCTAACAAAAGAAGAATGAAAGAAAAAATAATTTTTCTTATTGTTTCTTGGTGTTGAGATGCAATTAAGAACCATGACTGACATTAAAATTTCAATAGAATGAACCAACCAAATATTGCAATTGCAGCATAATAGAACTCAAGGATTTCATAGGATTATTGCAAACTATCATCATTACATTACATGCCCGATTAAACAACAACAATAGTGATAATCCATAAACACAAACGAAGGCAATTCTCAGATCCGCATCCACACATACTACCAGGCAGAATTCGTGATTAAACTCACCCAACTAATCAATCTTCTCTAAAGAAAAACATCAACTTAACTCAATACAGAAACCAAAACATAAACTTCATGTTAATATCCTCTTAATATTAAAACCCACAATTTTATCATTAAAAAAATTCAAGAAATGCAAATAAAGAAAACTCAACTAATCGAAATCACAAGCCATTTAGAAAACAATCAAAGAACAAGAAGAGAATTTTCATCTGTTCAATTGAACATGCAATAGAACCAGTCAAAGAAAAGCCCAATGAAAATCATATATCTTGAACTAAAAATGAAATACTTTAAAAAGAATCAAAATTAGGAGAACAAAAGATTCAGATCAAGACAAAGGAAGTGGATGAGGTTTATTTTGGTGAATAATATAGCAAATATTCCAGATTATAGGTGAAGCAAAACTCACTTGTAAAATATTCCAGATCAGGCTACTGTGGAAAGAGTAGAAAGAAAAGAAAAAAATGTTCTTCCCTGCCCTAACCCAAGAAATGGGTTTTAAGCAAAGAGTTTTCCGTTCATGATAAAATGAGAAAAGAAACGTAGGAGAAGATCAACCTGGGCAGAAAATCCTTTGCTTCAGTTTCTAAGCCAAACGTAAGAAAGAAAAATCATAAAGAAGGAAAAAAATTACCTCTGCAATCAATAGAAAAAAAAAGGGAAATGTAGGAGAAAATGCTGAGGGCAGAAAATGGAAAATAAGAAAAACGGTGCTGAAGGAGTCCCTAATAGGTGCTGAAGGCAATGAATGCCTATTACAGCCAACCAAACATACCTTTGGTAGTGAGCCCATTGAATTAGGGGGAATGCATTCCTATTCCCTCCAACTAAACAAGTTGTAAGCGTTTTTTTTAAAAACTTCACATTAATAATATTGTAATTGGATTACTAAGTAGATTCGATTTGGTTAATGAATATTTTTCTTAAAAACAAAAGAGTGATTTTCATACAATTCAACTCAAGTAAAAGAATGACTTTACTAGATCACTTTGGTGATTAATATAACACATTTGACTTAGCCGAAACACCTAGGCTAGGTTGAGGGTGTTACAAGTATTGAATTATGGTATGCGTTGTTAATGTTGGCATGTTTTGGTAAATTTTTGAAAGGTAAATAGACATGTGAAATGGTACTTTATGTAACATCCCTAACCCGTCTCTGTCACCGAATTAGGGTTACAGAGTATTGTAGTAAAATTCAAAACATTCAGAACATTTGATTTCAAACAGAACATTTATTCAATTGAAATTATAAGAATAGTTTAGGAACATTTTGGGATCAATTTGAAACAAAATAGAAAATTTTGGAAATAAGGGTCACACGACTGTGTAGCCAGGCCGTCTGATATAGCCCAGACCATGTCTAGACACATGGCCGTGTCCCAGCCTATGTGTCCACCTTTGTGGGTATTCAAAATAGGGTCACATGACCGTGTCGCAGGTCGTGTACCAAACTATGTGTGCATTCGATATTGGATGACACGACCGTGTCATATGCTATGTATTAGACCATGTTACATACTGACTTGAGACATACGACCATGTTGCAGACCATGTGAAACCTACACTTAAAACAATAATGACACACGGTCCTGTGACAACCCATTTCCAAAATTTTCAAGTTTTTTCAAAATTTTCTGTTTTGTTTCAAATTGATTCTGGAATGTTCCTAAACTGTTTTTAGGGCTCCATAAGATCGATTTAAGGCCTGTAATTGTATTGTATGCTATAAATGGAATGTGTAAATGATTGTTATAATTTTAATTGAATAAATGTTCTATTTGAAATCAAATGTTCTGAATGTTCTAAATTGTACTTTAATACTTCGTAACCATAATTCGGCGATGGAGACGGGTTAGGGATGTTATACTTTAGGAATATATATTGATACAAACATGCTAGAATATAACAAATGTTTGATTGGTATTCTTAGTAATTTGAAGATGAGTATAATATGTATTATAAACTAAATAAATATGTGATGATGATGAATGAATATTATAAGTTTATCTCATCATTGAGATAAGGATACAAAAAAAATTTCTGAATTTCTAGACAAAGATACAAAAAAATATGCAATGCAAGTACTTAGTAAGTATCCTATACAAGCCCATTTTTGCCTGGGCTCGTACCAGTAAGAACAAACCAAACCAAAAATAAAAAAACAATAAACAACCCATTTACAAACTTTAACCCAATGATAGACCCAAACTCAACTACCATAAACCCAAACCCGAAGCCCAAATGCACAGGCCCAACTGTCTAAACCTAGCCCAAAAAAAATCAAATCAGAAACAACAATGTCAAACCCTAGGTGCGCCACACCTAGGGGTTCCTAGCTTCTGGAGTCGTCTTCTGCCACTGCCACCTCTGACGCCGTGCCGCCCGTCAATCACCTACTCCATCAACGTCAACACCTGCAAACAAGAGAAAAAGTAGTAGCAAATAATAGCGAAAATATTGTAAAAAAATGGCTATAAAGCCATAACAACCATTGTAAAAAGGGTCCCCCTTCTCACGAACAGGAGAGAAATAAAAAAAAGGCAATATTTCAGAAGGTGATATTTTGTTTTTTTTTTATGTTTTAGATTTGAGTTTTATTTTTATTTTTATTTTTTCTTCTAGGAAAATAAAAAGAAAAAGGAAGAAAAACTCAGCTAGAAGAGCCTGTGGCCACGTTGCTAGAAACCCTCTTTCGTTGTCAGAATCAGGCAAAATAAGGGTAGGAGGTCTCCACTTCTGGCTCTTTTTGGAAGGCTAGGCCTGGCCTTCGATCGGGTTTTAAAATGGGGGCTAAAACGCCTTTTTGCGCAATGCCAGCCACCAGCCACCACGGCGCTACGGCAGTGGCATGGCCGAGACCTAGCCCAGATGGAGGGGCCAAGAGAGAGACTAAAGGAACTTTCTCTATTTTTTTCTCTGAAACTGAAATTGAAATGTTTTTTTTTTCTTTTTTTTACTATTTATACAAGACATAAAACGACGCCGTTTTGAAAGTGGGATTCAAGTGCCAAAACGATGTTGTTTTGGCCTTGACCCGCGACCCGACTCGTCCACCATCAGGATCCGCGTATTTCTGCGGTGAAGGGGATATTTCTGCGCTAGGTCCTTCCACTTTCACACTGTGGTGCAATCTGATCCCTTTTTTGTTTTCGATTTCGGCTGCAAATTGTGCTTCTGATTCAATTTAGTCCATGGACCATGCGCCGACATTAGTACCATAAACGGCGTCGTGCTGGGCCAAATAAAATAGGTTATTTTCACGGTTGACCCCTCCACATTTTATTCAATTTCTAATGTTGTCTTTTTATTTATTTTTTATTTTAATTTTCCTATATAATTTTATCTCCATTTCATTTTAACCCATTGAAACGGCGCATTTAAATGGCTGGGGAATAATTTCCCATTTGGCCCCTACATATCGGGTCCTGTTGGTTCTTTTTCTTTTCAAATTTGGCACTTTAATTCTGTTTTAATTCCAAATCTGTCCTGGGGTCATTGAATTTCATTTTTAATTCACTTTTTCTAAAAACTGTTTATTTATTTATTTTGTTTTGTTTAATTTCTTTTTCTTTTCCTTTTAAAAAAATCAAATATCTTATTAATTTAACCTTATTCATTTAATATTTTCACTATTTTGTTTCTTTTTGGTTTTCACATTTTTGTTTACTATTATTTGTATTTTCCGTTATGGTTAATATTTTCACTATTATTTTTATTATTATTTTCAATATATTATTTTTTTCTTTTTCTTTCTTTCTTTCAATAATCATCGTTATTATGTTTTTTTATTCATATTGTCATTATTATTATCATCGTTCCTCATGTTATTATTAGCATTATTTGTATTGTTCTTGTTCATGCTTGTCAGCATTGTAATCCGATGATATTGATGACATGTGTTTCTTTTATGTTATGCAATATTACGTCTCCGTTACTTCAAAAGCATGTCACACCATCGTTATTAGCCACGTATAACTTTTTACGTATTAAATAACTTTTTTAAAAATATAATAAAGTAAACGTATATCTTTTAAACATTTCACTACCCTTTTACCCAAATTGGTGAAAAGAAAATTTTAAAAAATAAGGCAATGTTTCACGATTTAGAATTTTGAGAAATCGTACCCTAACTTACGGGGTTTCAATTTTCTCGTTGAACCTAGATAAGTGACATATCCTTCTAAATTTCAAAATACGAGATTTCAATAAGAATTAAATTCAAGTTCATTCTCAAATGTGTGGAATATCGTGTCTTAACTTACGAGATGTGATATTTCATTACCTCGAGACGAGTAGGTCTTTAATTCCCTTCCTAATTTATTCAAGCATTTTAATGAAAAGAGGATTGTATTTTAAATTTCCCTTGAAATTTTCAGCGTTCGACACCAAGACACTAATTAATCAACTAGGTACCAATTTTTGGGCGTTACGAGGGTGCTAATCCTTCCTCGTACGTAACCGACTCCCGAACCTATTTTTTTGAATTTCGCAGACCAAAAGCATTGTTTTAATAAATCTAAACCGTTTATTAAAAATAACCATTTTACGAGGTGACCCGATCACACCTTATCAAAAAAAGATTGGTGGCGACTCCCACATTCGTTTTCGTTTTTCAAATCTCAAGTCGACCCCGTTTTATAAAAAAAATGGTGTCAACAGCTTGGCGACTCCACTGGGGACAAACGCAAGAGTCAGGCCACGAGTTGATTACTTTTTGTGTTTTTGTCAAAAATAAAAAACTTGGTTTAAATATACGATTTTTTCGTTGCATTTTCATTCGTCTTTATTACGATTTTCATCATTGTGATTTATAATCGCTGTGTTAGTTTAAGTTTGGATAGATTTCTGCACATTGCATTGCATGACCACTCGATCATACCCTTCTAAGTGGGAGTGAGAAACTACGCCTTCATGAGGTTTTCACCTCTGCATGGGATACTAAATCGCTTTCAGGATACATCCGTACCTATGTCTTCGTGAGATTTTCATCTCCGCATGGCCATAGGGAAATGTATTCTCCTGAACTGAACTTGGTCCGTATGAACCTATAATAGGTGAGGATCGAGGAATCTATCGGTTCAGGTACCCTTACTTTAGAATCGAACCGCATATAATGAGCCTCAGGAGCCTACTCTAGGTAGAATCACACCGAATATCTAGAGGTCACCCAAAAACTTGGTTTAAATTTGTGATTATTTTTGTTGTATTTTGTCCGTTTTTATTACGATTATCAGTACTTCGGTTTGTAATTACTCTATTGGTTTGAATTTCGATATGTTTCTGCATATTGCATTATATAACCGCTCGATTATTTCCTTTTAAGTAGGAGTGAGAAGCTATTTCCTTTGTGAAGTCTTCACCTCTGTGCAGGATAGCAGATCGCTTTCGAGATACATCAGTACCTATGTCGTGAGATTTTCATCTCCGTACAGCCATAGGGAAATGTATTCCCTTGAACTAAACTCAGTCCGTATTAGCCTATAATGGGTGAAGATTGAGAAATCTGCTGGTTCAGGTACCTTTACTTTAGAGTCGAACTGCATATAGTGAGCCTTAATTTACCACCTTAGGAATAATTACACCAAACTCTAGTAATCTCCCGAGTAGGTGCTAAATTTGTTTTTTTTTTTGCTTGCTTTTGTACTAACATGTTTCGTTTTGTCTTGATTATGATTGCATTGCATTTTCATCATAAACAAGAGGTGTTGATTCATGTTCGATTGCTAAATAAAGAGCTTGTCATGGAAAATGAATTTCTTGATAAAGTGGAAAATAATGCAGTTGTTCGAATATGGTCCAAGAAAACACAACAAGAGAAGGATGATAGTTCAATAGAAGACTATACGACTTTGCTTTGTTGCCCGAAGATTCAAGTCGACAAAGACCATTCGAGAGTCGTCAATGTCTCGAACTTTTAAAGAAGCTAGCAAGCATCACGAGGATAAGTGAACAATGAGTCACGACCCAGATCAAGCAAAAGGAGCTAGTAGAGGCATCCATTAGAAAATTCGCGAGATTTATCCTAACATTTGAATGAATGAAGGGATTGTTGTTTTCGCTTGATATATGCGGACCAAGCCGTATATATATTCGTTTTATCTAAAGAGATTTGTTTTCTAGTAAAGTTGTTCTAATGGAATTGAACTAGAATTAACGTCTCTTTCTGCATTCATTTCACACATTTTCATTACATGACATCATATGTATTAAAATCTACCAAAAGAGCCTAATTGAGTAAAATTATTTCATAAGAGTTAATCTGGAAAACCAACGCCCTCGCGATACCCGAACAGAAGTTAAAAGAATGGACCAAATGTTAGAGAGGTTAGAGCAGATGCAAATACAAATGCTAGAGCAATTGACCAAATTTTAACAAGATATGAAGGATCAGATGCTAGAACTCCAAAGAAATCTGATGAGCCAATTAACCCAGTTATTGGATAGAGGGTTAGAAAAAGGAAAAAACCCAACAGTCCACTTTGGAGATAATAATGAAGTCCCTGCTAATTTTCTAGGCTTTATCTCAACAAACATCCAAGCACAACTGAATACATATCCACAAAGGGTAATTGTTAACATCCGACCACAATACCAGACCAGTACTTCGGCACCGGTGAATTTCGCGACAGGCTCAGGTTCCAACCTTAGGGGAAATCTAACTAATCCCGTTGTCCTTAATGATCTAGCGGGAATAAAACAGGTGAGAGTGGAGTTATCAAAATAATTTAGATATCGTTACAAACGAAAAGGGCAAGAGTGGAGCCTCCAAATTAATATTTCAAAGGCCCCGAGAAAGAGGAAAAATGACGTGAATGATGCGAGTAGGTATAACGAGGGTTGTTCAAAGTCGATTACCGCAAGCCAGCCAAGGACAATTACTTCTGGCCATCAGATCCCTGAGAGACAAAAATTCGGCACAAAGTAAAACATTGAGAAGTCCCAATTTGTACCAATCCCAATGTTATATCGGGAGCTGTATCAGAGTTTATTTGACGCACACGTTGTTTCCTCTTTCTACTTGAAGCCTTTACAACCTCCGTACCCAAATGGTACTACATAAATGCGTAATGTGACTATCATGCGGGAATTACATGGCATTCTATAGAAAATTGCACTGCCTTTAAAAAGGTGGTTAAAAGGCTAATCAGTATGGGCATTGTCAAGTTCGATACAGAAAATCTGCTGCCCAATCATATTGATAATCAGGATGAATACAATAAATGAAGAAATATTGGGAAGCGTTCACATCAACGCCGTATACAAAGAAACAATTGAAGAAGAGACCTTGTTAGATATCCACCCTTATAAACTTGGAAGTGTTCTAAATAAATCAGACTATAGATGAAATCTCTGTAGCATTTAAAGCTTATTTAGAGTAATGTTCAAAACACTTTTGTTGCTTTTGGCCTAAAGACAGTAAGAATGTCTATGTGAAATAGGCTCATGTCTAAACATTATCATGAAATACATTATTGTGATCATTTTGAGCTAGTACTTTTTTCTTTCTTTACAAATAATTATGTTTGATTCTTTCATTCTTTTGGATTTTCTTCCACATCATTCTTTCATTCATACTTATATTGTACAAATAATTATTCATAAATTCATACATTCTTTGTATATTCTTTTGTACCTACAGTGGGTCCCTAGATATCAATGACATGAGTGATGCTGCTACAAACTCGAAATTTTCTTTTGAGTGAGACATGTGTTTAAAGGAATCTCATTACTTTGAAGATGACATAGATTGTAACCTATCTCCGGACTTGTTGAGGATGGTAGAACAAGATAAAAAAATAGATCCTACCTTACAAAAGTCAGTGGACAGTAAGCTTAGGAGAAGAGAAAGAGGTAAAGATCAGAGCCTATCACCGCAGAGATAAAGCGAGACGTTATTGAGTTAATCTAAGAATTAAAAAATAATTTCGCATGATCAAGATATGCCTAAGCTACTTAGACGTGTGAACACTGTTGAAGCTAAGAAAATACATGCTAATGGTTTTGCAATGGCCAAACAAATCATAAGATTTGGGTGCTGCTGGTCCACCATGGAAGAGGATTGCATTAGTTATACCAAGTGTCATTTATGGAGTCAAGATTTATGTGCTTCCTTCATCTCTTCATGTTATGACTTTTCCATAGACTTTCTCTATATGGGGCATGGAGGTGATGGGGGCAATCTCGTCAAAAGCTTTTAGCCAATATCGATTCATCTTTCTGGTCCTCGATTACTTCACTAATAAGGTGGAAATAGCTTCATATACCAATGTTACAAAGTCGAAGTCATTAAATTCTGATTACAAAAAAAAGATCAGATGCCGATAAAGAATGCCAAAAAGGGACAATGTCAAAAGCTTGTTGTCTGTTCAAAGATCAAATGCCATAGACAACCAAAAAAAGAAAAATAAAACAAGGATCGTGGGAAAGATGACTGAGACTGGTAAAGATTGGTATAAAGAAGTTATTATTTACCCTCTATGCTCATCAAACATCGACCAGGACCTTTGCTAGGGAAACACTTAGCCCATTGGTTTATAGAATGTTAAAAGTTATTCGTCATGGTTAGATGATGCGAGCTTACGACAAAGAGGTTCATCCTAGAGAATTTTACGAGGGGGATCTGATGTTAAAAAAGATCCTTCTTATACAAAAATATTTTAAAGAAAAATGAATGCCAAATTAGGAAAGACCTTATGTTGTAAAGAAGGCCTTCTTTGGAGGAGCTTTAACTTTGAGCGAGATGGATGGTAAAAACCTACCAAATCTCGTAAACTCAGACTCAGTCAAGAAACACTTCACTTGAAGAAAGAGAAATGGACCAAAGTGAAAACCCACAAAAGGGGTATTTTGAGTCCTAAAAAATAATAAGGTGAAAACCCACAACGGACGCCTTAGGTTCTAAAAAAAATAAAAGAAACCAAGGTGAAAACCCATAAAGGGCACTTTGAGTAAAAAATAATAAAATATGAAGAAATGAAAAGTAAAATGGAGAGGCCAAGATGAAAACCCGTAAAAGGTGCCTAGAGACCAAAGGGGATTTGAGCTGAAAACTCGAAAAGGGCAGCTCAAATTTTGACCAGAATGGGATATAAGGTGATCAGGGCAGCTCAAATTTTGATCAGATTGGGGCATGTGGTGATCTCATTATACTTGAATCAACAGGAAAGGGTAGGCGACGTCTTGGGACATTGACAAAGTCCTGTAGATCTCCTAAACACATGTCAAACTCAGAATGGTCTTTCAAAGAGTTAGTACAGAGAAGTTCAAGCTGCGACAATTGGGGCACCTAATCTTCACACTATTTATATTGAATTTGATGTCTTAGAATACTTTATTCTTTTTTAAGATACATGTTCCCAATCAATTTCTCTTTTATTTTTACTATCATTGATAATTTATTCATTTCGAGCTTTGCTCTTAATAAAATTTCATCTTGTCCATTGAGATAATCCTTTTCATTTTGAATCTTAGCAAAATTTTCTATCCTAATTAATCTATTTGTTTAGAGCTTTGCTCTTAATAAAATTTCATCTTGTCCACTGTGATAATCTTTTTCAAGCATTTTTCGTTGAAATAAAGATTAATGGGCTGTTAACATTCAAGCAAAAGGAGTTTTGTATATCACTCTGAAAGCTTCTAAATAATATAGGAACTTGAAACAGGGCTATTGTTTGGAACACACCAAGTTTAAAGGTTGAAATGTCTAAGAAGGAAAAGTCTAAATTACAACTATCCTTTCGAATTTTGTTGTCCAAACATGGATTGAACAAAATGACAAGATGTCGTGTTGGTGACAAAACTTCAATGAACAAACAAGTAATGATCATCGAAGTGATAAGAAGAGATTTTCTCAAAGAAGAAAATTTTACAATTGTGCATAAATATTTGGTATGACACCTCGAGAATGGTGCAAGGCCAAAGAGATTCAGATCTTGTATCCCTAACTGTAGTGGGAGAGGGTTGAGAAAGAGCCAGATCTTATACTCAGTGGGAGGAAGATGGTTCAAATTTTATGTCCCAAAGGTACAATGGATTGAACTTTGAAGATCACAGTGGATTGAACCTTGAAGATTACAGTGCGGGCAATCCGGTTAAGTAAGATGTGAGCATTACCAGCCGAACATGATAATATTCTGACATATAGGTAATGAGGCCTTAATCAACAACGAGCAATAACAACTCAAACATTAAGATATCATTTTCATGACATTTTACATTCATGCATACATACCTGGTTAAGAAATTTTGATTCATTCCGATGATAATGTTCTAATCACTAGGCATAAATAGACCAATGAAATGGATGCCACAGGTTATGTTCCCTAGAACAGATCCGTGAAGCTATAAATCCTATACCGCTGAAGTTGCGGTGGAATAGATTAAAGAAGATAGCAAATCTTGTCTTTCAGTCTTGGCAATAAGCGATCGAAGACACCAAACTGACCTCTCTCGAGTTTGCGGTGAGCAGATCAAGATAGGAGATCTTGTCTTCTCAGATGGCAAAGAAAGCGATCAAGACACCAAACCTCATCTTCTTGAGTTTGCAGCGGAGCAGACTGAAGATAACATATCTTGTCTTCCTATGCTAGTAGCGAAGCAGATCGAAGACACCAGCCTGACCTCCATGAGTTTGCAGCGAAGCAGACTAAAGATAGGAGATCTTGTCTTCCTGTACTAGCAGCGAAGCAGATCGAAAACACCAGCCTCACCTCTCTAAGTTTACAATGAGCAGATCAATATAGCGATCTTGTCTTCTCAGATTAAGCGCCAAGCGATCAAGACACCAGCCTCGCCTTCCTGAGTTTGCAGCGGAGCAGACTGAAGATAACAGATCTTGTTTTCCTGTACTGGCAGTGAAGCAGATTGAAAACACCAGTCTTACCTTTCTAAGTTTGCAGTAGAGTAGGTTAAAGATTGTAGATCCTGTCTTTTTAAGCAGTAGTGGAGCAAATCGAAGACAACAAATCTTATTTTCCCAAGGTAGTAGGGAAGCATATTTAAGCCACTAGTCCTATCTCTCTGAGCAGCAGTGGAGTAGGTTGAAGATTGTAGATTTTGTCTTCCTTTACTGGTAATGAAGCAGATCGAAAACTGGTCATGTCTTCTTGAAGTTGCAGTAGAATAGATTGAAGATGGGTTACAAGTCTTATCTCCCTGACATTGTAGTTGAGTAGAATAAAACCACAAACCTTATCCCTTTGAAGTTGCTGCGAAGAAGATTAAAGCTACAAGTCAGATCTCTCTGAAGTGCAATGAATCAGATTGAAATGACAAGACATAGTGGACCGGAGTAAAGCTACTTGAAAAGAGAAGCACCAGAACGAGTCAAGAATCGGCAAGACTGGGCAAAATTGGCCTTTCTTAGTCTTTGCTCTGTTCTCGTTATACGACAACGAGCAAAAAGGGTAGCTGTACAAGCCCATTTTTGCTCGGGCCCGTACCAGTAAAAACAAACCAAACCAAAAATAAAAAAACAATAAACAACCCATTTACAAACTTTAACCCAATGACAGACCCAAACCCAACTACCATAAACCCAAACCCGAAGCCCAAATGCATGGGCCCAACTATCTAAACCTCCCAAAAAAATCAAATCAGAAACAATAATGTCAAACCCTAGGTGCGCCGCACCTAGGGGTTCCTAGCTTCTGGAGTCGTCTTCTGCCACCGCCACCTCTGACGCCGCGCCGCCCGTCAATCACCTACTCCATCAACGTCAACACCTGCAAATAAGAGAAAAAACAGTAGTAAATAATAGCAAAAATATTGTAAAAAAATGGCTATAAAGCCACAACAACCATTTTAAACGGGGTCCTCCCTTTCTCACGAACAAGAGAGAAAAAAAACAATATTTCGGAAGATGATATTTTGTTTTTTTTATGTTTTAGATCTGAGTTTTTTTATTTTTTCTATGAAAATAAAAAGAAAAATGAAGAAAAACTCAGCTAGAAGAGCCTGTGGCCACGTTGCCCGAAACCCTCTTTCGTCGTCAGAATCGGGCAAAAGAGGGGTAGGGGGTCCCCACTTTCGGCTCCTTTTGGAAGGCTAGGCCTGGCCTTCGATCGGGTTTTAAAACAGAGGCTAAAACGCCATTTCGCTCAACGCCAGCCACCGGCCATGGCGACGCTATGGCGGTGGCATGGCAGAGACCTGGGCCGGATGGAGGGGGAGAGAGAGAGACTAAGGGAACTCTCTCTATTTTTTTCTCTGAAACTGAAACTGAAATTGAAATGTTTTTTTTTCTTTTTTTAACTATTTATACAAGACATAAAACGGCTTTATTTTTAAAGTGGGATTCAGGTGCCAAAACGACGTCGTTTTGGCCCTGACCCGTGATCCGACCCGTCCACCCTCAGGATCTGCGTGTTCCTGCAGTAAAGGGGATATTTCTGCACTAGATCCTTCTGCTTTCACACTGTGGTGCAATCTGATCCCTTTTTTGTTTTCGATTTGGGCTGCAAATTGTGCTTCTGATTTAATTTAGTCCATGAACCATGCGCCGACATTAGTACCATAAACGGCGTCGTGCTGGGCCAAATAAAATGGGTTATTTTCGCCGTTGACCCCTTCGCATTTTATTCAATTTCCAATGTTGTCTTTTTATTTATTTTTTTATTTTAATTTGCCTATATAATTTTATCTCCATTTCATTTTAACCCACTCAAACGACGCATTTAAAGGGCTGGGGAATAATTTCTCATTTGGCCCCTACATATTTGCACGCGTTTTGATTCGGGTCCTGTTGGTTCTTTTTCTTTTCAAATTTGGCCCTTTGATTCTGTTTTAATTCCAAATCTGTCCTGGGGTCATTGAATTTCATTTTTCTTTCACTTTTTTTAAAAACTGTTTGTTTTTTTTATTTTGTTTTGTTTAATTTCTTTTTTCTTTTCCTTTTTAAAAAAAAATCAAATATCTTATTAATTTAACCTTATTCATTTAATATTTTCACTATTTTGTTTCTTTTTGGTTTTCACATTTTTGTTTATTATTATTTGTATTTTCTGTTATGGTTAATATTTTCACTATTATTTTTATTATTATTTTCAATATATTTTTTCTTTTTTCTTTCTTTCTTTCTTTCTTTCAATAATCATCATTATTATGTTTTTTATTCATATTGTCATTATTATTATCATCGTTCCTCATGTTATTATTAGCATTATTTGTATTGTTCTTGTTCATGCTTGTCAGCATTGTAATCCGATGATATTGATGATGTGTGTTTCTTTTATGTTATGCAATATTACGTCTCCGTTACTTCAAAAGCATGTCACACCATCGTTATTAGCCACATATAAATTTGTACGTATTAAATAACTTTTTTTAAAAATATAATAAGGTAAACATATATCTTTTAAACATTTCACTACCCTTTTACCCAAATTGGTGAAAGGAAAATTTTAAAAAATAAGGCAATGTTTCACGATTTAGAATTTTGAGAAATCGTACTCTAACTTACGGGGTTTCAATTTTCTCGTTGAACCTAAATTTGTGACATATCCTTCTAAATTTCAAAATACGAGATTTTAATAAGAATTAAATTCAAGTTCATTCTCAAATGTGCGGAATATCGTGTCTTAACTTACGAGATGTGATATTTCATTACCTCGAGACGAGTAGGTCTTTAATTCCATTCCTAATTTATACAAGCATTTTAATGAAAAGAGGATTGTATTTTAAATTTCCCTTCAAATTTTCAGCGTTCGACACCGAGACACTAATTAATCAACTAGGTACCAATTTTTGGGCGTTACGAGAGTGCTAATCATTCCTCGTACGTAACCGACTCCAAAACCTATTTTTCTGAATTTCGCAGATCAAAAGCATTGTTTTAATAAATCTAAACCATTTATTAAAAATAACCGTTTTACGATGTAACCCGATCACACCTCATCAAAAAAAGATTGGTGGCCGCTCCCGTTTTATTAAAAAAATGGTGTCAATATACCCATCTTCGAACTTCATCGAGGATCTAGTTCAGAAATGGAAGCTTCATTGACTGAGACTTGAACGGTTTCTTGTTTAGATTGATTGGAGAGTGAGGATGACTGAGACTTCGTTTCTGTCTCCATGGTGGAATGCATGAAAAATGCAGGTCTCGATGGCACTGGAAGAGACGTGGAATAGCTACTAAGCATGAGAACCACAGAGGCCATGGTTGGTCTGTAAGCAATATTATCTTGAACACAAAGCAACCCAAGATGGATACATCTCATTATTTCAATTCGAGCAATCCTCGTGATTGGATCTACTACTTCTAAAGCGGTTCCTTCACTCCAGTTTCTCCATACCGCAAAAGTCTAGGAATATGAACTTACATTGTGTTTTAGCAAGTTCTAATCCAAGAATACCATAACCACAAGATGCGACTTACATGGGTTAGAAGAGAGTCTCCCACTTCTTGGTTGGAGAAGCTACTGATTTTTTACCACTAATGATTTCCAAAACCAACACTCCAAAGTCAGTAAACATCTGATTGAATCAATATTGTCCATGCCATGCATACTGGAGCCATGTATCCATGCGGACAAATAAATCTTAATGAATGAATTTAAATGGTAGCTAATCCTCTAGAAGAAGTGCTAATGCTTAGGATCTTTGAGTTTTAGATATCACAAAGTTAACAAATAACATGTAGAAACAGATCCTTCTAAATGCTTACTAGGTCCCAACGACTTTGCTTGTGTCACCGAGTTTGATCAACAGTAAACAATTTCGCCATTCCAAAATCTGAGATTTTAGGATTCATCTCTTCATCTAACAATATGTTGGCTGTTTTTAAGTCGCGATGGATGATTCGGTATTGAGAATCTTCATGAAGATAAAGAAGTCCCTTAGCTATTCCGCTTATAATTTTGTACCTCTTCGTCAAATTTTAGTAGCTTAACGCCATGAATCTGCGATTAATCATGAATTTAATAGTAATAACTAGAGATTATCAACTTTTCACCTCTATAGCATGACTTGAGTGGCATTCTACCAAATATCTTAAACCATACCGAATATAAAGTTGTCAAGGCTTGAGTTAGGCGTAAACTCATAGATGAGAACCCTTTCTTTTGTTCCAAGCTAAAACCAAGAAGCCTAACCAAATTCTCGTGTTGTAGCCGTAATAACATCACTTCATTCTTGAATTCTTGTTGTCCTTGTCCCGAATTTTCGATGACCTCTTTATAGCTACTTGTCATCCATCCTCAAGCTTACCTCGATAGTATTTGTAACAAAGAACAATGATAGAAAACACCAACTTTTATTTCCTATTATTTCTTGGAAGCCATCAAACCTGAGGCTTCACTTTCATATATTTATCAATTTTCCAAATCTTAAATTACCTTATAAACAGGACCAAATCCACCTCGTCCCAAAGATGTTTGCATCCGAGAAGTCTTCATTGCAACTCTTATCGCATCAAAGTCAAACCGCAACGATTCTACACGGGTCTTGGCATCTGCAGTTAACACGTAACTAATTAAGGCTTGTGGTTAAAGGCGGGGAGGTCTCATGCCAAAAAAAAGTTATAACAAATGAAAACAAGAGGAAAGCACTTGCAACTTTTTGCTCATTTTATTTTCTAAAGTATAAAACTGTTGGAACAATGGCAAGAAGAAACATCAAACAAAGTTACAATACGGTGTTTGCAAGATCAAGCAAGAAGAATCAAGTAAAGAAAAGCAAAGCAAAGCAAAATGAACAAAAATTGAATACTCAAGAAAGTTGTAACTGAACATTACATTTTTCATTCAAAATTTGAAATAAAAGGAGTTACAATTTGTTCATTTGATGATTACCTACTAATCTAATCGCCTCCACTAATTTACAACCAATGTAAGCTTAAGTCAAATACAAAATGAGTGACATATCGCCTTTTACATCACTATCTAATCACTAACTTAATCTTACTAACTATTAAAACTAGTTGCAATTAAACTGAACTAAATTACAACAAAACAAAACAAAGAATGCCGCTTGCTTCATTTGGTCCAAAACCATTCGTGCGCACCAAGCAAAATGAGTCGAGCTCGATAGTCTGCCGATCTCGATAGTAGCATGCTTCGGCTCCATGTTGCATTGCGATCCACTTTCAACACTCCTCCTTGACCTGTATGCAACACATTCCAATTGCACTCTCAAAGATTCAAATCGAGCAATTTCTAAGGGCTTGGTCATTATGTCAGCCAATTGTGCCCCTGAGCTGCAATGCACAAGGCTGACTTCCTTTGCTTGTTCAGCCTCTCTAACAAAATGCAGTTTGATTTTAAAATGCTTAGTCTTACCATGGAACTTTGGGTTCTTGGCTATTGCAAGCGCAGATCGATTATCCACCCAAATTTCGCTTGCTTCATCTTGAGTTTCATTAAGGTCATGAAGCGCTTCTTTAGCCAAATGGCTCGATTAATCGCTCCCGCCGCAAAGAATGTACTCGCTTCACCGTGGATCGAGCAACAGATTTTGTCGCTTTTGAACTCCAGCAAAACATCCCCGATCCAAGTGTAAAGAAGTATCCTGAGGTACTCTTCATGTCATCAAGGATCCCGCCTGATCCACCGTCGAGTAGCCTTCTAGTTTCAGCTTGGTTCCCACTTTCAAACATTACACCAAAACTAGCAAAGTGCCCTTGATGTATCTAAGGACCCTCTTTGTCGCTTTCAAATGTGCTTCATTGCAACAATGCATGAATCTCGATAACAGTCGACACCAAACATGATGTACGGCCGGTTGTCGTTAGATACAACAGACAACCAACTAGGCTTCGATAGTGCCTCTCATCAACCCTCTCGCTTATCACTACCGCTAGTCGACTTTTCTCCTTGAGCCATCGTGTGTCTTGATCGCTTACGCTTATGCATGCAAAATTTGTCTAGGATCTTCAAAGTAAATGAGTGTTGGTCGATGAAGATACCTCGATCGACCGGTGCACTTCCATGCCAAGGAAGTAAGTCATGATCCCCAAATCATCATCTCAAACACTTGTCGATTTGGACCTTGAACTCATCAATGAGCTCAACTTTGCTCCCCGTCACAAGCAAATCATCTACATACAAGGAGACAATCAGCAAGGTTTCATGTTCGACCTTTTAACATACGAGGTAGGTTCACTAAGACTCTTCACAAATCCAAGATTGGTCGTAAGCATCAACTCTGTCATACCAGCCCTTGGTGCCTGTTTTGCACCATAGGGGCCTTTCTCAACTTGTACACTTTGTCTTCATGTCCAACAACTTCAAAGCCTTCAAAGTTGCTCGATGAAGATCTCCTCCTTGAGAAAACCATTCGAAATGCTGATTTGACATCCAATTGGTGAACTCTCCATCGCTTCGAATGCTAAAGCAATCAAGCAGACTTAATTGTATCCGATCTTGCCATTGGAGCAAAAGTCTCTAGGTAGTCAACACCATATCGCTTGATCAGTAGCCCTTCACCACAAGCCCGGCCTTGTGCTTGTTCGATGAGCCATCAAGATTGTACTTGGCCGGTACACCCATTTAACTCCTATGACCCTCTTGTGTTCTGGTCTGCTCACCAACTCCCAAGTCTGATTTTTGTTGATCATTTCCAACTCAGCTTCCATAGCTTTCATCTAGCTTCTGTTCTTAGCAGCCTCTTCAAAGTCTGAAGGTTCAATCACAGCAACATTGCACCTCTGATAGACATCAGCCAAAGTTCTAGTGCCCCTCACTGGTATGTCATCTACAACATCTTCTCCTGGTCTCTCTTCTATGGGTTCAGCAACCAAGTCCAACTGGTCCATTTCAGACATGTCAGCTTCAACACCATTCCAATTCCACACTTTTTCCTCATCAAACTTTACATCCTGTTGACTAAGACCTTCTTTCTCAGAGGATCATACACTCTATAGCCCTTCTTGTTGTCTTGCTGTAGCCAACAAAGATTCTGGAGTTGCTCGCTCTCAAGCTTGGTCCTTTTCTCATGGAATAAGTGCATAACATACATACCAAACACTTTTAAGTGTGTTACCACAGTTTGACTCCATGCCAAGCCTCAAAGGAGTCTTATCCTTGATCGCCGAGTTGGCGATCTGTTGAGCAGATACTCGAGGTGTTGATCGCCTCACCAAAACTGCTTGAAGCTTGCCTTGAAACAAGAGGCATCTGCCATGTTCAAGACAATCCTATTCTTTCTCTCACAGACTCCATTCTGTTGAGGAGTATAGATATTGTGAGTGATGGTGAATCCCAAAGATCACACAAAGCTTCAAATCTCTCGACACATATTTGAGCCATTATCAGTCCTCAAGGCTCTAATTTTGCAAACTGACCGATTTTCAAGATAAGCCTTGAATTTGCGAAGGCTTCAAACACTTCGACTTTAGCTTCAAGAAGTAGACCCAAGACAACCTTGTTAAATCATCTATAAACAGGCAAAGTACTGTTCTCACCGATTGAGGTGATCTCATAGGGCCACAAACATCGAGTGCACCAATTCGAGCTTGTTTTGAGCTCTCCAAGCCTTGTCGGCAGAAAAGGTAGTCTAGCTTGCTTACCAAGCTGACAAACCTCACAAACATTCCCACTAACCTCAATTTTTGAAATGTCATCAACTAAATTCAGCCTATGTAGCAAATCAAGAGATCTAAAATTGGCATGGCCTAGTCTCTTATGCCACAAATCAGTGTTATCAGCAAGGCTGGTGTATGCCTTTCTTTCTACTTGGCTAACATCCAACATGAAGCATCTATCACCATAGAGACCGAGATTAACCTGCACCATTCATGTCTTGAACAGTACAACAACCATCCTTGAAAACTAATGTATAGCCCTTTTCAACTAATTGGCCTACACTAAGCAAATTCTGGTCTAAATCAGGTACAAAAAGCACATCTGTGATCAGCTTGTTACCTGAACCAGTGCTAACCAGCACACTGCCCTTGCCCTTAGCCTCAATCAGCTTGCCATCTCCAATTCTAATCCTCGAGTGGAAGCTTCTGTCTAGGCCCTTGAACAGCTTCTCATCTGCTGCCATATGGTGTGAGCAACCACTGTCTAGTAGCCAATCATTGCTGGCCTTGGTTGTGCCAACAAAGCAAGTTGCTGTGAACACATGCTCCTCCTGAGCTTGAATGTCCTCAGCAGGTCTAGCTTGTTGCAGAGCAGCCTTCATTGGTTTGCCCTTGCACACCTTCTCCACATGGCCAAACTGCTTGCACTTTCTACACTGAATATCTGGCCTAAACCAGCAATACTTTTCTGAATGTGTTGTCTTCTTGCAATGAACACATGGTGGGAACACCCTTTTTGCTTCATCTTTTCCTGACTTGACCCTTCTATTATGCCAGGGCTTCTTGCCTTTTGCACTCACACTCGAGCCTTCACTGGCTTTAGCACGGAAAGCGCCTTCAGATTCTCCTCCTGCCTATTTGCCCTCCTTTGCTCAAGTGCATACAGGGAGTTTATCAGCTCAGACAATGAAATGGCTGATAAGTCCCTCGAGTCCTCAAGTGAAGAGATTTTTGACTCAAATTTCTCAGGGAGAGTTGTAATGACCTTTTCAACAACTCTGCTCTCTGTGAAGTCCACTCCTAGGAGCCTAATGCTGTTGACAATGGCCATTATCCCGTCTCGAGTATCGCTTGATGGTCTCGACTCCTTCATCCTCAAATTCTCAAAGTCTCTCCCGAGGTTAATCACTTGTTGTTGCCTTGTCTTATCACCCCATGAACTCCTCCTTGACTTCTCCCAAGCTCGCTTTGGTGAGTCACGAGCCATGATGCGAGTAAAATCACATCGAGACTCCATTTTGCAAGGTGCCATAGCCTTATGCTTCTTGGCTCGCTCCTCAAGATGTTGCCTCATCACGTGCAATGGTGGGATTGGCTCTTAATGGAGGTGGTTCAAGATCATTCTCGATCACACTCCAAAGATCATGTGCCCGGAGATAAGTCTTCATTTTAACTATCCAAATGTGATAGTTTTCACCAAAGGAACACTTGGTGGAGGTGGTGGAGTGAAACTCATTTCGCTAAACCGATTTTAAGTGCTTCGATCCTTTTCGATTTTAAGCTTTTTGATGGTTTTGATTTAAACTCAACAAAGTATAAAAAATGGCCTCTCAAAGATTCGGCTCATGATACCATTTGTTGGAACAATGGCAAGAAGAAACATCAAACAAAGTTACAATCGTGTTTGCAAGATCAAGCAAGAAGAATCAAGCAAAGAAAAGCAAAGCAAAGCAAAATGAACAAAAATTAAATACTCAAAGAAAGTTGTAATCGAACATTACATTTTTCATTCAAAATTTGAAATAAAAGGAGTTACAATTTGTTCATTTGATGATTACCTACTAATCTAATCGCCTCCACTAATTTACAACCAATGTAAGCTTAAGTCAAATACAAAATGAGTCGACATATCGCCTTTTACATCACTATCTAATCACTAACTTAATCTTACTAACTATTAAAACTAGTTGCAATTAAACCGAACTAAATTACAACAAAACAAAACAAAGAATGCCGTTGCTTCATTTGGTCCAAAACCATTCGTGCGCACCAAGCAAAATGATGAGCTCGATAGTCACGATCTCGATAGTAGCATGCTTCGGCTCCATGTTGCATTGCGATCCACTTTCAACAAAACCATGCTTAAACATTGGAAGAAGTACATCAAAAGAGAGTAGAGGACCAACTTACTTTGATCATCCCGCTTGGGTTTCGCGATCCTTTTACGGAGAATAGCTAACGCAAGTATGACAAGTATCGCCACCAAGATGACAATTGGAACAATGATAATGACTAGGTCAGGATGAACGGTGGCCACCTTCCTCTCGCACAAGCAACAACTTTTCATTTACATCAATTTCTTCCTGAAACCAAAGATGTAGTCTAGCAGATCGGTAGTTACCTTTTTGATTGTGTTCACCGATCGTGGCGGAGGACTAGCACTGGGGTGGAGGACTAACAGTGAGGTGGAGGAGACAAGGATGGAGCAAGAGTAGAAGCATTGGGTGTATAAAAGGATACAAATCCCATTGGAAATAACAGCTAGGCCTCTGAACATAACCTCCTTGCTTCCCATGGCAACAGCGTTCATAGTAGCTTATGGATTGCCTTAGGCAGAAATCACAATTCTGGTATGATAAATCTGGAGTGCACTGCATTAGCGCATATATCGTTTGGGTTATTGTAAAATCTGCTTCCCCAGTTGCATACTTAAGAGTAGAAGAGCCGTTGGAAGCGTTTCTCACCACTGTGTCCATCAAACTCTCCCAAACCGTATCAAATTCTGTTAAGTTAAATGTGATATCGCCCGTATTATAGCCTGCCGCAGGGACTCCTAGATCCTGCGGGGTTCCATAAAACGAGTGATTTGCATAGTGTACATGACATGGTTTCCCTCTCCATGCAAGGGCTTCCTTCTGGTTGGGACAGTTAGCTATGAGTTCGTGGAATGTAGAATTGACACATTTATAACAATCGTCAGGAGTAGAGTCTCCTCTGCACATACCAAGAGCGTAAACTTTGTCGGCGTTTTGGCCAAAATTGGCAGTAAAGAAACCACCTTTTGTAGAGACATTAGGTGGGAGAGAAGCAAGAAGAAGGTCCCGGTTTTTACCATAGGTACTATTTACGGTGAAATTACCAGTGTCATAGCATCGTATGTAAGCCTCAACAAGACTGATGCTGATAAGCAGATGGGAGAGAATTGAAGAAAGAGCTGTAAGTTTAACCCACATTTTGAGGTTGTATAATTTGAAGGAAATGAAACCCAAAAGAAAGTAGAGGGAACTTATTATTCCAGATTTTTCATGGCAGAGAAGAGGTGGGGGATTGAGTTGCAGAAAGAATCAAAGAGCGTTCATTAAAGCAAAAGTCCTGAAGCTTTTAAAAGTCAAACGAAACTTGGTCTTTAATTCCTCCGTCTTACCTATCTGAGAAAGAAAGGTGTGGTTAGTGGACAATCTTCTTTTGGATTCATTAACAATTGAACGTAATGGTGTTGCAATCCCGCCACAGCTGGAGGTTGAAGTTGACAGTTAAAAGACAGACCTACCAAACAATATATTTATAAGCTGGAGGTTGAATGTAACCAAAACTCATTGATATTCTTTTAAAGGTAAACTACATAAATTGTGACAGTTTTTTAGGTGGAGAGATTTATTATTATTATTATTATTATAGATTATTTAAATTTAATATTTTAATCACTATGTTAAATGGCTAAGGGAATATTGATGAGGTCATTTTTATCAATATAATAAATTTAATTCTTTAAATTTTTATAGGTTTTATCAATTTGGTCTTACTTCCAAAAAATAAATAAATTTAATCCTCAATTTTAAATATTATATTAAATTAGTCTTGATTTTAAAAATTAAAAAATTATTAAAAATTTTATAAAATATATATACAAAATTATAAATAAATGAATATCTATTTTTTTATTTCTAACATAAAATTTATTTATTAAAATAACAATTTTATAAATATAATAGATTAAAAGAAAGACTATAAACAAAATTTTCTTTAATTTTAATTTTAGCTTATAAATAATAATTTATTTAATATAGGTACAACCTTATTCTTGTCACATTTATCGAGTACTCAACATTGCATCTCTCAAAACCACCGGCAGTTAAAAGATACACAAAGGAAGATGTGTTTTCGGGTTATTTTAGCCACATTTCCTACCAAACAAAATATTAATTGCGAAGAGAGAAATAAATGGTAAAATTAACTGTATCTAAAAAATCTTGGAGGGAGGGCTAATTCAAGCCATTCCTAATTTGCCCACACTTTCTTCCAAGTTTGTCCCGATGCCATGAATTCTTCAGCTACCTCTTTTAAGTCAATCAACGCAATAATGAGTAAACTTGACCTGTTTTCTCATGGAAAATGCTTCCCTTACCGTCCACAGTTGTTTCGTCTCAAACAGGAATTTTTCAGCGACCCATCTTAAAAAGGAAATGAATGGATTTCTAAATCCTATGTGTAGAAATTATAAATTTAAAACATAAATTAAAATTTTTAACATAGTGTTATTATTGATATAGAATTAGTGTTGAATTAATTCATGACACTAACTTAATCAAATATATTATTAATATATACTAATATATTTATCACATGAGTGTGCGTGTGGGAATGTTTTTAAACTAGGTATGTTATGCTAATATAATTATGTGTTTATACTCATTGCCTTAAATATGTTGGTATTTGGATATGGTTAATAGGATATGAACTATAAATGCTTTTAAACTAGGTATGTTATGCTAAGTTGCTAGTGATCTTAATGAATTAGTTATGATTGCACAAGATTTTATATGAGATGCAATAGCTAATTATTTTATAGTATTTGAGCTTCTGTAAACTCGTATGAAGCCTGAGAATGATTGTATTTCATGTTAG
Source organism: Gossypium raimondii (assembly GCF_025698545.1). Taxonomy (NCBI): domain Eukaryota; kingdom Viridiplantae; phylum Streptophyta; class Magnoliopsida; order Malvales; family Malvaceae; genus Gossypium; species Gossypium raimondii. Next base: position 36,496,660 of record NC_068570.1, read on the forward strand.
ATGTATAATTGTTTGATTTTATCATTAAATTGTATGATTTAAATGTGAATTGCTCGTAGTTGTTCCGGTAACAAATGCAACACACCATAACTAGGACCCAACGATCTAGTCCGGTATCGGGGTGTTACACACTGTACTTCACTTATATATCTATTAGGATTTGGGAACCGATAGTCCAAGTGACCGATAGGATCCGGACCTCCGACCTAGAAGAAAAATGTTCGCCTATAGACACAGTCAGCTGAGGACCTCGTGGGAATGCAAGATGTTCGCAGAGAGAGCTTGTGTGGTAGAGCTTGCGTAAGCCTTACACAAATGAGGTCACAAGAAGAGAGCTCGTGTAAACCTCGCATAGGCGAGGTTAAGAGTCATGTCTGTGAAGAGGACCCCCGCTCATGCTAGGAGAGTCAGTCCCAGGGTCAGAAAGGACCATGTGCTCCGTAGGAAAGCGTCTAATAAGCTAAATGAGGCCTAGAGAATGGCAGCACCAGGAACAGGGAATGTCAGTGCCCTCGGCCCAAAGGTCAAGACAAAATAGTGGGCCCTGTTGTGAGTTGTAATAGTAGCATTAGGAATGTGTTTAAATACCCTATGTGTTTCTCTTAATACAACACAAGAGAATATTACTCAACAATTGGTGCAGTGAGTGTGGACTACTTTCGACTGAGAAATTTTCTCTAGTTTGATTCAGTTCTATTCAACCTAAAAAGAAAAATAGCTCACCCCGACAAGACCTTTCCCTTCATCCTCTTATTCGATCAAGTAAGACAATTGGGTCCTAACCCCTAACATGATGAAACAGACTTATTTGCCGTCTAGTTTGCTAATAGGTCAAAAACCTTGACAATGCGATCTATCGGGGGCCTTCTTCTTCCCTGGACCTTAATATCTACTTTAGTTAGGGAAGGCCTCTTCCCTTAACCAAGAACCACCCATGTCGTAGCTCCAAGCCCTTTAGGAGCAAATAAAATTCATTAGGGAGCAGATGGCAGCACAAGAGGCATAGTTTGTAGAACAACAAGATTTTCAACAAGAGTTGCTAAGATAGAATGAGAAACTACGATGAAAGACATGTGTTGATAACTCAGGATCCTAGGGAAACGCTACCACCCAAGATAAAACCTCGAGCACTCAAGTGAAGGAGTGGATGAATGAGATGGATGAGTTTTGTCACGACGTACGGGCCTTGCACCCAGAGTCGTAAGACATTGACTGGCTGTTTTATTCTAAGAATCCGCTAACACCCAAAATTGCAGTAGTAGGCCAGCCTCGTAACTTCAAAGTGCCTAAGGGTATGTTTAAAAGAAGAAGGGATCCACGAACCCATTTAATGTAATATAACAACTATATGAACGTGTTGGAAGCATTATACACTGCCAAATGCAAAGCCTTCTCTATGACGCTAAAAGCAAGTGCCAAAAATTGATATACTTCTCTTCCACAATGCTCTATTCGCAACTTCTCACAGCTAGGGCAAATGTTCTTAGAAAGATTCTGGACCTACCGAGCAATCATGAATACACCCATGGGGTTGATATCGGTGAAGCAGCGAGAGGGTGAGTCCCTCCAAGACTATATAAAGAGGTTCCATGCAGCTACACTCAATACAGAGAACTTAAAAGACCAATGGGCAACAGATACCTTCATCACGGGGGTGCAGAACGACCATAAGTAGTACCTATTCACAAATAATAGGTTGCAGAACCTAGCTAACCTATATGAACGGGCTCATAAGTTCGTGAAGGGCAAAAAGATCAAGAGGGTTTTACGAGTCAGTTTTCAAAAGGAGGATAGACAATCCATTAATAGAAAAGGATAACGCACTAGGCAATCCCTTAGCAACCAATTTTTTTGAGTCAGGGTCGATAGGCCACACAATACCTCAACCCAAGGTAATGTACTTAGAAACCCATAGAGACACCAACAAGAGCATGCGAGGTGTTACACCCTCAAGATAGGTTCGAAGCTTACACGCGATTGAATATCATGCGAGCTTACATTCTTAACCATATAAAAAGCCTATGTTTCCTTTCTAAATTGCTCTCAATGCGAAGTATCGGTAGAAGGATGAATTCTAAAGACTGGTGCACTTTTCATGATGATATGAGACATAAGACCGAAGATTGCTTCAAATTAAAAGATGTCATAGAAAAAGCTGTCTGAAATGGCGAACTTATTGAGTTCATTAACTGGAGAGGTCTGTAGCAGGGCCAGAGTTCGTAGGGATCAGACCCAAGGGAAAACAAAGGGTACGAGGAACCATTCATGTAATAGTAGGCACAAACAAGAGTGGATGCAATCAAGCACAAAGAGGCTAGCTCACATGGGTGATGTGATGTTGCTCAATACCTCGAAGAAATCGAGAAACCAAGAATAGTTGAGTGTGGATTTTGGAAATGGTGATGATGAGTTAATCTGCGAGAATATGTGAATGACCAAATGGTGGTTTCGATTAAGATCACAAGGTTTAAAGTCAAGAGGATACTTGTCGATAGCATTAGTGCAATAGAAGTCCTATCTTAGAGAGCATACAAGAAAATGGGCTTAAAAGAACAATCTTTATCCACAGCAGCCCTTTGTACAACTTCGTGAACTATCTTGTCGAAGTAAGGGGCATTGTCATATTGCCGATCACTCTAGGCGACAGTAAACACACGACCACGAAATATGTCCAATTTAATGTGGTCGATCACCTGATGGTATATAACACCATTTTTGGTAGACCAATCATGTGAATGGTGAAGATGATGATGCCAACTTATTGTATGAAGATCAAGCTCCCGATAAGTACCGGTTTCGACTTCTTATGGTTCGACCAACACACAGCGAGGTAGTGTCACATGCTGTCATTGAGGCAAACAAAACAACCTTCTACCAAGAAGTAAAGCCATCAACTTGGATGAACTAGATGTAAGAAAATAACATCAAGATACAAAACTCAAAGTATCAAAGCACACGGAGACCCTACAGTTATTTTGTGGCAATAAAGAAAAAATAGTTAGAATTTTTCCAGCGCTGAGCGGATAAGAAAAGATTTTACTGGTTAAATGCCCAGGGGAATTCATACGTCTTCTTATGGTCTACAACAGATATGCCAGGTGTGGATTCATGAGTAATAGTACATATATTAAATGTACTCCTAGAGGCGAAGCCTGTGAAATAGAAGAAGAGAAAGTTAGCATCATACATAATCGAAGTAATAAGACAGGAAGTTGCCAAGTTGTTGGTCGTCAAATTTATTAGGGGAGTGGAGTATCTGGATTGGATTTTGAATGTGGTAATGTTAAAAAAATACAATAGGAAAATGGAGGATGTGCATCGACTTTACCAACTTGAACAAGACATGCCCCAAAGATAGTTTCTCATTGTCGTTGATAGAGTTTCTAGTGGATGTCTCCACTGAGCACAAGTTTATAAGCTTTATGAATGCCTTCTCAGGCTACAATCAAATCCTATTAGACCAATGCGACCAGGAGAAGACAACCTTCATCACTAAGGAAGGTCTCTTCTGTTACCAAGTTATGCCATTTGGACTCAAAAATACAAGTGCAACTTACCAAATGTTGGTAAACAAGATATTCAAAGAGTAGATAGGCTGTAGTCTGGAGCTATATGTAGATGATATGTTGGTAAAAAGTGAATCCATGGAGGAGCATGTACGGAACTTATCTGACACGTTCACGATGCTGATGGCCCATAGCATGAAGCTTAACCCCGTAAAGTGAGCCTTCGATGTCTGAGCTGGAAAGTTCTTGGACTTAATAATATCAGAGAAGGGAATAGAGGCGAACCCAAAAAATATTTAAGCTATCGTGGAAATGCCCTCACCGTGAACTATAAAAGAGATCCAACATCTCACATGTAAGGTGGTGGCATTGAATGGATTTATCTCTAGAATGGCAGACAAGTGCCTACCATTTTTTGGGCTTTGAGGACAGCCTTTTCATGGACCGAAGAATGTCAAATCACCTTTGAACAACTAAAACAGTACCTTACTTCCCTCTCACTTCTAAGGTCACCTCAGATGGAAGAAATGCTTCATCTGTACCTAGTAGTATCAGAAGAAACAATCATAACTGTCTTGGTCAAATTCGAAAGCACCTTCCAATTTCTAGTGTATTATGTTAGCAATGTCCTTCAGCATGGTGAGCTGAGGTACACAAATATAGAAAAATGCATTTATGCTCTAATCATTGCAGCTACACCTATACTTTCAGGCCTACCCGATCTTCATGGTTACTAACTAGTTGATGAAAGAGATGCTCACCAAGGAAAACACCCTAGGGAGGATAACAAAATGGAATATCAAACTTGCAGAATTCAGGATAGATTTTACCTCGCGGACAATATTAAAGGGGCAGGTGTTGGCAGATTTCAAGGTAGAGTGCTCGTTCGAAAGAAATGAAAATACAACGGGTAACATAGAATGTAATTTGAAACATTGAATAGTGAAGTACCTCGCTGACATAATGTAATATATGAATATTAATGAAAATTAGCAAGTTAATGAATGACACGTTATGCGAGAAAAATTACCACTCTAACGATTCTCACACTTTGTAGAGAAACAATACTCACTTTACATTTTTTTACTAAAATTGTTTTTCGTTGTTAGACACTACCAATAGTAAACACAACAGAAAGTGCATGCACAATAGATAAACCGAAAGATTGGATAATTTACGTCGACGGCTCTGTAGGCAGAAAAAGATTCGGGACAAGCGTACTCGTGATAGACCCAGAGAGTAATGAGTGACACCAAACATCAAACAACACCGTCGAATATGAAACACTAATCTTGAGACTACAATTAGCGCGCCAACTGAGTGCCAAGAACTTGACCATACACACTGATTCCCAACTCATGGCAAAGTAAATACATGATGAGTATGAGGGCAAAGAACCCACACTAAAACGATATATACACCAACAATTCAATTGCTAGAGGGATTTGATAAAGTTGAGGTCAAACAGCTCCTAAGGAATGACAACACGCACGAGGATGCTCTATCAAAGTTAGCATCCTCTATCACTATTAAGCAAAGAGGAAAAATCCTGCTCGAACATAAGGAAGCACCAAGCTATGATTTTCCCAAGTGCTCTCCACAACCTAGGAAGAAACGTAGATGACCCCTATAATCTACACGTTCTAAGGTAAAGAGGAAAGCCAAGACTGAAAATAGCTCACAAAACAACAATACAAGGCAGCACGATACTCCCTTCTAGGGGGCGTGCTATACCGAGAACGATTTTCACACCCACTACTGTGATGCCTCTCTGTTTTGAAAGTTGAATATATCATGAGAGAAATCCATGAGGGCATTTACAACGACCATCTAGGAGGTAGGTTGCTAGCGCAGAAAATACTCAAACAATGATATTATTGGCTTACTATTTACGAAGATGCCCAACATATGGTCTGCAAATGTGACCCCTACCAAAGAAATGCCAGAATACAATGACAACCGGCAGAACCTCTCCAAATCATAACAGGGCCTTGGCCTTTTGCGACATGGGGGGTCAACATCATCAGACCATTCCCCATAGCCATGCTGTAGAAAAAGTTCATTATAATAGTTGTTGACTACTTCACCAAATGGATCAAGGCAAAGGCTCTGACAACCATAACAGAAAGACAAGTAGAGTCATTTATGTGGAAGTAAATTGTTTGCAAGTTTGGGATACCTCGTACTGTTATCACAGACAACAACACACAGTTTCAAAGAAAGTTCATGAAATTGTGTACAGATCTCTGGATATCCTTGGCTTAAAGCTTGATGAAAACCCCGCAAACCAATGATCAAGTGGAGGCTATAAATAAGAAAATTCTGACTACACTCAAGAAAAAAGTAGGCAAACTGAAAGGGGCTTGGTTGGAAGAGCTACCAGGAATCTTTCAAATTAGACAATCATAGGGAAGGTGAATAAATGTGAGTTTAAAATAAATTTAGTATAATATGTATTATAAACTAAATAAATGTGTGATGATGATGAGTGTGATACGATCTCGATCTCGGTGATGAGTCGAGTCGTTTATGTGCCCGATCGTTAAAATAGAGAAGTATCACTCGATCTTGAAATATGATGAAAATTAGGCTAAGTTTAGATGATGGTAACAAGGATAGGCACGAAATAGTGAATATTGAGAAATTATAGGTTCGGCTAATCAAGAAGATAAGTAAAGGAAATGGTTGGTGAAAGATAGAAGTGAATGGGCTTAAAGATCAAGAGTGAACCAACACTATAGTTAAGTGTCGACCCGAAACTTATAAGACCTTGAGGTGGTTTACAGAATGGATAGGATAGAACCTTGATCTGTTACTTTGTAAAATAAGAACCAAATGTATAATTGGGGTGAACGCCACACTCAGGGTTAAGTGATAAGTTCAAAGAAACAATATAGATGCCACTAGCTATGCTAGATAAGTCAGCTTGAGTCTAAAACGAAATAAGAGAGTTGAAAACTCACAAAATGTTATAAACATTAATCAAAGGTTCAAAAGTCCTTTTACAACTAGCTAATTACAAGTATTTATAGACCTAAGTATGGCCTAGCTGAATAGTCACATGAAATCAGCTTAAATGAACTGTTAATGAGCTGAATTAAGCTTAATCACTAAGTACATAAATTTTGAAGAGTTCTAAGCCTAGGAGACGCCAACCATCAGCTTGTTTAAGGTCCCAATTCAGCTGATTTAATGAGTTGAATACTTAGGCTGTAAGGTTCATTGTTGAGCAGCCAAAAGTATTTAAAAATAAGCTTTAAATTCCTCCATTGGGCAGCCAAATAAGCAGCAGCAAAATTAATGGGATTGTGGCGTATGAACAGCCAAATTGGTGTGAACACTTGATCTCCAACAGCCTCCAAGTGTGAATGGACTAAAATGAATAGCTCTCAAGGTGTGAAAATGTTTTATGAGCTAAATGGAGTTGTGTCAACAGCTTCTTGTCCATTGCTCTTCACGAACAGTCCCTTGGAGAAGAGAAACAACTGCAAGGTTTTAATTTAACTTAATGCTCCAGCTCCAAACATATGTACCCCTTTAATGTCGTCCCATGCATTAGCGAAATGCATGTTTTCTTTTTTAATGCCTTCATTTGCCATTAAGCTAGCTGATTCAGCTGGAAAAAAAAACAAATAAATTCGGTCAAGACATATTAAACACCTATTAAAAATCACCAGCTGAAACAAATTAAATCCTACACATTAATTCCGCTAGAACATATTAAAATTATGTAATAGCTTATGACACAATAAACACTTGCAATAATTAAACATATTAACTAAGATGACCGACTTTAGACATATTAAAGTGAGTTAAATTATTTGAGCTAATATTTAACTAATTAACTAACTTCATAAATTTATTCCAGCAACTTAAATGCAATAATTAAACCAAGCTGAGTTTGAGCTTATTCGAGCTCATGGTGCTAGATGTAACACCCCTAACCCGTCTCCGTCGCCGAATTAGGGTTACGAGGCATTACTGAACAAACACAACCATTTTTATAATCAAACTGATCACCAATATGAAAATTAAATTACTTTTGCATAGCTATTTATAATTTACAATCAAAATCTAATCAACATCGTACTCAAACCTATACATACCATAAGATTGAGTTCAAATATTTAACAAAATACCAAAAGTAGTCGATAGTGTGATAGACTATGCTGATGATCCCCGAGCTCGTAACGCGTCTCCAAAATCTATATAAAAAAAAACAAATGGACAAAAACAGTCAAAGTAAGCTTTTATAGCTTAGTAAGTCTATAGCATATCTAAAATACATATAAAAAATCATATAATTCTTTAATTAAATTTATTGAAATCACAATTATCAATAATAATTACTAATCAAACATTGCTATATTAAGTCATTTTGTTTAAATCTAAATGGATGTGTATTTATCTAATACACATAAAGCGAACAAATGTATATACATTATATGCATATAATCAATTTACTAACATAATCATTAACGCATATCTTGATTTCTATAGTACTTATTGTTCGCACTTCATCGGATCCATTTAAATATAATTGTTCAAATACATATACCAAAAGCATAATTTTTATACTTATCCACTATAAGTGCCGAATGCACATTTACACCTATACCCACCTATGCCGAATGCATACATATATACACATATATATATATATCCAACAATTTCATGACAACCGATATATATATATATATATATACATACTTACTATTCACAAAGATTGAACGATTATATAATCATCAACCACCTTTATACAATGTTCATAAACTTATCCATTTCATATAAACAAAATCATATATATTTATACTCAATACATAGAATCACTTAATTTAAGCAGATTCAACGGCACTTAGCCTCTAGGCTTATAGCTCGATTCGGATCACCAAAGACGTAGCCCGCTAGGTTTATAACTTTGATTCGGATCACCAAGACGTAGCCTGCTAGACTTAAAGTCTGAAAAATTCAACGGCATAAAGCACGCTAGGTACGTAACACGAATATCACAAATACGAGAATAATTTCTCATCTGGCATTACACATGTTTAAAACATATACGTATAATTCATGTAGCATTAACCACACTTTCAAGAAATTGGCGGACCATAGCTCGATTATATCTGTACTTACAATCCATACTTTTAGCTCAATACAAATAATTGTATATACGTTTATACCCATTCAAACCACATTTATTCCATAATATATAATTCATACCTTAAATTCAATTCCAAAAATTTATACAATTATATACATATATATATTGAGACTTCATATACATATTTTCATAACTTCCATACTTCAATCAATTCAAAAGCCCTATATATTTATATACACATATATTGAACAATATATAAATATCTTTAATTCATAACATTAGATTCATTTCACAGTAATTTAAACATACCTTGAACCACTTATATATATATTCGTACCATATATATGTATTATACATACCTCGCTTAAAATCAAGAATTTATACCTATGCAACATTCATACTTTAACTAATTTCAATAACTTATATATATATGTATATATATCCTAGCATTATATATACATATACATATACATGCTTATTCAAATATCAACTATACTCTTATACATTTCTTACCTTTATTTCAACCCATAAATCTATACAAGATTATACTTGTATATTCGAACATGCTATATATATAAATATCATCCATACTTCAAAGTTTATTCAATCAATATACTTTTAAATATAACTCAACACAAAATACAATTAGTATACATGTGTAAATATTAACTTAATAACTTTTAATTGCTAATAGACTTACCTCGGATATCAGCGGACACGATCGACTATTCAATTACTTTCGTTTTTCCCCGATCCAAATTCGTTTTCTTCGTTTCTTGATCTAAACATAATCAAATTTAACCTTTTTTATTCATCAAAACATTCAATTAAGTCCAAAAATACATAAATGGGAAAATTACCATTTTGCCCCTAACATTTTACACTTTTTGCAATTTAGTCCTTTTTGCACAAAACACAAAATACACAAAATTTGCCCATACCACACAAGGGCCAAATATTCATGGTTCTCATACAAGTCCACACATTGCATTTATTTCACATTTTAGTCCCTCAAAAATTTATTTTCACAATTTAGCCCTAAATACTCTAATTCATCAAAAATCCCAAGACAAAACATGTTAATCTAAGACATATATTCCATTATTCATCATCAAACATCACAAAGCACAAATATTCATCAATGGAATAACTCAATATATTCATTAAAATCAGAAATTCAAGCATGGGTCGGGTAGTATTCAAAGCAACAATCTCAAAAACGTAAAAGTTATCAAAAACCGAACAAAAACTAACCTTGAATTAAGCTTCAAAAGATGGCCGAACCTAGCTTAGGTTTCTTTCTTTTTCTTTTCTCTAGTTTCGGTCAAAATAAGATGAAAAGGGTGGCTTTTAATTTGTTTGTCTTTTAATATATTAACTTTATAATATAATATATTATTATAACCTTTATACATAATATAAAAACTATAATTTATAAGCATAATGCCATCCACTATCTTGAATAATGGCCTAATTTCCTATTAGGGACTTCACATTATAAAGACATTAGCAAGTTAGCACTTTACACATTAATTAGTAAATTTCACATTTTACGCGATTAAGTCCTTTTATTAAATTAAGCACACAACAATAAAATTAATTCACGAAATTTTCACACATGTAAATTAACATATAATAAACACATGAAATAATATTAAAATATTTTTTTATTCGGATTTGTGGTCCCGAAACCACTATTCCGATTAGGGTCAAAACCGGGTTGTTACAACTCTCCCCCCTTTAGGGATTTTCGTACCCAAAAATTCTTACCGGTGAATAGGTTTGGATAACGCTTTTTCATTGTATCTTCTGACTCCCAAGTTGCTTCTTCGATCCCGTGTTTATGCCACAATACTTTAACTAACGGAATTTTCTTATTTCGTAATTCTTTGATCTCACGAGCCAGAATGCTAATCGGATCTTCTTCATATGTCATATCAGAGTTAATTTCAATCTCCGTCGGACTAATCACATGTGAAGGATCAGATTGGTATCTACGGAGCATCGAAACATGGAACACGTTATGAATCTTTTCTAACTCAGGCGGTAACATCAATCTATAAGCAACCGATCCAACACGCTCTATAATCTCATACGGTCCAATGAATCTCGGACTCAATTTGCCTTTACGACCGAATCTGAGTATTTTCTTCCATGGTGAGACTTTTAAAAACACTTTATCCCCGATCTGAAATTCTATATCCTTTCTTTTCAAATCCGCATAAGATTTCGACGATCCGATCTCGATTTCAGATCGTCTCCGAATCACTTTCACTTTCTGTTCGGTCTCTTTAATCAAATCAACCCCGTGTATCTTATTTTCACTGAGCTCGGTCCAATACAGTGGTGTACGACATTTACGACCGTACAAAGCCTCATAAGGTGCCATTTTGATACTAGATTGAAAGCTATTATTATAAGCAAATTCAATCAAAGGTAAGTATCGCTCCCACGCACCTTCAAATTCGAGAATGCAACATCTCAACATATCCTCAAGTATCCGAATGATTCGCTCAGATTGACCATCTGTCTGCGGATGGAAAGTCGTGCTAAAATGTAGTTTCGCACCTAAAGCATCTTGTAGTTTCTTCCAAAATCGCGATGTGAATCTCGGATCTCTGTCTGAAACAATAGAAATAGGTACACCATGCAACCTCACAATTTGTGAAATATACAATTCCGCAAGTTTATCGAGCGAAAAATCTGTACGAATCGGAATAAAGTGTGTTGATTTTGTCAACCTATCAACAATAACCCAGATTGCATCTTTCTTGCACGGTGTCAACGGTAAACCGGATACAAAATCCATCGTGACTTGATCCCATTTCCATTCAGGTATCATGATCGGCTGAAGCAACCCAGATGGTACCTGATGCTCGGCTTTAACTTGCTGACAAATTAAACATTTCGAAACAAAGTCAGAAATGTCTCGTTTCATACCTTGCCACCAATAGTGCTGTTTCAGATCGTTATACATTTTCGTGCTACCCGGATGAACAGAAAATCGACTACTATGAGCTTCCTTCAAAATCATCTGAATTAACTCAATTTTTGAACACATAACATTTCTAAATCTCAAACAATCCTCAAAGATCAACTAAAACTCGAATCAACATCTAAGTCACACCGAGCTCGTTTTGCACTTAAATCATTATCGACTTTCGAGCTTCACAAATCATTGAACAAATAACGGTTTTGCTTTCAACTCAGCTACTATCGCACCATCATCAGAAAATACCATATGTGCGTTCATTGCACGCAAAGCAAAAAGTGATTTTCGACTTAGGGCATCAGCAACAACATTAGCCTTTCCCGGATGATAGTCAATCACAAGCTCGTAATCTTTCAGCAATTCTAACCATCGACGCTGTCTCAAATTCAGATCTTTCTGAGTCATCAAATATTTCAGGCTTTTGTGATCGGAATAAACATGACATTTTTCACCAAACAGATAGTGGCGCCATATTTTTAACGCAAATACAATAGCGCCCAATTCCAGATCATGCGTCGGATAGTTCTTTTCATGTGGCTTTAACTGTCTCGAGGCATAGGCTACAACTTTACCTTCCTGCATCAAAACACATCCCAAACCATTTAAAGATGCATCACTATAGATAACAAACTCTTTACCCGATTAAATTTGAACTAGGATCGGAGCTTTGGTCAAAAGAACTTTCAACTGATCAAAGCTTTTCTGACACTTTTCTGACCACTCGAATTTAACGTCTTTTTGTAGTAGCTTTGTCATCGGGGTCGCAATCATAGAGAACCCTTTCACGAACCGTCTATAATAACCTGCGAGCCCCAGAAAGCTTCGAACTTCCGAAACATTCCTCGGAGGTGTCCAATCAAGTATAGCTGAAATTTTACTCGGATCAACCCGAATACCCGATGCTGATACAACATGGCCCAGAAAACTGACTTCACGTAACCAGAACTCACATTTACTAAACTTTGCATACAACTGCTTATCTCGCAAAGTTTGTAACACAAGTCTCAGATGTTCGGCATGCTCATTTTCGTCACGAGGGTAGATTAAAATGTCATCAATAAATACTACCACAAACCGATCCAGATACTTCCTAAAGATCCGATTCATCAAATCCATGAAAATAGCAGGTGCATTAGTAAGTCCGAAAGGCATAACAAGAAACTCATAATGTCCGTACCTCGTTCGGAAAGCAGTCTTTGGCACATCAGAGTCTTTAACTCACAACTGATAGTAGCCTGATCTCAGATCTATCTTCGAAAACACAGTAGCCCCTTTCAACTGATCGAACAAATCATCAATCCGTGGTAACGGATACTTATTCTTTATAGTCACCTTATTGAGTTGCCGGTAATCAATGCACATTCTCATCGTTCCGTCTTTCTTTCTCACAAATAGAACTGGTGCACCCCAAGGAGAGAAACTCGGTCGTGCAAAACCTTTATCAGTCAACTCTTGCAACTGTACTTTCAATTCTTTTAATTCGGTCGGTGCCATACAGTACGGAGCTATCGAAATTGGAGTCGTCCCTGGTACTAACTCAATACCAAACTCTACCTCTCGAATAGGTGGAAAACCCGGTAATTCTTCGGGAAACACGTCTGAATACTCACACACTACTGGCACAGATTCAATCTTCTTTTCGGTCACTTTACTATCAAGAACAAATGCAAAGTAAGCTTCACAACCTTTTCTCACATACTTCTGAGCCGACATCGAGGATATTATTGCTGGTAAACCATTCAGATCATTAGATTCAATCCGAATAATCTCATCATTCTGACACCGTAGATCAATAGTTTTCCGTTTGCAGTTTACTATTGCATCATGCAGAGTTAACCAATCCATACCCAGAATTATATCAAACTCGTCGAATGGTAACAACATCAAATCAGCCGGAAAACATAAATCTCGAATCATCAACGGACAATTCTTGCACACTTTGTCAACCAAAACACACCGGCCCAGGGGGTTCGATACTTTAATTACAAACTCAGTAGACTCAACAGGCAAAGTCTTACTAAATACTAAAGTCTCACACACATAAGAATGAGTCGAACCAGGATCAATCAATGCAATAACATTAGTATCATAAAGAGTGAAAGTACCAGTAATAACATCTGGAGAAGAAGCCTCCTCCCGAGCACGGATGGCATATGCTCTGGCAGGTGCACGAGCCTCAGATCGAATTGTCGTGTCCTTTGTTTCTCTCTGACTGCCACTTACATTACTCAAATGCCTCGGCGGTCTACCTCGTACTGGCACATTACTCGGTCTGGTATTCTGTACAGTGTTTTGCTCAGCTACCATTGGACACTCTTGAATGAAATAATCCTTTGAACCGCACTTAAAGCAAGACCGATCATGTAATCTGCAATCTCCAGGATGCCATTTCCCACAATGCTTGCACTCTGATCTATTTTGTCGAACACTACCAACGCTAGCAACTGAAGTAGCTCGTGAACTCACAGGGGGTCGATCTCGATCATACTTAGGAAACCCTGCAGTAGCTTTAGATCGGCTATGATCCTCTCTGGATTTCCTTGAGGTCGACTGGAACGATTTACTGAATGATCTTTTACGAGAATCTCGAGCTTCATAGTCAGCTTTCCTCTTCTCTTTCCCGAGCTCCTCAGCTTTACAAGCTCGTTCAACAATTACTACGAACTCTTTTATCTCAAGTATACCAACTAACAGTTTAATATCTTCATTCAGCCCATCTTCAAATCTTTTACACATGATAGCTTCAGTCGTAACACATTCTCGAGCATATCTATCGAGTCTCACAAATTTCGCTCATATTACATCATCGTCATACGACCTGTTTCAATTCAAGAAATTCCTTACGCTTCGATCAATGAATCTCGGCTAATGTATTTCTTACTGAACTCGATCGAAAGAATTCCTGTGTCACTCGCTCTTTCGGAACCACCGATACTAGTGTATTCCACCAGTGATATGCAGTGTCCCGTAGCAAAGATATGGCACATTTCAAGCACTCATCAGGGGTGCAAGATAACTCATCAAACACTCGAATAGTATTATCAAGCGAATTTATTTCGCTCGGCATCATCATCATCAGTAGCTCTGAACTCTTCAGCCCCTTGTTTTCGAATTTTGTCAATAGGAGGCTTAAGTAATCTCATCGGATCACTTACTTGAGGTATAATAGGAATCGAAGATGGATTAGTCGGGGGTGGAGGTTGTTGTGCAACCGGATTAGTTCGGACATATTGAGTAAACCAGTCATTCATCATTTGGTAAAAGGCTTGTTTAGCCTCTCCCTCCTGGTTACTCGAGATTGGTCGAGAATCTACTGGCTCTGTCCCTTGTGCGGGAGCAGGCACTATACTCTCAACATCATCTGCTACGGCTCGTTCGGGATCCATTACTATATGAAAACACATTTTTAGACGTCAGCAGTCATCACACTATCTTGGTATAAAAATATGGCATGTATAGCTAGACTCATACATACTACGTTAGTCCAAGAATCGACTAAACCGTAGCTCTGATACCAATAAAATGTAACACCCCTAACCCATCTCCGTCGCCGAATTAGGGTTACGAGGCATTACTGAACAAACACAACCATTTTTATAATCAAACTGATCACAAATATGAAAATTAAATTACTTTTGCATAGCTATTTATAATTTACAATCAAAATCTAATCAACATCGTACTCAAACCTATACATGCCATAAGATTGAGTTCAAATATTTAACAAAATACCAAAAGTAGTCGATAGTGTGATAGACTATGTCGATGATCCCCGAGCTCGTACGCGTCTCCAAAATCTATATAAAAAAACAAATAGACAAAAACAGTCAAAGTAAGCTTTTATAGCTTAGTAAGTCTATAGCATATCTAAAATACATATAAAAATCATATAATTCTTTAATTAAATTTATTGAAATCACAATTATCAATAATAATTACTAATCAAACATTGCTATATTAAGTCATTTTGTTTAAATCTAAATGGATGTGTATTTATCTAATACACATAAACGAACAAATGTATATACATTATATGCATATAATCAATTTACTAACATAATCATTAACTGCATATCTTGATTTCTATAGTACTTATTGTTCGCACTTCATCGGATCCATTTAAATATAATTGTTCAAATACATATACCAAAAGCATAATTTTTATACTTATCCACTATAAGTGCCGAATGCACATTTACACCTATACCCACCTATGCGAATGCATACATATATACACATATATATATATATATCCAACAATTTCATGACAACCGATATATATATATATATATATACATACTTACTATTCACAAAGATTCGAACGATTATATAATCATCAACCACCTTTATACAATGTTCATAAACTTATCCATTTCATATAAACAAAATCATATATATTTATACTCAATACATAGAATCACTTAATTTAAACAGATTCAACGGCACTTAGCCTCTAGGCTTATAGCCTGATTCAGATCACCGGCACGTAGCCTGCTAGGTTTATAACTCGATTCGGATCACCAAGACGTAGCCTCGCTAGACTTAAAGTCTGAAAATTCACGGCATAAAGCCTGCTAGGTACAGAACCTGAATATCACAAATACGAGAATAATTTCTCATACTGGCATTACACATGTTTAAAACATATACGTATAATTCATGTAGCATTAACCACACTTTCAAGAAATTGGCAGACCATAGCTCAGCTTATATCTGTACTTACAATCCATACTTTTAGCTCAATACAAATAATTGTATATACGTTTATACCCATTCAAACCACACTTATTCCATAATATATAATTCATACCTTAAATTCAATTCCAAAGATTTATACAATTATATACATATATATATTGAGACTTCATATACATATTTTCATAACTTCCATACTTCAATCAATTCAAAAGCCCTATATATTTATATACACATATATTCGAACAATATATAAATATCTTTAATTCATAACATTAGATTCATTTCACAGTAATTTAAACATACCTTGAACCACTTATATATATATTCGTACCATATATATGTATTATACATACCGCTTAAAATCAAGAATTTATACCTATGCAACATTCATACTTTAACTAATTTCAATAACTTATATATATATGTATATATATCCTAGCATTATATATACATATACATATACATGCTTATTCAAATATCAACTATACTCTTATACATTTCTTACCTTTATTTCAACCCATAAATCTATACAAGATTATACTTGTATATTCGAACATGCTATATATATAAATATCATCCATACTTCAAAGTTTATTCAATCAATATACTTTTAAATATAACTCAACACAAAATACAATTAGTATACATGTGTAAATATTAACTTAATAACTTTTAATTGCTAATAGACTTACCTCGGATATCGTGGACACGATCGACTATTCAATTACTTTCGTTTTCCCCGATCCAAATTCGTTTTCTTCGTTTCTTGATCTAAACATAATCAAATTTAACCTTTTTATTCATCAAAACATTCAATTAAGTCCAAAATACATAAATGGGAAAATTACCATTTTGCCCTAACATTTACACTTTTTGCAATTTAGTCCTTTTTGCACAAAACACAAAATACACAAAATTTGCCCATACCACACAAGGGCCAAATATTCATGGTTCTCATACAAGTCCACACATTGCATTTATTTCACATTTTAGTCCCTCAAAAATTTATTTTCACAATTTAGCCCTAAATACTCTAATTCATCAAAAATCCCAAGACAAAACATGTTAATCTAAGACATATCTTCCATTATTCATCATCAAACATCACAAAGCACAAATATTCATCAATGGAATAACTCAAAATATTCATTAAAATCAGAAATTCAAGCATGGGTCGGGTAGTATTCAAAGCAACAATCTCAAAAACGTAAAAGTTATCAAAAACCGAACAAAAACTAACCTTGAATTAAGCTTCAAAAGATGGCCGAACCTAGCTTAGGTTTCTTTCTTTTTCTTTTCTCTAGTTTCGGTCAAAATAAGATGAAAAGTGTGGCTTTTAATTTGTTTGTCTTTTAATATATTAACTTTATAATATAATGTATTATTATAACCTTTATACATAATATAAAAACTATAATTTATAAGCATAATGCCATCCACTATCTTGAATAATGGCCTAATTTCCTATTAGGGACTTCACATTATAAAGACATTAGCAAGTTAGCACTTTACACATTAATTAGTAAATTTCACATTTTACGCGATTAAGTCCTTTTATTAAATTAAGCACACAACAATAAAATTAATTCACGAAATTTTCACATATGTAAATTAACATATAATAAACACATGAAATAATATTAAAATATTTTTTATTCGGATTTGTGGTCCCGAAACCACTATTCCGATTAGGGTCAAAACCGGGTTGTTACACTAGAAATGAACTAAACGGAGCTCAACGAGATGGAATTGAACTAATGTAGCTCGCATGGGTTTGCAAGCAACGCTTAGGGAGTTGGTCCAAAAGTATGCCCGGGGCGTGGTCGTGTCAGAGTGAATATTATAAGTTCATCTCATTATTGATTAAAATGATCTTCATCACTTTTTGGTGTCTTTTTCATTTGACTACGAGTTAAAATTTTCTTTTCGAAAAGTCATATTTTAGTATGTTAGAGTTGTGTGACCCAAATTCTAAGAGATTGCTTGCAAGTCAAGTTAAACGAAAATATTTTTTCTTTATAGAAGATTTAGTATTTATTAGTATAATATATTTAGTATTTATTAGTATAGTTTATTTGACTTACTAAGTTAGCCTATAAATAGGCTCTTTTACAATATTAGAAAGATACACCCATTAGATTAGAACTCATAACACATTCAGAGAATTTTGTGTTTATGTTTTGAGGGTTCTTTATTTTTCGGGTTTTCGGGGTTTAGTTTTTATCTCCATCTTTTGTACTCTTCGTTCTTTTGCCATTATAGTAAAATTATCTTTGCCCATGGTTTTTTATCCTCTTTGGAGGGGTTTTTCCACGTTAAATTTGTGTGTTCATCTTCTCAATTTCTTCTACTATTTTTACTTGTTCGTTGCTTAATCAGGATGATCCTAACATAGTACTCCATTATTTTTGAGACACTTCAAACTTACCAATATTAATAATTTTCATTTATTGAATGTTATTGTAATGATAAATCTTAAATTTAATTGGTATATGACTATAACACTAATTAAATTATAATTGATAAAAATAAAATATTATTAATTAATATAGTCAATTGTGTATTCCAAACCTATAAGAACTCTACTATACAAAAAAATATTTATATGATTTAATCTATTATTTTTATAGAAGATTTTATCTATTATTCTTAATGAATGGTTCAAATGAATAAAAATTGTATCATTTTAAAAAATATTTATTTAATATTATGTTAGTAATTAAATGAATATTAAAGAGTATTCTTGTCAATTCAAAAGTTCTTTTCTAAACTTTTCCTTTTATATATATTATAGACAACATAATGATAAATTTAGCCCATAATATTCACTTATTTTGTTATTTTGGTCATTAACCTTTAAAATTTATTTAAATTACTTACATTTGGTCGGAAAAATTGACTTAACTGCTAAATTTTAACTACATCAATTTGCCCAATAGCATGACAATCCACATATAATTCATAAAAATTTAAAATATTAATAAAAATATTAAAAATTAAAAAGTTCATAATAACATTTAAAATTTTTTACATCTTAGCAATGAAGCATTCATAAAATGTCATACGACGCCACGTCGATACCATTAAAATTTTAATAGTTTAATACAAAATATCGTAAAAAAGCAAGTAGTTTGACTAAATTTATCTTTATGCCGTAATAATAATAATAATAATATAGTAGAGATAAATAAATGAACGGTTTCTTTCCTTAATTTTATTTCTATTTTTTGATAAAAAACTAAATAAATAAGTACAATTATCTAGTAATCTCCAATGGATTTTCTGTAAATAAATGTGAGCCTTCATTTCTTTCAAAGGCTATCTTGGTGGAGTCTGCTTTTGAGTTTTCTTCTCTAGGAATATACTCAAGATTCCATTGAGTTACTTCCTGCAATAGCAGGAGAATGCGTCATATAAGAGCTAAAAACAATGTTGATGTGAATGTATCCTAAATGGTTTGAAGAATTTCCATGCTGTCCGTTCTGATCAACACTTTATCACAACTCCTATTTTGTAATAGAAGCAAACAATCTAGAATACCTCATAGTTCAACATTGACCCAACCTTCCGTTAAATCCAAATATCCACCTACTTTAATCGTCTCTGATCATTCCCCCGGCAACAGCATCTCCTGAGACAACCTTAACCGCACCATCTGAGTAAAGGTGAATCCAATTTTCTATTTTTAGTGTCCTAAATGGAAGCTTCTTTGTTTATTATTGCTATGTATACATGTACCAAAGAATTTCTGAATTTCTAGGCAAAGATACAGAAAATATGCAATGCAAGTACTTAGTAAGTACCCATCTTCGAACTTCATCGAGGATCTAGTTCAGAAATGGAAGCTTCATTGACTGAGACTTGAACGGTTTCTCGTTTAGATTGATTGGAGAGTGAGGATGACTGAGACTTCGTTTCTGTCTCCATGGTGGAATGCATGGAAAATGCAGGTCTCGATGGCACTGGAAGAGACATGGAATAGCTACCAAGCATGAGAACCACAGAGGCCATGGTTGGTCTGTAAGCAATATTGTCTTGAACACAAAGCAACCCAAGATGGATACATCTCATTATTTCAATTCTGGAGCAATCCCTCAGGATTGGATCTACTACTTCTAAAGCAGTTCCTTCACTCCAGTTTCTCCATACCTGCAAAAGTCGAGGAATATGAACTTACATTGTGTTTTAGCAAGTTCTAATCCAGTAATACCATAACCACAGTATGCAGCTTACATGGGTTAGAAGAGAGTCTCCCACTTCTTGGTTGGAGAAGCTACTGATTTTTTTACCACTAATGATTTCCAAAACCAACACTCCAAAGCTGTAAACATCGGATTTAACTGAATATTGTCCATGCCATGCATACTCAGGAGCCATGTATCCACTGCGGACAAATAAATCTTAATGAATGAATTTAAATGGTAGCTAATCCTCTAGAAGAAGTGCTAATGCTTAGGATCTTTGAGTTTTAGATATCACAAAGTTAACAAATAACATGTAGAAACAGATCCTTCTAAATGCTTACTAGGTCCCAACGACTTTGCTTGTATCAGCTCGAGTTTGATCAACCGTAAACAATTTCGCCATTCCAAAATCTGAGATTTTAGGATTCATCTCTTCATCTAACAATATGTTGGCTGTTTTTAAGTCGCGATGGATGATTCGGTATTGAGAATCTTCATGAAGATAAAGAAGTCCCTTAGCTATTCCGTTTATAATTTTGTACCTCTTCGTCCAGCTTAGTAGCGAACGCTTTACTGAATCTGCGATTAATCATGAATTTAATAGTAATAACTAGAGATTATCAACTTTTCACCTCTATAGCATGACTTGAGTGGCATTCTACCAAATATATTAAACCATACCGAATATAAAGTTGTCAAGGCTTGAGTTAGGCAGAAACTCATAGATGAGAACCCTTTCTTTTTGTTCCAAGCTAAAACCAAGAAGCCTAACCAAATTCCTGTGTTGTAGCTTCGCCAATAACATCACTTCATTCTTGAATTCTTGTTGTCCTTGTCCCGAATTTTCAGACAGCCTCTTTATAGCTACTTGCCGTCCATCCTCAAGCTTACCCTGATAGTATTTGTAACAAAGAACAATGATAGAAACCAACTTTTATTTCCTATTATTTCTTGGAAGCCATCAAACTGGAGGCTTCACTTTCATATATTTATCAATTTTCCAAATCTTAAATTACCTTATAAACAGGACCAAATCCACCTCGTCCCAGTATGTTTGCATCCGAGAAGTCTTCTGTTGCAACTCTTACTGCATCAAAGTCAAACTGCAACGATTCTACACGGGTCTTGGCATCTGCAGGTTAACACAGAACGAATTAAGGCTTGAGGTTAAAGGCAGGGAGGTCTCATGCCAAAAAAAAAAAGTTATAACAAATGAAAACAAGAGGAAAGCACTTGCAACTTTTTTGCTCATTTTTATTTTCTAAAGTATAAAACCATGCTTAAACATTGGAAGAAGTACATCAAAAGAGAGTAGAGGACCAACTTACTTTGATCATCCTGCTTGGGTTTCGCGATCCTTTTACGGAGAATAGCTACTGCAAGTATGACAAGTACTGCCACCAAGATGACAATTGGAACAATGATAATGACTAGGGTCTGGGATGAACGGTGGCCACCTTCCTCTGCACAAGCAACAACTTTTCATTTACATCAATTTCTTCCTGAAACCAGCATGCCGTCTAGCAGATCGGTAGTTACCTTTTTTGATTGTGTTCACCGACTGTGGCGGAGGACTAGCAGCTGGGGGTGGAGGACTAACAGGTGAGGGTGGAGGATATAAGGATGGGGCTGTAGTAGAGTCATTGGGTGTATAGAAAGGATACAAATCCCAGCGGAAATAACAGCTAGGCCTCGTAACATAACCTCCTTGCTTCCCATGGCAACAGCTTTCATAGTTACTCACGGATTGCCTTAGGCAGGAATCACAATCCTCGTGTGATAAATCTGGAGTGCACTGCATTAGCGCATATATCTTTTGGAATACTGTAAAGTCTGTTTCCCCGGTTGCATACTTAAGAGTAGAAGAGCCGTTGGAAGCGTTTCTCACCACTGTGTCCATCAAACTCTCCCAAACCGTATCAAATTCTGTTACGTTAGATTTGATGTCGCCCGTATTATAGCCTGCCTCAGGGTTTCCTAGCTCCTCCAGGGTTCCATAAAACGAGCGATCTGCATAGTGTACATGACATGGTTGCCCTTCCCATGAAAGGGCTTCCTTCTGGTTGGGACAGTTAGCTATGAGGTCGTGGATTGTAGAATTGACACATTTATAACAATCGTCAGGACTAGAGTCTCCTCTGCACATACCAAGAGCGTAAACTTTGTAGGCGTTTTGGCCAACATTGGCAGTGAAGAAACCACCTTTTGCAGAGACATTCGGTGGGAGAGAAGCAAGAATAAGGTCCCGATTTTTACCATAGGTACTATTTATGGTGAAATTACCAGTGTCGAAGCATCTTATGAAAGCCTCAACAAGACTGATGCTGATAAGCAGATGGGAGAGAATTGAAGAAATATTTGTAAGTTTAACCCACATTTTGAGGTTGTATAATTTGAAGGAAACGAAACCCAAAAGAAAGAAGTGGGAACTTATTATTCCAGATTTTTCATGGCAGAGAAGAGATCAGGGATTGAGTCGGAGAAAGAGTCAAAGACAACTCATTAAAGCAAAAGTCTTGAAGCTTTTAAAAGTCAAACGAAACTTGGCCTTTAATTCCTCAGTCGTACCTATAGGAGAAAGAAAGGCGTGGTCGGTGGATAATCTTCTTTTGGGGGTCCCTTACTAATTGAATGTAATGTTTCTTCCTGTAGCAGATGGAGGTTGAAGTTAACAGTTGAAAGACGCGCAACTCAAAGTCTACCTACCAAACAGTATTAAATGTATCAGAAAAGGCTTAATTCATTCAAAAAATCATCCAAAACTCATTGAAATTCTTTTAAACTTAAACAATATAAATTGTGACCCTTTTTTTAATTTGTGAGATTTAAATTTTTTTTATTTTAGATTATCAAATTTTAAAATTTTAATCACTATATTAAATCAATGAATAATGTTGATATGATCATTTTCATCACTATAATAATTTTAATTCTTTATTTTTATAAATTTTTATCAATTTAGTCCTAATATTTTAAACATATTATTTATAATTTTTGTTATTTGGGAAATATATATTTTTAAAATATAATTTCAGAGAATTTTGTAAATAAAAGTAAAATGTCATATTCATACAGTTAGATATTATAAGATATTTGAGATTAATAATTGATTTGAATTATCGTATAGATTAATATTTACATCAACCGGAAAATACTCGCAGAAAAATAAAAATTGCAAAGTTGTCGCTGATGCAATCATAAAACAACTAAAAGTTTGATTAAGGTAAGTAGACCTATCAATTAATAGTATAGTTACGGTGAGTATAGATATCGTTCCCACGAAGACTAAAAGTACTACTAATTATCGTCTTTCTATTATTTAACCAATAAATTTGAGTGATCAATTAAAATTAAAATTAAATAATTTAATTAACTACGAACACTACAAAGAATAATTTAGGAAAATAAACAATTAACAACTAAGAAACGAAACAATACTCAAGAAAGAATTCATCTAGACTTCATCATCTCTATTAATCTAAATTACGCAATTTCTTCACTTAGTATCTTGATCGTAAAAATATCTAAATTATGCTAATATCTCTCTTAAAAGAATAAGAACAACCGACTCTAGGTTGATTAATTGAAATTTTTTTCAAATTAAAACCCTGTTATTGCATTAACTCAATCTATAGATTTCCCTATTAGATTTGACTCTAATATGGTAGATTTACATCGTTCTATTTCTAGAATTGCATGCAACTCCACTTAATTACGCATGATCTACTCTTAAATAACGTCTATTCCTCCTTTGATTTAAGCAAATCAAACATGAATCAATAATCTAGAAATATCAAACCAAGAATTAAGCACACATAATTCTTATTTGTGTCCTAATTACAATGTCACTATCTTTTTGTGTCCTAATTTGACCGAAATACGAGACATACTTCACAAATATCCACTTTGACTCATGTAACAACCCATTTTTAATGAAATCAGAATAGTAGTTTTGGGACCACAAATCTGACGAGTAAAATTTGATTTTACTATTATTTTAATGTCTATGGAATGTTAGTAAGGTTGTATTAAAATTTCATTAAGAAATTTTGATGTTTGCATGATTAATTAAGTGAAAAGGACTAACTCGTAAAAAAGTGTAAAATTAGAGTTCCATTAGTTAAAAGAGTCAAATGACTCTAACACTTTAAAGTGAGTGGGCTTAGATGGTAATTAGACCATTTCAATAGTTAGTGGATATTTATGGCATGGTTTTATTGAAATTTTATAAGATTTAAAGGTTAATAAGGTAAATAGGTAAATAAACTTAAAACTAAAAAGAATTAAACAAAGTATCATCTTTATTTTCTTAACCTAAACCGATTTTAAGGAAGAAAAACCTTCGTGGATGAATCCTTCATTTGGCCAAGCTTCTTTTACTGCATGTAAGTGATTTCGAGCCCGGTTTTTAATAATTTTATGTTTTTGAGGTCATTTCAGCTTAATCTAGCTAGTCTAGGTATTAATTTGCAATTATGTTAAAGGTTGAGGGACTTTCCATGAATATTTTTAAATTCTTTTTGATGTTAAATGATAGATTGTGAACCTTTGTTGAGAAATAAACAAGTTTTGTAAATTGATTTTGATGAAATTTACATATAGGGATTAATTTGTAAAAATAGTAAAATTTTATGTTAAATTTATGAAATGATAATTGGTATGGGTTGGTTTAAGTCCCTAGAGAATTCATTTAGCTTGAATAGGGAATTAAAATGCTTAGATTTCAATTTATGAGGTTAAGGACTAAATTGTGAAAAGTTAAAATATTGGGGGTAAAATAGAAATTTTTCATAAATATGAATTGTGGACTAAATTGAATACTAGAGTTATTAAATGGATTGAAAATTATCTATTTCGATCAAGATAGACCACATACGGCCCTAGATCGAGGTAAAGATAAAGCTTCGGAATAGCTCGTTTAACTTTTACGTCCTAGTTGTCGAGGTAAGTTCGTATGAACGATTGGTATTTTCATGTTATTAAAATGTATGTTATTATGTATTCATAATGTAATTGAATGATGCATATCCAAATCAATACTTTGAAAGTTATCAAGTCCTGGTTGAATCTTAGGAATTCATATTATACAAATGACATGTCATTAGGGATTTCATGTTTCGGGTGCTAGTCTTGAATGTCCTACTAATGGTTGAGGTCCTACATTTGTTGTAGATACTCCACAGCTCGTGTGAGCAACATCGTGTAGCTTACATTCTGACCAAGAACTTGTATGCGCAGGCCCACAGCTCGTGTGTGCAGGCCCATTTCACAGCTCGTGTGAGCAACGATATAAAGGAAAGGTTACAGTTATATGTTTAAGCACACTTCGTG
This sequence comes from Gossypium raimondii, assembly GCF_025698545.1. Classification (NCBI taxonomy): domain Eukaryota; kingdom Viridiplantae; phylum Streptophyta; class Magnoliopsida; order Malvales; family Malvaceae; genus Gossypium; species Gossypium raimondii. Next base: position 36,522,472 of record NC_068570.1, read on the forward strand.
TGAGCTTTCTTGAGTAGTCGATGAAATTCTAGATGGTTCAACTGGTATGAAAAGGAAATGAAAATGGTAAGTGCTCAAATGTGATGTATCATGAATCTATGAAAAGGAATGGTGATATAAATTATATGAATAGGCTTATGAATCTATGAACCATGTAAAACCACACTAACTTGTGTATTGATGATGATGAATAGGCTTGTGCCAAGCTTGTGGTTTGGGTTGTATTATGTTTATACTTTGTGTTTTGCATTGAATGGTAAGTTATGTTTTATTTTTTACGAACTTACTAAGCACGAAGTGCTTATGTAGTTTCTTTCCTATGTTTTATAGATTATCAGAAGTTCGGTCATTTTGGAAGCTCATCAGAGATCTATCATACTATCCAGCATAAATATCAGTAGTTTTTGAATTTTTTGGCCAATGTTATAATGGCATGTATAGGTGGACTTGTAATGATGTCTAGTTGAATGTTTGATGGATGATTTGGTATGTATAAGTTGTGTAAGTTATCTTGGTTGATATCTTTTTGGATTGTGTCGTTTTGGTTAACGTATGATGCATGTTTAGAATGAATCATATGGTATGTTTTGAAATGATATGATAATGGTCATTTTGTGCCATGATTGGTAAGTTTTGAGCTAGTAATTGATTATTGAAATGTGGTAAAATATACATGTTTAGGTAAGTGTTGTTGTATGTGTTTGAGGTGCCTTTGAATGACATATTGGTTTGTTGAAATAGGACTTTTTGAATGGAAAATACATGCATGTTTCGATATAGTTTGATGCCTTGTAAGTGTGCACCCATTTTTCAAGTGATTATACATGAATTGGTGTTAGGAATGGCTTGTTTTAGGTAAATTTTAGGTCCACACGCCCTAAGACACGAGTGTGTGACTCAATCGTGTGTGACACATGGCCTGGTGACACGGCCGTGTGTCCCCTGAAGGTTCCTTTGCATGCAAGTCAATAAGGTACACGCCCTGGCACACGGCATGGCACACAAGTGTGGGGGGCAATTTCAAAATTTACATGGTCGTGTGACCCTACTCAGAAAGCTACTCGGGTGAGGACATGGGCTAAGACATGGCTGTGTGTCCCTAGTTTGAAGGTTACACGACCTAAGACACAGGCGTGTGTTTCAACCGTGTGAGGCACATGGCCTGACCACACTGCCATATGACTCCTTGTATCCAATTTTTTTTGTAATTTTTTCCTAAACTTTCTAAATATTTTCAATTTAGTCTTGAATTTTTTCTAAGTTATTTCTAGGCCTCGAGGGCTCGATTTAGGGAATATATGTATGTGAATGATTGGTTCATGATATGATTATGATAATGTATGGAATTTATGTTTAAATGTTTCGTTTGTATGGTAATGCTCCGTAATTCTATTTCGATGAATGATATGGGGTGTTACATTAGTGGTTTCAGACCTACGATTTAGTTGGTTCTCAGACTAAACGTAGCATATATAGAGTCTAGAAATACATGTTATTATATAATCTGAGATAGTGTGATAACTCCTAACTCAAACTGAACTATGTTTTTATATAGATAAAATGTCATCCAACTGAGTCAATTTCGACAAAGTAGAAAGTAATGCGTAAGCCTCTGTTCACTAGGTAGCTTCTAGTGGCAGTAGGTTTGTATCTGAGGGCTGAGGAGGAGAGGCTAAAGAAGCCTTCTTCTAAATGATGTCTGAATGGTTTACTAAGTTTGTGAAAACATATCCTATGGCTACACGACCTCCAACCCCATTCGTACCCCAACTGGTCCCTATAGTTACTCAGGATTTGGAACCAATGCGAGTCAGTAAGCCTCTAGTTGATAAAATCTGAACGTATAGGGCGTAAGAGTTTCGAGGTATAACTAAAGATGATCCAGGAGATCCAAGTTCTGGTTAGAAAACACATTGAGATTTTTTGATGAATTATCTGATGCGAGCATGCCCTGAAGCTCACCTAGCTCGAGCAAGGATTCGATGGTGCTGCCCAAAGGTCCTATCACGAGAGCTCGAGCTAAGTTATTCAAAGAGGCCATTTCGGCCTTAACCACTCGATTATGGGCTGAATCGTTGTTCGAACACATTGAAAAAGCCAGAACCAGCTCAACGAGGAATCATTGCAACCTCTTGCAAGTCGACCTTAGCTTCTTTTCAGCTTTTCGAGCTCCGTTCCGCTCAAATCAGCTCGTTTGAGCTTCTTTCAGCTTGTTTGAGCTCATTTCAATTTATTCCCAGCTCATTTACTTTATTGCTAGAATAAACTAAGTGATTACTTTAATTAGTTTATTTTTGTTTCAGCTAATTGATTAGTTTATTAGCTCATTACAGCTTATACATGTTTTTAGAATCTTTTGAGCTAGTTGAGTTAATGTGTTTGTTAAAACCATATTAAATATGTCATAGTTTCATCATATGTTTATTAATGTTTATTAATGTGTCTTGAACTTGTCACCATCTTGGTGTGGCATTCACCCTATCCCTTATACCTTTGGTTCCTACTTTGTTAGGTAACGGATCAAGGTCCCCTTCTTTTATTCACTAAACCACCTTAAGCTATATAAGTCTCGGGTCACACTCTCAATAGTGTTGGTTCGTTCTTGACGCTTGAGTTTGATTTCCATTCCACCTACTTCTCAAATAACCTATATTTAATTCTTTATTAGCCCAAACTATTCAAACCATACTTAACCTACTTTGAACCTAATTACACCCACTATCCTATTACTTAGTTGATTACAAGCCTAATACAAGTTTGTAACGATACTTTTCGACGATCGGGCAACTAAGATGACTCGACTCACATTATCGAGGTGGATTGCATCATTATTGTGTACTCTAGTTGAATGTTTGAAATGTGTTATTTCTTTATTGAAAGACTCAGTATATCAGTGGTAGAATACGTTGATCACGGTTGTACCGAGGGATCAAGTGAATTTGGACTTCTTCCAGACACAGTTCAGAAAGAAATATGTGAGTCAGAGGTTCCTAGATAAGAAATGCAAAGAGTTTCTTGAATTGAAACAAGGTCGTATGTCAGTAGTTAAGTACGATAGGAAATTTGTGCAATTTAGTAAGTATGTTCAGGAATGTGTACCATTTGAGGCTGTCATGTGTACACAATTTGAATACAGTCTAAATGAGGATATGAAGTTTTTGGTTGGGATTCTTGAGCTGAAAGAATTCGTGGTTCTAGTTGATAGAGCACACAAGTTCGAGGAACTTAGCAAAGCAAAAAGAAAAGCCCATTTTGACGCTCTTGATTTAGAAAAGCGACCTGTAGGAAAATCATTCTTGTCTCCATTAAAGAAATCAAAAGAATTTCATAGTCGTTCATAAACTTCAATGGGTTATTCTTGAAAAGATAGAAGAAAATAACATTCGAGCTCAAAACCTCAGGCTACGTCTGTAGCGAGCATTGATAGTGTCAGAAATAACAAGCTTGAGTGTTAGCAATGTAATAGACGACACTTTAGTGAATGCAGGTTGAAAGATGGGTCGTGCTTTAAATGTGGTTCCTATGATCATTATCTCTGAGACTATCCTAAAAGGTCTGATAAAGAAAAGGCTCAGAACACTCGTTTGAGTAACACAACTGTAAGAGAGAGACCACCCCAAAATACTGGAAATATAGGTAACAGTCGTAGTGGGATGAAAGATTCTACTGTGAGATTTGAGGTACAAGCACCAGCTAGGGCTTACGAGATTCATGCTCGAGAGGAAGATTCCGCACCTTATGTGATCACTGGTACATTTTCTATCTTTGATACTAATGTTAATGCTTTGATTGACCCGGTGTCAACGCGCTCATATGTATGCACAACTTTAGTGTTAGATAAGAAAGTACCTTTTGAGTCTACTGAGTTTGTGGTTAAAGTAATGAACCTTTTAGGTTAATATGTGTTAGTCGATAAAGTCTGTAAAAACTGTCCTTTGATGATTCGGGGTTGCAACTATCTAGCTGATTTGACGTTATTACCCTATGATAAGTTTAATGTGATTCTGGGTATGGACTGGTTAACTCTGCATGATGCTGTTGTGAACTGTAGATGAAAGCATATTGTGTTAAAATGTCAAAATGGTGAAAAGCTTCAAATTGAATTAAATAGACTAGACGGTACATTTAATGTTATTTCAGCTATAACGGCACAGAAATATGTCAGAAAAGATTGTGAAGCGCATCTCACCTATATATTTGATTCCAGAGTTTCAGAATTGAAGTTAGAATCAATTCTGATTGTATGTGAGTTCACAAATGTATTTTTAGAGGAATTGCCAAGGTTACTGTGAATCAGAAAGGTTGAGTTTGCTATTGAATTGATGCTGAGAACATCTTCAACATTGATAGCTCCATATAGAATGACACCTATAGAATTAAAAAAGTTGAAAGCACTGTTGCAAGAGTTGACAGATAGGGTTTTGTTGGGCCCAACTTTTCTCCTTGGGGTGCTCCTATGTTGTTTGTTAAGAAAAAGGACAGGTTAATGTGACTATGTATCGATTATCGATAGCTCAACAAAGTCACGATCAAGAAAAAGTATCCATTGCCATGTATCGATGATTTGTTTGACCAGTTAAAAGGTGCGATGATATTCTCAAATATCGATCTTTATTTTAGTTATTATCAGTTACGAGTTAAAGATTGATGAGCTGAAAACTGCATTTAGAACTAGGTACGGACATTATGAGTTTCTTGTGATGCCATTTGGTTTGACTAATGTGCTTGCTGTGTTTATGGACTTGATGAATAGAATTTTTAGACCGTACTTAGACAAGTTTGTTGTTGTGTTTATTGATGACATTTTGATCTATTCACGAGATGAGATAGAGCATGTCCAACATTTGAGAATTGTTTTGCAAACCTTACGCGAAAAATAATTATTTGCTAAGTTCAGCAAATGAGTTCTAGCTCTGATAAGTCAGATTTTTGGGACATGTGGTATCAGCAAATGGTATTAGAGTTGGTCCGAGTGAAATCTTAGCTGTGGTGGATTGGAAACCTCTGAGAAATATGTTAAAGTAAAAAAATTTCTGGGTTGAACCAGATATTATAGAAGATTTGTCAAGGGATTTTCAATGATTGCTACATCGTCAACGAAACTGTTGCAAAAAGATGTTAAGTTTGGATGGTCTGAGAAGTGTCAACAAATTTTTAATTAGTTGACAGCATTGTTAACTGAGGCATTTGTGTTGGTTCAGCCAGAGTCTGGTAAGTAATTTGTGAAATATAATGATGCTTCATTGAATGGTTCATGTTGTGTTTTAATGCAATAGGACAAAGTGTAGCGCATGCTTCTCGACAGTTGAAATCACATGAAAAGAATTATTTGATTTACAATTTAGAGCTTGTAGCTATTGTTATTGCTTTAAATATTTGACGACACCTTTGTACAGAAAAAAATGTCACATCTTCACGGACCACAAAAGCCTAAAGTATTTGATGTCACAGAAAGATTTCAATTTGAGACAGCGTAGATACTTCGAGTTATTGAAATATTACGACTTGATCATTGATTATCATCTGAGAAAGACTAATGTGGTTGTTGATGCTTTGAGTAGAAAACTTCTATTTGCTTTACAAGCATTGAATACGTTGTTGATGTTGATTGATGATGGTTCAATTTTAGCTGCATTAAAAGCTAGACCGATATTTTTGCTATAAATATATGAGGCTCAAAAAAGTGATGTTGAATTGATCACTAAACAAAAACAGATTGAGTCTAGACCTAATTCAAATTTTCATGTTGGTTCAGATGACAGTTTGTACTTTAAAGATAGAATTTGTGTTCCGAGAAATTCTAATCTCATTCAGAAGATTTTACAGGAAGCTCATAGTAGTAGCTTTTCAATTCATCTTGGTAGTAATAAAATGTATGACGATTTGAAAAAGATGTATTGGTAGCCAAGTATGAAATGAGATATTTCAGAATTCATATCAAAATGCTTAGTTTGTCAGCAAGTTAAAGTCGAGCATCAAGTACCTTCTGGTTTGTTACAACCTGTGATGATTCCAGAGTGAAAATGAGAATGTGTTACAATTGATTTCGTATCAAAATTACCTCTATCTCCGAGAAAGAAAGATGTTGTGTAGGTCATTGTAGATCGATTGATGAAATCCGCGCATTTCATTCTAGTGCGTATGGATTTTTCACTTGAGAGATTGACAAAGTTGTATGTTTCCGAGATAGTTAGACTGCATGGTGTACCAATTTCTATTATCTCGATTCTAGAGCAAGTTACATGAAGCTCTGGGTACTCGACTGCATTTTAGTACATCATTCATCCATAGACCAATGGTCAATCTGAGTGAGTAATTCAAATACTCGATGATATGCTTCGATGTTATGTTTTAGAGTTCGGAGGTAACTGGGAGAGATTTCTATTGTTTGTTGAATTTGCATACAAAAACAGTTATCAACTGTGTATTAAAATAGCACCGTACGAGGCTTTATATGGTCAAAAATGCAAAACTCTATTATACTGGATTGAGCTGAGCGAGAAAAAGTTATTTGGTATTGATTTGATTCGAGAAACTAAAGAAAAGATCAAAGTGATATGTGACAGTTTGAAAGTGGCTTCTGATCATTAAAAATCCTATGTGGATTTGAAAAGAAAAGATATAGAGTTTCAAGTCGGCGACAAGTTATTTTTGAAAGTATCACATTGGAAGAAAGTTCTTCAATTTGGCCATAAAGGAAAGCTTAGTCTGCGATTTATCGGGCCATAGGAGATCATTGAGAAAATGGGTCCAGTAGCTTACAGATTGCTTTACCTTCAGAGTTAGAAAAGATTCATAATATTTTCCATGTATGAATGCTATGACAGTATCAATCCAATCCTTCACACGTAATATCTCTAGTTGATTTTGAGATTCAGTCGGATATGGCATACAGTGAAGGACCGATCAAAATTCTAGCTTGGGAAGTCAAAGAATTGTGAAATAAAAGTATATCTTTAGTGAAAGTTCTCTGGCAACGACACAGAATGAAATAGGCTACCTAGGAACTGGAATAAGCTATGAAAGTGTGATACTCGAACCATTTTTTTGGTAAGATTTTTGGGGATAAAAATTCTTTTAGGGGGAGAGTTGTAACAACCTATTTTCAATGAAATCAAAATAGTGGTTTTAGGACCACAAATCTGATGAGTAAAATTTTATTTTTATTGTTTTAATGTCTATGGGATGCTAGTAAGATTTTATTAAAATTTTGTTAAGAAATTTTGATGTTTGCATGATTAATTAAGTGAAAAGAATTAAATTGTAAAAAGTGTAAAAGTAGAGCTCCATTAGTTAAAAGGGTCAAATGGCTATGAATCTTTAAAGTGAGTAGACTTAGATGGTAATTAGACCATTTCTATAGTTAGTAGATATTCATGGCATGATTTTATTGAAATTTTATAAGATTTTAAAGGTTAAGAAGGTATATAGGTAAATAAACTTAAAACTAAAAAGAATTAAACAAAGTATCATCTTTATTTTCTTAACCTAAACCGATTTTAAGGAAGAAAAAATTTCATGGATAAATGCTTCATTTGGCCAAGCATCTTTTAGTGCATGTAAGTGATTCTGAACCCTAGTTTTAATGAATTTTATGTTGTTGAGGTCGTTTTAGCTTAATCTAGCTAGCCCAGGGATTAATTTGCAAAACTGCTAAAGGTTGAGGGACTTGCCATGATTTTTTCGAATGCTTTGTGATGTTAAATGATAGATTGTGAACCTTAGTTGGGAAATAAATAGGTTTTGTAAAGTGATTTTTGATGAAATTTACATATAGTGATTAATTTGTAAAAATAGTAAAAGTTTATATTAAAGTTATGAAATGAAGATTGGTATGGGTTGGTTTAAGTCCCTAGAGAATTTAGTTAGATTGAATGGGGGATGTAAATGCTTAGATTTCAATTTGTCAGTTTAATGAATAAATTTCGAAAAGTTAAAATGTTAGGGGTAAAATGGTAATTTTAGGGTACACCATTGAGAGCCTTACTATGAAATGCCACAAGGGCACTGTTTTCAGAATTCGCTATCTAAGTCATTCCTTCAGACTGCGCCATAAGGGCTTATCTCTCAAATTATTGCCTCAAAGGCTATCATTGCAGGCTCACCGAGAGGCTATCCATTCATAATTCACCATAAAGCTTTTTCTTTCATGATTCACCACAAAGACTTTCTTTTCATATTTGACTACAAAAGGCTTTTCTCTCATATTTTGTCACAAAGGCTTTCCTTTCATATTTCACCACAAAGACTTTCATTTCTTGACGTGTTTATGATATGAATTTTCCTAAACTCACGTTATGTGAGGTTTTCCCATCATCGTCCTAGGACATGCAGAGAACCCCATTGGGTGATCACTGTATTTTAGTTCTATTTGGTGATCACTACCGGGTGGAGGTGAAGGAGGAGTAGTAGAAACATTGGATATATAAAAGGGATACAAATCCCATATGAACCAACAGTTAGACTTTTAAACATAATCTTCCTGCTTCCCATGGCAACATCCTTCATAATAATCCATGGATTGCCTTAGGCAGAATTGTAATCCTTGTGTGATAAATCTAGAGTGCATTGCATAAGTGCATGTATAGTTTGGAATGTTGTAAAATTTACTTCCCCAATTGTATACTTAATAATAGAAGAGCCGTTGGAAGCCTTTCTCATCACTGTGTCCATCAAACGCTCCCAAATAGTGTAGAAAATAAAAAAAATAAGAAAAAAAATCTCAAAAAATTTTAAAAATAAGGAAAAATTATAAAATTTATAGAACTTTTCCAGAATTTAAATAACATACTTTCCTTTTTTAAAAAAAACATAAAATACAAAAATAGTGAAATTTCAAAAAGAAAAAAAATTGAAATAATATAGATATATAAATATGTCCAATACTTTTTAAACACCTTGAATATTTTTCTATTTTATTTTTTTCATAATAAAATTTTAAAAAAACAGAAAATAGAAAAAAAAAGAAAAAGAATACAAACATGATAAAAGAAGTTCCATAAATTAAAAATATATATCTTAAAAATACAATAAATGTGCTTGACAAGCATAACATCGATTGTTGTTAAATAACATGATGTGCTGAGTTTATGTGCATGGTTACATGAAATCGGGTAAACCAGGAAGATAGTTTTAAAAGGCCATCAAAATTGGGCAATCGAAGTTGGTAAGTTGTTGTAGTAAAAGTCATTGTCACAGATGAAAATTGATTGACCATCATCATTGGGAAACCTAAGATGGTCAGTTATTGATATGTGTTTTAAAGTGTCGAATGATGCTCGAGGGTGGATACGATGGACGGTAGGAACTTAAAAATTAAAATTGTATTGCATCATGAACATAACCTATACATGCATTGATTTACTGAATGTTCTTTACATTAAGCTTAATTTGCTATGATGTTATAAATTGAATGCTTTACTGTTTGAACAATTATGTATATAATAGTTTAAAAATTATACTCACGTTGAGCTATAATAAGCTCCCTCCCCTTTTCCTTACCTCTTAGGTAACATAAAAACTATGGCTCGGAATGGCATCGAAGGAACCTCAGACTAGCATCTTATTTTTATTATTTAAAAGTTTCAATTAAAGCTTTCTTTAATCATTTTATTTGTTTCTTTATTGGGTTGTAAATTATTAATTATTTATTCCTTTTAGAATTGTGGTTTGGGATTATTTATCTTATTAATTTTTAAGTATGATATTTAGTTAATACTCTGATAATTGCATGTTAATTGGTTTAGAAAACTATTATTTTTATTAATATTTATGATGCTTTGCAAAATACTTAAATTGTAAAATACTTAAAGTTTTGATAAGTCTTTTTAAAACCTTAAGCATTTTTCTCAAAACTTCACATTAATAATATTGTAATTGGATTACTAAGTAGAGTCGGTTTGGTTAATGAATGTTTTTCTTAAAAACAAAAGAGTGATTTTCATATAATTCAACTCAAGGAAAAGAATGGCTTTACTAAATCACTTTGGTGATTAATGTAACACCTTTGACTTAGCCGAAACTCCTAGGCTAGGTTAGGGGTGTTTCAAGTATTGAATTATGGTATGCTTTGTTAATGTTGGCATGTTTTGGTAAATTTTTGAAAGGTAAATAGACATGTGAAATGGTACTTTATGTAACATCCCTAACCCGTCTCTGTCGCCGAATTAGGGTTACAGAGTATTGCAGTAAAATTCAAAACATTCAGAACATTTGATTTCAAACAGAACATTTATTCAATTGAAATTATAAGAATAATTTAGGAACATTTTGGGATCAATTTGAAACAAAATAGAAAATTTTGGAAACAAGGGTCACACGGCCGTGTAGCCAGGCCATTTGACATAGCCCAGACCATGTGGACATTCGAAGTCTAGACACATGGTCGTGTCCCAGCCTATGTGTCCACTCGTATGGGTATTCAAAATAGGGTCACACAATCATGTCGCAAGTCTTGTACCAAACTGTGTGTGTATTCAATGTTGGATGACACAGCCGTGTATCAGACCATGTTACAAACTGACTTGAGACACATGACCATGTTGCAGATCGTGTGAAACCTACACCTAAAATAATATGGCACACGGTTGTGTGGAGTGGCTGTGTGCCACACACGGCCTTTTGACAACCCATTTTCAAAATTTTCAATTTTTTTCAAAATTTTCTGTTTTGTTTCAAATTGATCCCGGAATATTCCTAAACTATTTTTAGAGCTCCGTAGGATCGATTTAAGGCCTATAAGTGTATTGTATGCTATAAATGGAATGTGTAAATGATTGTTATAATTTCAATTGAATAAATGTTCTATTTGAAATCAAATGTTCTGAATGTTCTGAATTGTATTGTAGTACTTCGTAACCATAATTCGGCAATGGAGACGGGTTAAGGGTGTTATACTTTAGGAATATATATTGATACAAACATGTTATAATATAACAAATGTTTGATTGGTATTCTTAGTAATTTGAAGATGAGGCGTTGATATTAGATTGAATGAAGAAGTTGATATTATGTATGAATATAGGTGTTGTTTTGTTAACCTAAAATGATAGACTTGGTTTAAATTTGATTAATGTTGATATTGTGGAGGTTGTGCCAAATTGAGTATGTGACTTGATAATAGGTTGATGTGTGAATGGATTTTATGTTTGCATGATTGAGTAGGATGTGTTATACAAATGGATGATATTGAATAACTTATAGGCATGTTGGTATAATTCGAACCTAAATGGATGAAATTGGTATGTCTTGTTATGAAATGGTGTCAAATTGAGACATATTGGTTTAGTTGATTAAAGACTTGAATTGTATGCATGTTTTGAATTGGTTTATGTAGGTTGGTAATGTGCCTATAATCACAAATTTATGTTTGTGATAGCTTGGGCATGAAAAAGGGACCAAAATGCAAGATTTTAACATATTGGACACTAAGGTGTTGATACCTTGGATGAAGTATTAGTACATTGTATTTTTCAATTAATTTTTCAAATATCGAATGTCAAAATAGTATTGATATCGGAATAAAGTATCGATACTTGATACCAAGTTATTGTTACTTTTACAAGGGTATCAATACTATTGAACTTTTTTCTAAACTTTGGCAAAACATAATGCTAAAATGGTATTGATACAAATGTAAGGTATCTGTACCTAGACTGAAATATCGGTACCTACAGAGAAATATCGACACTATAAATTTAGTATCAATACTTTTGATTTAAATTGGTTTTCTAAAACTTTGAAAATATTCCAATTTAGCCCTTTTTCAAGCTTAGGACTGTAAATGAGCTTTCATAAGCTCAAGTAAGTTTTGGAAAAGATTGTATAATGTAATTATGAAATGTTTTAATAATAGTTGCTTGTTTTTTGGTGTAAATCGATCATTAAATGTTTATATCTATTACAATATCCTATATCATGCTTGAGTCAACAAATGAGCATGAGTCAACAAAATAAGACTCAAATATAATTGTGTAGTATATTATGCATGTTAAAGAATGAAAAATGAATGGACATAGTTGTGATTTAAATATAGTAATTGAAAAGAATTAAGAGACTATGAAATTGGTTGACTTGAATGTCAATCAAATGAGTTCGAATGTAAATTACTTTTTATACTTGCCTTGGGAAGGTGAATACATTTGTCATAAATCATATGATATTAAATTAGGAACGGAGTACTTGTATGTTACATGTTGCGTATGTTTAATTACTTGTTTGAATTATAGATTTATCACTGAGTGTAATTGCTCAGCATATGGTTTGGTTTTCTCTATGCACAAGTTTTGTATATTTTTTAGCAAACATTATTTAGATTTCAACGTCTAGAGGCATCACCCTGACTCAACAATATTTGTAGTTTTATTTGATTTAAGTATGAGATGTACCTAGGCTTAGTCATTTTGATTATAGTTATGTGCTTAAACTCCTTAGCTTAAATATGTTGGTATTTGGATATGGACATGCATTATAAATGTTTTTAAACTGGGTATGCCATACTAAGTTGCTAGTCATCTCGAGGAATTAGTTATGATTAAACATGATTTTATATAAGATGCAATAGCTACTTATGTTATAGTATTTGAGTTTTTGTAAACTCGCATTAAGCCTAAGACTGATTGCATTTCATGTTAGATGTATAATTGTTTGATTTTATCATTAAATTTTATGATTTGAATGTGAATTGATCGTAGTTGATCCAGTTAGAGGTGAGCAAAATTCAATTCGATTCGAAAAAATTTAAAAAAATATTTGAATTTTGAATTATTTGAATCCAGTTAATCGAATTAACTCAAATTTTGTTTCAAATTTTGAGTTCGATTAGTTGAATTTTCAAATTTGAATAACTCGAATAATTTGAACAAACTGAATATAAACTATATTTTTTAATTTTTTTAAATTTTAGGCTTTTACTTTAACCCAATTTCCCCCCAAGCCCAAATCATTTTATTTTATCCTATTTCCTCCAAGCTCGTTTGCCCACAAGTCCATTTTCCTAATTCCCCCCTCAAATCAAACTCTTGCTCCAGTAAACTCCATCATCCAAATCAATTTTCTTCTTCTCTCTCAATTTCCATTCAATTCAAACCCCAAAATCTATTTTTTTCTCAAAAAACCCTAAATTAAACGCTAACTTCATTATTCTCATTCTTATTCAAAAATCTCTAAAATAAATCATTCGTCCTTCTTCTTCTTCTTCTTAATTATCAATTCATTCAAACCCTCAAACCAAAATCCTTACCTCAAAATCAAGTTGTTCCTTTTGACCAATGTACTTTGTTCTCTTCCATTTTAAGCTTGAATTTTCTACATCTTTAAGGTTTGTCTCGAAATGTTTTTAATAGTTGAATGATTTTCACTCTATTTTCATCTCTCTATTTTTTACTGTTTAAATTCATGATAGTTGTTTTTTGGAATTATTTTTCATCTTTAAACACTCTGTTTTTTCCTTCTCCACTTGCCTGTTTGCTGTTGTTTAATGGGGCTCAATTATCATCATACTAAAAATAATAAAAATAGCTTCTATGCAAATTTTGAGTGGCATTCATTAAAACTTTAATGTTTATGCTACTCTAGTTAATTTTTAAAATGAAAGAATTCTTAACTTGTTTGAGTGTGGATGTCCTACAGTTTTGTTTTAGATAAGGATATCCCATTTTTTTAAAGTGAAGGTTGGTTTGCTGGTATCTCCTGGTGAAGTCATTTTTAGCTTTTTGGCTTATTCTTCTTAGTGATGTGAAATAAACATCCAGACACATTTTTCTTAGATACTTATACCTAAGTCCTAATTTAGGCGACATCTACTAGTTATCTTCTTGATAAGATATTTGAAAGAAATTAATTAATGAAATGCTAGGCATTTACAGTTGTAGGATCAGTAGTTCAGTTAGGATTCTTTTGTGACCTCAAACTCGACTTGGGCTTTTTCATCTTTTGACAATCAGTTAGCAATCGATTTTGGGTGCTTAGCATAATATCAAAGCCTGGGGATTGGACATGCATTTCCTTGTATGTTCTTTGTTGATTTATGGTTATAGTCTGCTTGTTTTGCAATTGATTCAGTTGGCATTTGACCTACATATATAAGTGGTGTCTTCAGGCCGATTTCATTTGGATGTTATTGTGGCCTTATATTTAAATTGGAGTTATTTTCTATTGTCTTATTAATTTTAGGATAGAGGCTTTACAAGCTATCACATGTATGTTGAATGCAACTATGAAAGGGGATTATTTGGCTTAAAGCATAGTTTATTTCCAGTTCTACATGTTTGTTTCTATTTTCCAGTTGCTTGAGCCAAGGATTATAGGTTGAGAATATGAGTAGTCTTTAGACTGTTAATGTGCTTGGAGAAAAAACTTTGAATTGGAAAGATTCGTAGGTGTATAGATTGCAACTCTTGAATTTTTCCTACTTGTTATTGAAGTTTGTGATACCATTTTCTTGCCACTGTAACCTAAGAACCAATTTATAAATAAACTCCAAAGAGTGTCAGCTTTTTTTTAATTCATTTTATTGATTTTTATTGCATTGAGGGAGATGAGGACATGTCTGGTATATCTAAAAAATTTTGTAATAAAAGCTTCAGCTTACTCTTAGTTAGATACTAATGATAATTTTCACCATATAGGCCTTAGTCTTAAATAAATGCATGCTTTTAGGTGCTGCATTCCACAACATCATTATTTGGTCACCCTACATTTTAAAATAATTTTTTTTATTATATATGAAAAACTAATTTTTTCTTATATCATTAATAAATTTAATCTTCCATTAGATAAATCAATTATTGGTCATGGTTAGTAATTTCAATAAATGTTTACTTGTAGATGAGTGATCCAAAGCGAAATGATTCAACTCAAAGTTTACGATATTCTTCCCCAAGTAGAGATGATCAAACAACAACCAAGGAAAATGTTCGAAAAAATGTTACTCCAGGGGCAGCTTCTTGGAACCATTTCATCAAATTTGTGACTAAAGAGGGGGAGAAAAGAGCAAGGTGCAATGCTTGTGATGTTACTTACACCATGAAATCAACTTTGAGTTCTATAATGAATTTGAATAACCATTTGAAAACATGCCTAAAAAGACCTTGAGGTAATATTTTTGACCCAAAGAAATCAGAATTAGCAGTTGTGAAGGTTAGCCAAGAAACAATGGATTTATCAACTTAGGTGTTTGATGAAGATTCGTTAGAAATGCATTGTTTCGTATGATAATTGTGGATGAATTGCCTTTTAAAATTGTAGAAGGAGGGGGTTTCAAATACTTTTTTTCTATAGCATGCCTACGGTTTAGTCTTCCATCTCATTGGACAATTAGAAGGGATTGTCTTGATTTATTTAACTCCATGAAGAGTGTAATGAAGAATTATTTTGAAAAAGATATAAGTAGAGTTTGTTTGACGACAGACACTTGGACTTCATTGCATAGGATATCTTACATGGTTTTAACAGCACATTGAGTGGATGATGAGTGGAGGTTGCAAAAAAGGATTATAAATTTTTGCCTATATCTACTCAAGCCCTTGAAAAATGTCTTCGAGATTGAAGGATTGAGAGGGTCTTCACTATTACGATTGATAATGCATCTGCCAATAGTGTTGCCATTGAATATTTGAGAAAGAAATTGAATCATTGGAATGTTTGTGTTACAAATGGAAAATTTATGGTTATGAGATGTGTTGTACACATTCTTAATCTCATTGTGCAGTACGGTATTAAGGATGCTTCTGTGTCTGTGGATCGAGTTAGATATGCTGTGAGGTATATAAGAGCATCATCATTGAGGTTGAAAAAATTCAACAAATGGGTAAAAGAATAAATGATAGATAGTAAGGCTTAATTGTGTTTAGATCTGCCTACTAGATGAAACTCAACATATATGATGTTAAAGGTGGAAAAAAATATGAGTTTGCATTTGAATCATTTGTACGTGATTATCATAATTTTTTTTCTTAACCTTACTGCTAGAGATGGAGTTCTTATAATTGATGATTGGGAAATTGTTTGAAGAGTTATAAAAGTATTAGAGTCTTTTTATCATCTGACACTGAAGGTGTCCGGATATTTGCATGTTACCTCTCATTCACTTTTTGAAGTATTGATGGATGTGCATTGTCTTTTTTATGGGTGGCAAGATTGTGGAGATCTAGACATAATTTCTATGACTTCCAAAATGAAAGTTGAGTATAATAAGTATATTAGAAAGCAAATCTAAGTTGGATAGATATTTGGGTGATGATGATGAAGTAAACAATTCAAGCTTATTTGATTTATTATTGTGGTAGAAAATGAACAGTCCTAGATTCTCTGCTCTTACACAAATGGCTTGAGATATTCTTGCTATTCCTATCTCAACAGTTGCCTCAAAAAGTGCATTTAGCACATGTGAATGTGTTCTCAATAGTTTTAGAAGTTCTTTAACTCCTTTCATGGTCGAGGATTTGGTTTGCACATAAAATTGGCTTCAGAAATCTAATGATGTGGATTCTTCCAATGTATAAAATAAAAATTCCAATGGCTTTTGCTACTCTAACCGTCCCGACCACAATTTTTCCTTTTTTCTAGGCATTTCATTTCGCCTTGAAATAAGAAATTGTATTGATAATAGGTATCAAAAAAAGCATATTAACTAAAATAAAAGAGTAAATAGAAATGGATAAATAAATAGTGGGTTCCATCGTTTCTATGGTTACTTCTTAAACGGTGAGGTCCTCTCTATACATCGGAGCTCGTTCCTTCATTTAATTGGTAACTTGTGCAGTTCACACTTTTCGGCTCTACTCATAAATTTTCTAGTAATAGATCTTTCACAACGAGATTTATCTTCTACAGTAACGGTATGTAAGGATGAAGATTAATTAGGCAGCTGACTCTGTTAGTTCGTTCTTTGTAAGAGTCGAAGCATAATCTTTTTTCTTTTTAAATAGGATTTTCCCCGCTTAATGGATAAGCATTTGCTAACAATGGGAATTTTTTTCTCATCTTAAATTCCAAGATTGGATTTGTGCCAATGGAAACCATAAATTTCATACACAATAGAAGGATATGGTAGATCTATCTTTTTTAGATAGTGAACGGACAAACCCCATTCTATTCACTGGTACGGATCATTGATACTAAAAAAGTTGTTTCTTTTTTCTCAGCCCATGATCTGAACAAGTCGCACATACACCCTAGTACATGTTCCTCGACGCTGAGGACATCCCCCAAGAGCAGGGGATTTCGTGACATTTCTAATTGGTTGTCTTGCATTTCTAATAAGTTGTTTAATAGTTGGCATACTGAATCATATACATAATAGACTGGTTTAGATCAATCCTAACCAGATGGTTTTGAATTACTTCTTTTTCTATTTAATAGATTAATAAAATATTAACCCCTTAGGCTTAAGTTAAGAAGGAAAGGAAGAAGAGGGATTAAATCAATCTTAATTAAATTGTGGATTGGTGTTAAATTGTTACTATTGCTATTTGTTATTTAACTTATTTAACCGCTACAAGATCCACCATTCCATGAGCTTGGGCTTCTGTTTGAAGATTATGTTGATGAACTTCAGACCATGGAAGATGGTAATATATAAATTTTAATTTATAAAATAAGCTTTTGTGTTATTTATATTAGCAAACATTCCCATAATTTAACCAACACTTTTGTTTTTAAATTTGCTAGACTTATCCAAAATACTTGAAGATCAAGAAGGTAATATACTTAACATTAGTTTATAAAGTTAAATGTTTATTTAATTTAATTTTGCAATCTTTTATCATTTAAATAACTCATTCAATACTTTTACTAGATGTTTCAAGATTATCAACGGTGTTTGAAGCACAAGAAGAAACTTAAACTATTCTATAATGGTTTCTAAAGTGATGTGTTATTGTTATTAGTTTGGTGTGTTATTGTTGCTGGTTTTGGACTTTTGTTGTGTTCTTTTTTCTTTTTCTTTTTTAGACTGGTGTAGGTTTCTGTTGTATTTTGGACTTTTGCTTATGTTTGAAGCACAAGAAGAAACTTAAATGATTTGATTCAATTCGAATTTCATCTCACTCGACTCGATTCGATAAAATTTCAAATTGAGTTAGGATGATAAAATAATATTCGAAAAATCGATTAACTCGAAAATTTTTGATTCGATCGAATGTTCACCCCTAGCTTCGACAACGAATGTGACACACCGTAATTCAGACTCGATGATCAGGTAGAGTATTGGGCTGTTACACACTGCACTTCTTTTATATATTTAATTGCATTTTTTAAGCTCTATTGCATGTATGTCGGGGTGTAGTCAAGTTATACATTTTAATTTTTTTCTAATTTAAAACCAAATA
Organism: Gossypium raimondii; assembly: GCF_025698545.1. Taxonomy (NCBI): domain Eukaryota; kingdom Viridiplantae; phylum Streptophyta; class Magnoliopsida; order Malvales; family Malvaceae; genus Gossypium; species Gossypium raimondii. The sequence continues at coordinate 36,540,801 of NC_068570.1, forward strand.
AAAATGTTATTAATTAAAAACTAAATTCAAATTGTATAAAATATAATCAAATTAAACTTTATGGATCATGATATAATTTCTAATTTTTTTAAATAGTTTATTTTAGTAAGTGAAACAATTATAGAGATTAAATAAATTGTATTATTAAAAAATAATAGAATAAATTAAAAATCCAACTTCTTAAAAAGTTTAATGAAATAAATTTTGTATCTTAATATTCTACTTAAATCTATGATTTTCGTCATCATCTTTCATCTCGATCTTCTTATTTAATCTATTGTTATCTAGATCTGCCACGGTCAATTTTTGGTTTAGCCGACCCATTGACAGATCTAATATTCTTTGATTAATATTACACTTTTGATGCAATTAATTTCTTTGGAGTTGCAAATTACTTAAACAATAATAAAAAATTGAAGATATGTATTAAATTATAAGTATAATACTAATTAGAAAAACAATATACAGTAGAAATAAAATTAATAAGAAAATACAATTATAAACTGAAGCTTTCAAATTAGAGAATCATAGGAAAATGAAAAATGTGAGTTCAAAACAAATTTAGTATAATATGTATTATAAACTAAATAAATGTGTGATGATGATGAATGAATATTATAAGTTTATCTCATCATTGATTAAATTGATTTTCATTACTTTCCGTGTCTTTGTCATTTGACTACGAGTTGAAATTTTCTTTTCGAACAATCATTATTTTAGTACTCCATTATTTTTAGACACATCAAACATACCAATAAAATAATTTTCATTTATTTAATGTTGTTATAATGATAAATCTTAATTTCAATTCATATATAACTATAACACTAATTAAATCATAATTGATTAAAAATAAAATATTTTAATAATTAATATAGTCAATTGTGTAGTTGAAACCAATAAGAACTCTACAAAAAATTATTTATATGATTTAATCTATTATTTTTATAGATGATTTTATCTATTTCTATCCAAGTGTCCTAAATGGAAGCTTGTTTGTTTATTATTGCTTTATAAGGGATCGAAATGCTAAAAATCAACACAAAAAATCAAATTTGTTATTCTTAGAAAGGGATAGGAATCAGTAAATTTACAGTTTATACAGTTCTTTTTGTTGCTATGTATACATGAACCAAAGAATTTCTGAATTTCTAGACAAAGATACAAAAAAATATGCAATGCAAGTACTTAGTAAGTACCCATCTTCGAACTTCATCGAGGATCTAGTTCAAAAATGGAAGCTTCATTGACTAAGACTTGAACGGTTTCTCGTTTAGATTGATTGGAGAGTGAGGATGACTCAGACTTCGTTTCTGTCTCCATGGTGGAATGCATGGAAAATGCAGGTCTCGATGGCACTGGAAGAGACATGGAATAGCTACCAAGCATGAGAACCACAGAGGCCATGGTTGGTCTGTAAGCAATATTGTCTTGAACACAAAGCAACCCAAGATGGATACATCTCATTATTCAATTCTGGAGCAATCCCTCAGGATTGGATCTACTACTTCTAAAGCAGTTCCTTCACTCCAGTTTCTCCATGCCTGCAAAAGTCGAGGAATATGAACTTATATTCTGTTTTAGCAAGTTCTAATGCAGTAATACCATAACCACAGTATGCAGCTTACATGGGTTAGAAGAGAGTCTCCCACTTCTTGGTTGGAGAAGCTACTGATTTTTTTACCACTAATGATTTCCAAAACCAACACTCCAAAGCTGTAAACATTGGATTTAACTGAATATTGTCCATGCCATGCATACTCAGGAGCCATGTATCCACTGCGGACAAATAAATCTTAATGAATGAATTTAAATGGTAGCTAATCCCCTAGAAGAAGTGCTAATTGTTAACACCATTTTTTTGATGAAAAACGAGGTCGACTTGGATTTTGAAAATGAAAACGAAAAAGACGGGAGTCGCCACCAATCCTTTTTAATGAGGTGTGATTGGATCACCTCGAAAAGTGGTTGTTTTTAATAAACGGTTTGATTTTATTAAAACAACGATTTTGGTCCACGAAATTTAGAAAAACAGGTTCGGGAGTCGATTACGTATGAGGAAGGATTAGCACCCTCGTAACGCCCAAAAATAGGTACCTAGTTGATTAGTTAATATCTTGTTGTCAAGAATTGAAAACTTTGAAGAATTTTAAAAATACGATCCTTGTATTAAAATGTTGAAGATGTTTGAGGAAAGGGGCATATTTCACGTTAATCGAGGAAGAGAATCATATCCAGTATGTTAGGACACAATGTCTCGAATTCCCGATGCGCGAATGAATGCCAGAAATTTAAAAGGTATTTAGCTATCTCGGATTTAAAAAAGGGATCACGACCAGTAAGTTAGAACACGATCTTTTTTATTCCCGAGATCATTTAAAACTTGAGTTTGAAAAGATTCGTGTATTTAAATTTATTGTGAAAATCGAAACCCAGTAAGTTAGGGTACGACCTTCCCAAATCTAAACACGAGATTTTGCTTATTCAAATAAAATCATAATTTATGCATCAAATAAAATTAATCTAACACAAAATAAAACACAATGTCAATATGCGAACAAAACAAAAATGAATACGATGATGTAGCATAAATAATATGAGTAATAGCAATGAAAATAAATTAGGTAAAAGGATAAACCAATAACATACAAAATAACAATGCATATAAGGAAATAAAATTAAAACATTCATTCAAAATAATAATGAAAATATAAATAAAGAAATAAATAAAGAAATGAATAAGGCTATAAAAATATAAAAGATATATATGTGTATATATACATAAAATTATGGAGATATATGAAAGCATGTATATATAAAAGTATGTATATATATGTATACTTTATATATTTATGTAAAAAAGAACAATGTACGTATAAATATATTATATAAATGAATTCACGTGTATTCATATATATATAATGTAAAATATAAAACATATGTACATATTTTAAAATAATTATATAAATATATATATATATATATCAGTAAGTATATACATATATGTATGTAAATTAAAATATGAAAAGTATATACATATAGGTATATATATGAATCATAAAATATAAAATATATATATAAAATACATATTTTAAAAATATGAAGAATATGTAAATATATATATAAATATATATGAAAATAAAATACATATATAGATATGTATATGGATATGTACAAAAATTATACAATATACATAAAAAATGTAGGTATGTATATATGCATGTATAAATAAATTATAAAAATAGGTATGTGTATATGTATATATATATATTACAAAAAAGTATGTATATAAGTATATATATATAAATATATAAAAAATATACGTATATATAAAAGCAATTATAATAATAATAATAATAATAATAATAATAATAATAATAATATGAAATTTATTAAGAAAATAAACAAAATAACAAAAGACTAAATTAAAATTTTAAAACAAAATTCGGGGTTAAATCATAAATAAGTTAAAGGGGAAGGACTATTCTGAACGCGCATGTAACATGGAGGGACTAAAAAGAGAATTTAACATTTCCTCCAAAATGACGTCGTTTCAACGGGGGCTAAATTGAAAACACAATAAATTTCTAGGTAAAATTTAAAGAAATTAAAAGAACCTAATTTAAAAAGTATTAAAAAGCTGAAGGGCTAAACGTGCAATTAGCCCTTCCGTCAAAAACACACGGATCCCCTAAGGCAGGCGGGTCGGGTCGGTCCGATCCAAGGCAAAACGGCGTCGTTTTGGGCGTTTTGGAGATGGGCCAAAACGGCGTCGTTTCACACTTTCAAAAATTTCCAAAAAATTTCATTTCCCCCTCTTTTCAGAAAAACAAATCCGAAAATTCTCTCTCTCTCCCCCTTTCTTCTCCCCAAAATCCGGCCAGAGGATCGGCCGACCACCGCCGCGCCAGTCACCGGCGACGGCACCACCGTCCGCGGTGGCCAGAAAGTGCAAAAAAATTTTCTTTTCGACTTTTTGGCTCCCAAGCCTGGATCTGAGGTCTACAGACCAAAAAGGTAAGAAAGTTTTAATTTTTTTTTGTTTGTTTTTTTTATATACGCAGAGAAAAAATAAAATAAAAACTAAAAATAGATCTCAAACAAAAAGAAGAATCACCTTAAACGTTTATTTTTGTTTTTTATCATCTGAAATATTCGTAAAAAAGGGAAAAAAAAAACCCCACGTTAGAAAGGTTTCAATCGGTTTTTATACCGATTTCAAAACAAAAATCCCCCCATTTTACATTTCCGAATGGCTTTTATATAGCCATTTTTTTACATATTTTTCTTCATCTTTTTTGCTTTCTGTCGCTTCTTTCTAATTTTACAGGTGCAAGTGGCGGCCGGCGCAGCAGTGGCGGTGGCAGCCAGCAGGGAGGTAAAAGGCCCTAGGTGCGGCGTCTAGGGTTTAAAATTTTTTTGTTTTTTCTGTTATGGGCTAGGGTTTAGAGAATTGGGCTGAAATTTTAGGTTGTTGGGTTTTAAATTTTGGGCCTGTTATTTGGGTTTGGTTTGGTTGGTTGGTTTAGGGTTAATTGGGTCTGGTTTTAGGTTAGTGGGCCTGGTTTGATTTGGTGAGGCCCGGGCTAAATTTGAGCTGTACAGCTGCCTCTCTTTGCTTCATTGTCGTGTAACGGGAATGAAGCAAAGACTAAGAAAGACCAAATTTGTCCAGTCTTACCGAGTCTGGACTTCTCTTGATGCTTATCTTCAAGTAGCTTCATTCCAGTCCACTGTGTATTGTTGCTTCGATCCATTCCACTGCACTTCAGAGAGATGCGTCTAACTTGAAGTTTCAATCTTCTTCGCAGCAATTTCAGGGGGACGAAATTTGTGGTTTTAGTCTGCTCCATTGCAACGTCATGGAGATAAGGCTGGATGCGATCTGCTCTACTGCAACTGCAGAGAGATAAGTTCTGTGGTTTTAATCCGCTCCACTGTAACTTCAGAGAGATAGGATTGGCTTCTTCTGTCTGCTCCATTGCAACTTCAGGGCGATAAGACTTGCTATCTTCAATCTGTTCACTGAGGAGATAAGATTCGTCGTTGCGGCTTCAATCTTTTAATTGCAATGTTGGGAAAGCAAGATTCGCCATTGTGGCTTCAATCTATTCCATTACATCGCCAGGGAAGTAAGATTTGCTGTTGTAGCTTCAATCTATTTGACTACAATGTCGGGGAAGCGAGATTCACCATCGTAGCTTCAATTTGTTCCACTGCACCCCTAGAGAAATGAGATTGCAATGTCGGGGAAGGAAGATTTGCCGTTGTAGCTTCAATCTATTCCACTGCATCACCTGGGAAGGTAAGATTCGTCGTTGTGGCCTCAATCTTTTAATTGCAATGTTAGGGAAGCGAGATTCCTCGTTGTGGCTTCAATCTGTTCCACTGCACCACCTGGGAAAGTAAGATTCACCATTGTGGCCTCAATCTTTTAATTGCAATGTTGGGGAAGTAAGATTCACTATTGTAGCTTCAATCTGTTCAACTGCACTGCCTGTGAAATAAGATTCGCCGTTGTGGCCTCAATCCTTTAATTGCAATGTCAGGGAAGCAAGATTCGCTGTTGTAGCTTCAATCTGTTCAACTGTACTGCCTGGGAAATAAGATTCGCCATTGTGGTTTCAATCTTTTAATTACAATGTCGGGGAAGCAAGATTCGCTATTTTAGCTTCAATCTGTTCAATTGCACTGCCTGGGAAATAAGATTCGCCGTTGTGGCTTCAATCTTTTGATTGCAATATCGGGGAAGCGAGATTCGCCGTTGTGGCTTCAATTTGTTCCACTGCACCACCTGGGAAAGTAAGATTCGCCGTTGTGGCCTCAATCTTTTAATTGCAATGTCAAGGAATCAAGATTCACTGTTGTAGCTTCAATCTGTTCAACTGCATCGCCTAGGAAGTAAGATTCACCGTTGTGGCTTTAATCTTTTGAATTGCAAACTATGGTTTCTTCGATCTGCTTCGCTGTCAGTACAGGAAGGCAAGATATGCTATCTTCATTGATCTGTTCTCTGGGGAACATGACCTGTATAATCCATTTGATGGACTTATTTATGCATAGTGTTTAGGATGTCATGATTAAAATGAATCAAAATTTCCTAACTAGATGTGTATGAATGATATTTGCATGAATACAGAATGTCATGAGAATGATCCATTTTTAATGTTTGAGTTGTTATTGCTCATTATTTTATCACTGATTTGTTACAATGCCTTCTTGCTCGGCTGGCATATCCAAAGAAACATTTAATCAGATTGCCCCCACTGTAAACCTCCAAGTTCAATCCACTGGATGCAAAATTTGAACCATCTTTCTCCCGCTGTAACCCAAGGGTAGAAAGATCTGGCCTTTTCTCGATCCTCTGCTATCACAATTCAAGGATACAGAATGTGAAACTCTTTGGTCTCCTACACCATTCCCAATGTGTCATACCAAATGTTTATGCACAATTGTAAAATTTTCTTCTCCGAAAAAACCTCTTCTTATCACTCGATGATCCTTGCTTGTTTGTTCATTGAAGCCTTGTCACCAACACGACATTTGGTCATTTTGCTCAGTCAAATGTTTTGACAACAAAATCTGAAAGGATAGTCTTTAACTTAGACCCTTCCTTCTTAGATATTTCACCCTTTAAACTTGGTGTATTCTAAACAATAGTCCTGTTTCAAGTTCCTATATTATTTAGAAACTCCTAGAGTAATATGCAAAACTTCCCTTGTGAATGTATTATTAGTCCATTAATCATTATTCTAATGCAACATGCTTGCAAAAAGAATATAACGATGGATAAAATATAATTAATTTGAGAGCATAGCCCGAAGTGGATAAATTATCAATGATAGTAAGAATAAAAAGAGAATTAATTGGGAACACGTATCTTGAAAAGGAATGAAGAATTCCAAGAATAACAAATTCAATATAAATAGTATAAAGACTAGGTGCCCCAGATATCGCAGCTTGAACTTCTCTGTACAAAATTTCTAAAGACCATTCTGAGTTTGACATGTGTTTAGGAGATCTACATTACTTTGTCGATGCCCCAAGATGTCGCCTTACCCTTTCCTGTTGATTCAGGTATAGCAAGATCACCACATGCCCCAATCTGATCACTTCATGCCCCATTCTGATCAATTTTGAGCCATTCTTTTCGAGTTTTCAACTCAAATCCCCTTTGGCCTAAGGTGCCCTTTGCGGGTTTTCCCCTTAGCCTCTCCATTTTTACTTTTTCAATTTTTCATTTTTCATTTTTTTTATTTTCATTTTTTTGTTTGACTCAAAGTGCCCTTTGCAGGTTTTCACCTTGGTTCTTCCTTCTTCTTTAAACGAAGTGTTTCTTAACTGGATCTGAGTTTATAGGATTGGCAATCTCACTCAGGATCAGTGCTTCTCTGAAAATGGTCTTCTTTACAACATAGGGACATTCCCGGTTTGGCATTCATTTCCCTTTAAAATCCTTTTATTAAGGAAGAATCTTTTTCAACATCCAGCCCTCTCGTGGAATTCTCTGAGACGAGCCTGTTTATTATGGGCTCATATAATTTATTTATGGTACATCCGACCCTGATGAATAGCTTTTAACCCTTTTCCTAGGGCCAACTAATCACATCGCGATTGGATCCCTCTAAAAAGCAATGAGGGGATTTTAATAGGTAAAACTACCTCAATCCTGTAAACCAAAAAGAGAGGTGTTGCCCCAGTACAGATGTTCGACAAGCAATGAGGGCAAATGATAATTTCTCATGCCAGTCCTTGTTCACCTCTAGGTAATTCGGTGACAAAACGTGGTGTCTGTTTCTAAATTGATTTCAGACCTCAGTTATCGTGCTATCATTTAAGTTTAATGCATTTTCCAATACCATCCTCTCTGAAATTCTGTATCGGTATAGGATGACCTTGATCCATGAAGTAGCCTCTCAAAAAATGAAACAATGTCCATTAGAAGTCTTCGATAATGGTGATGTCCATGCCCCATTTTGCTCAAAATTTGAGTCGCCCTTTTTCGCGTTTTCAACTCAAATCCTCTTTGGTCTCAAGGCGCCCTTTGCGGGTTTTCACCTTGACCTCTTCTTTTTCTTTTTTTCTCTTTTTTTTTTGAATCTGAACTTATATGATTAGGCATGTCCTTGTTATCCCTTCTGATCAAGATTAACACTTTTCATATATGCCTTCCACATAAGATCCTTCCCAGCTTGGCATGAGGTTCTTTTTGTATGGGAAGGATCTTCTTCAATACCAGGTCCTTCTCATGAAATTCTCTAAGGCGAACTTTTTTGTGAGCTCACATCGTTTGCTTTTGGCACATTTGACCATGATGGATAACTTTGAACATTCCTCTTCGATTGGGATTGGATCCAAAACTCAGAGAGAAAGAATCTTGTCTTCAATAGGCAAAACTGCGATAGGCCCAAGAGAACGGCATTGCCCCGACAGAGTTTTTTTTTAGGACCCAAGACACCCTTTGTGGGTTTTCACCTTGGTTTCTTCCTTTTCAGGTAAAATACTTCTTGACTGAATTTGAATTCACCAGATTGGGCAAGTCTTTGGCATCCATCTCGATTAATATCAGTGCTCTTCTAGAACAGGTCTTTTTTACAATATAAGGTCCTTCCCAATTTGGCATCCACTTTCTCTAGGATGAATCTCTTTGTCGTAAGCTCATATCATTTGACCATGACGAGAAGCTTTTAACATTTCTTAAACCAATGGGTCAGGTGTTGCCCCGGCAAAGGTCCTAGTCGGCGTTTGATGAACATAGAGGGTGAATGGTAACTTCCTTATACCAATCTTTACATGTCTCGGTCATCTTTCTCACGATCTTTTTTTTTGTTTTTTTGTTGCCTACGGCATCTGATATTTGAACAGACTAAAAACTTTTGACATTGTCCCCTTTTTTTTTGCATTCTTCATCGACGCTTGATTTTTTTTGAAAGGAATTTAATGACTTTGACCTTGTGACATTGGTATATGAAGCAGCTTCCACTCACTTAGTAAAGTAAACGACGGCTGCAAAGATGAATTGTTGACCGTCATAAATTTTTGGCAAGATCGGCTCAATGACATTCATGCCCCACATAGGGAGAAGTTGTGGATTCCAATGATTCTTTATAGGGTAGAATCTGTTTTTCATCTTGTTCTACCATCCTCAGTAAGTCCGAAGATAGACTACAATCTCTGTCATCTTCAAAGTCGTGAGATCCCTCTAAACACATGTCTCGCTTAAAAAGAGATTCTGAGTCTGTAGCAATGTCATTCATGTCGTTGATATTCAGGGACCTATTATAGGTACAAAAGAATATACAAAGAATATATGAAGTTATGTACAATATGATTATGAATGCAATAATAATTTGGAAGAAAGAATAAAAGAATAAAAATAACCATTCATAAGAAATGAAATAATATTGGTTCAAAAAGATCGCAAAGATGCATTCCAAAAAATAATGACGTTCAGACATGAGCCTATTTCACAAAAGAGCTCTTATTGCCTCTAGGCTAAAAGCGACAAGTGTGTTCTGAATATTACTCTGAGTAAGCTCTAAATACTATAGGGTTCTCTTCTACAGTCTAATTATTCAGAACACTCCCAAGTTTAGAAGGACGAATATCTAACAAAGTCCCTTTTTCAGTTGTCTTTATGCGTGTCATTGATGTGAACACTTCCCACCATCTCTTCATTCATCGCATTCCCTTTATTATCCGTATGATTGAGTTGCGGGTTTTCTGTGATGAGTGAATCCTCAAATTTGACAATGCCCATATTGATAAACCTTTCGACTAGCCTTTTAAAGGCAGTGCAATTTTCTATAGAATGCCCCGTAATTCTCGCATGATAGTCACATTGCGCATTTGTGTCGTACCATTTGGGGTACGGAGGTTGAAAAGGCTTCAAGTAGAAATGTGAGACATCATATGCGTCAAATAAACTCTGATACAGCTCTTGGTATGACATTGGGATCGGTGTAAATTAGGACTTCTTAATGTTTTGCTTTGTGCTAGATTCTTGTCTTGAGGGGATCTGATGGCCAGTAGCAACCGACCTTTGCTGACCTGCTATAATCGGCTTTAAATAACCCTTGTTATATTTACCCACATTATTCACCTCATTTTTCTTCTTCCTCGGGACCTTTGAAGTATTGTCTTGGGAGTTCCACTCTTGCCCTTTCCGTTTGTAACGATCTTCAAATCGTTTTGAGAACTCTACTCTCACCTGTTTTGTTTCCGCTAGATCATCAATGACAACAGGATCAGTTAGATTTCCCCTAAGATTGGAACCTGAGCCCGTCGCGAAATTCACCGGTGTCGAGGTATTGGTCTGGTATTGTGGTCGGATGTTAACAGTTACCCTTTGTGGATATGTGTTTGGTTGTGCTTGGATGTTTGTTGGGGTAAGGTCTGGAAGATATGCAAGACCTTCATTATCATTCTCAAAGTGGACCACTAGGTTCTTTCCTTTTTCTAACCTCATATCCAATAACTGGGTTAACTGGCTCATCAAATTTCTTTGGACTTCTACCATCTGATCCTTCATATCTTGTTGAAATTTGGCCAATTGCTCTAGCATCTGTATTTGCATCTGCTCTAATCTCTCCAACCTTTGGTCCATTCCTTTAGTTTCTGTTCGGGTACCGCAAGAATGTTGGTTTTCCAAATTTGCTGAAATAATTTTACCTAATTAGGGTCACTTTGTGAAAATCTAATGCATATGATGCAATGTAATGCAAATGCATGAAATGAATGTAAAAAAGAGACATTGATTTTTTGATTCAATTCTATTAGAAGAACTTTACTAGAAAACAAATCTCTTTACATAAAGCGGATATATATATACGGCTTTGCCCTTATATTCCAAGTCAATGATCCTTTTCTTCATTCGAGCGTTAAGATAAATCTCACGAACTCTTCAAAAGGAATGTCTCTTCTATCTCCCTTTTGCTTGATCTAGGCCGCAACTCGTTGCTCACTCATCTTTGTGACGCTCGTTGGCTTCTCTTTAAAAAAGTTCGGCGGCTCTTGAATAATCTTTATCATCTTGAATTCTCAGGTAACGGAGCAATGGTCGTGTAGTCCTCCATTAAACTATTATCCTTCTCTTATCACGTTTTCTTAGACCATATTCAGACAACCGTATTATTATCCACTTTATCAAGAAACTCATTTCCTTATGACAAGCTCTCTATTTAACAACCGAACGTAAATCAACACCTCTTTTTATGATGAAAATGCAATGCAATCATACAAAAACAAAAGAAAACAGGTTAGTACAAAACAAAAGCAAGCAAGAATAAATAGAACCCTTATTCGGGTGACCACTAGGGGTTTGAAGTGGTTCTACCTAGGGTAGGCTCTTAGGTTCACTACATGTGGTTCAGCTCTAAAGCAAAGGTACCCGAACCAGCAGATTCCTCGATCCTCACCCATTATAGGCTCATGTGGACCGAGTTCGGTTCAGGGGAATACATTTCCCTATGGCTGCATGGAGATGAAAATCTCACGAAGACATAGGTACGGATGTACCCTGAAAGCGATCCACTATCCTGCACGGAGGTGAAAACCTCACGAAGGAGTAGCTTCTCACTCCCACTTAAAAAGGTGTGACCAACGGTCATGCAATGCAATGTAGAAAGATATAAAAATTTAAAATACAAAACATGATGAAAACTATAACTCAAAACAAATGAAATGCAATGAAAGAAACGTATATTTAAATCAAATTTTCAACTTTCGACAAAAAGACAAGAAATAATCAACTCGTGGCTTGACTCTCTTATTTTGGGTCCCCAATGGAGTCGCCAAGCTGTTGACACCATTTTTTTAATGAAAAACGGGGTCGACTTGGATTTTGAAAATGAAAACGAAAAAAACGGGAGTCGCTACCAATCCTTTTTAATGAGGTGTGATTGGATCACCTCGAAAAGTGGTTGTTTTTAATAAACAGTTTGATTTTATTAAAACAACGATTTTGGTCCACGAAATTCAGAAAAACAGGTTCGGGAAGCGATTACGTATGAGGAAGGATTAGCACCCTCGTAACGCCCAAAAATTGGTACCTAGTTGATTAGTTAATGTCTTGTTGTCAAGAATTGAAAACTTTGAAGAATTTTAAAAATACGATCCTTGTATTAAAATGTTGAATATGTTTGAGAAAAGGGGCATATTTCACGTTAATCGAGGAAGAGAATCATTCCAGTATGTTAGGACACAATATCTCGAATTCCCGATGCGCGAATGAATGCCGGAAATTTAAAAGGTATTTAGCTATCTCGGATTTAAAAAAAGGATCACGACCAGTAAGTTAGAACACGATCTTTTTTATTCCCGAGATCATTTAAAACTTGAGTTTGAAAAGATTCGTGTATTTAAATTTATTGTGAAAATCGAAACCCAGTAAGTTAGGGTACGACCTTCCCAAATCTAAACACGAGATTTTGCTTATTCAAATAAAATTATAATTTATGCATCAAATAAAATTAATCTAACACGAAATAAAACACAATGTCAATATGCGAACAAAACAAAAATGAATACGATGATGTAGCATAAATAATATGAGTAATAGCAATGAAAATAAATTAGGTAAAAGGATAAACCAATAACATACAAAATAACAATGCATATAAGGAAATAAAATTAAAACATTCATTCAAAATAATAATGAAAATATAAATAAAGAAATAAATAAAGAAATGAATAAGGCTATAAAATATAAAAGATATATATGTGTATATATACATAAAATTATGGAGATATATGAAAGCATGTATATATAAAAGTATGTATATATATGTATACTTTATATATTTATGTAAAAAAGAACAATGTATATATATATATGTATACTTTATATATTTATGTAAAAAAGAACAATGTACGTATAAATATATTATATAAATGAATTCACGTGTATTCATATATATATAATGTAAAATATAAAACATATGTACATATTTTAAAATAATTATATAAATATATATATATATATATATCAGTAAGTATATACATATATGTATGTAAATTAAAATATGAAAAGTATATACATATAGGTATATATATGAATCATAAAATATAAAATACATATATAAAATACATATTTTAAAAATATGAAGAATATGTAAATATATATATAAATATATATGAAAATAAAATACATATATAGATATGTATATGGATATGTACAAAATTATACAATATACATAAAAAATGTAGGTATGTATATATGCATGTATAAATAAATTATAAAAATACGTATGTGTATATGTATATATATATTACAAAAAAGTATGTATATAAGTATATATATATATAAATATATAAAAATATACGTATATATAAAAGCAATTATAATAATAATAATAATAATAATAATAATATGAAATTTATTAAGAAAATAAACAAAATAACAAAAGACTAAATTAAAATTTTAAAACAAAATTCGGGGTTAAATCATAAATAAGTTAAAGGGGAAGGACTGTTCTGAACGCGCATGTAACATGGAGGGACTAAAAAGAGAATTTAACCTTTCCTCCAAAATGACGTCGTTTCAACGGGGGCTAAATTGAAAACACAATAAATTTCTAGGTAAAATTTAAAGAAATTAAAAGAACCTAATTTAAAAAGCATTAAAAAGCGGAAGGGCTAAACGTGCAATTAGCCCTTTCGTAAAAAAAGCGGATCCCCTGAGGCAGGCGGGTTGGGTCGGTCCGATCCAAGGGAAAACGGCGTCGTTTTGGGCGTTTTGGAGATGGGCCAAAACGGCGCCGTTTCACACTTTCAAAAATTTCCAAAAAATTTCATTTCCCCCTCTTTTCAGAAAAAAAATCCGAAAATTCTCTCTCCCCCTTTCTTCTCCCCAAAATCCGGCCAGAGGATCGGCCGACCACCACCAAGACCGGCCGGCATGGGCACATGGCGACAGCGTCGCCGTCATGATGGCGGATAGTGCAAAAAATTTCTCTTTTCGGCTTTTCGGCTCCCAAGCCCGGATCTAAGGTCTACAGACCGAAAAGGTAAGAAAGTTTTAATTTTTTTTTCTTTTTTGTTTGTTTTTTTTATATACGCAGAGAAAAAAAATAAAAAAAAATAAAAACTAAAAATAGATCTCAAACAAAAAGAAGAATCACCTTAAACGTTTATTTTTGTTTTTTATCATCTCAAATATTCGTAAAAAAGGAAAAAAAAAACCCCACGTTACAAAGGTTTCAATCGGTTTTTATACCGATTTCAAAACAAAAATCCCCCCCATTTTACATTTTCGAATGGCTTTTATATAGCCATTTTTTTACATATTTTTCTTCATCTTTTTTGCTTTCTGTCGCTTCTTTCTGATTTTGCAGGTGCAAGTGGCGGCCGGTGCAGCAGTGGCGGTGGCAGAGGGTGGCGGCCAGCAGGGAGGCAGAAGGCCCTAGGTGCAGCGCCTAGGGTTTGAATTTTTTTTTTTTCTGTTATGGGCTAGGGTTTAGAGAATTTGGCTGAAATTTTGGGTTGTTAGGTTTTAAATTTTGGGCCTGTTATTTGGGTTTGGTTTAGTTGGTTGGTTTGGGGTTAATTGGGTCTGATTTTAGGTTAGTGGGCCTTGTTTGATTTGGTGAGGCCCGGGCTAAATTTGGGCTGTACACTAATGCTTAAGATCTTTGAGTTTTAGATATCACAAAGTTAACAAATAACATGTAGAAACAGATCCTTCTAAATGCTTACTAGGTCCCAACGACTTTTCTTGTGTCAGCCCGAGTTTGATCAACCGTAAACAATTTCGCCATTCCAAAATCTGAGATTTTAGGATTCATCTCTTCATCTAACAATATGTTGGTTGTTTTTACGTCGCGATGGATGATTCGGTATTGAGAATATTCATGAAGATAAAGAAGTCCCTTAGCTATTCCGTTTATAATTTTGTACCTCTTCGTCTAGCTTAGTAGCGAACGCTTTACTGAATCTGTGATTAATCATGAATTTAATAGTAATAACTAGAGATTATCAACTTTTCACCTCTATAGCATGACTTGAGTGGCATTCTACCAAATATATTAAACCATACCGAATATAAAGTTGTCAAGGCTTGAGTTAGGCAGAAACTCATAGATGAGAACCCTTTCTTTTTGTTCCAAGCTAAAACCAAGAAGCCTAACCAAATTCCTGTGTTGTAGCTTCGCCAATAACATCACTTCATTCTTGAATTCTTGTTGTCCTTGTCCCGAATTTTCAGACAGCCTCTTTATAGCTACTTGCCGTCCATCCTCAAGCTTACCTTGATAGTATTTGTAACAAAGAACAATGATAGAAAACACCAACTTTTATTTCCTATTATTTCTTGGAAGCCATCAAACTGGAGGGTTCACTTTCATATATTTATCAATTTTCCAAATCTTAAATTACCTTATAAACAGGACCAAATCCACCTCGTCCCAGTATGTTTGCATCCGAGAAGTCTTCTGTTGCAACTCTTACTGCATCAAAGTCAAATTGCAACGATTCTACACGGGTCTTGGCATCTGCAGGTTAACACAGAACGAATTAAGGCTTGTGGTTAAAGGCAGGGAGGTCTCATGAAAAAAAAAAAAAAGTTATAACAAATGAAAACAAGAGGAAAGCACTTGCAAATTTTTTGCTCATTTTTATTTTCTAAAGTATAAAACCATGCTTAAACATTGGAAGAAGTACATCAAAAGAGAGTAGAGGACCAACTTACTTTGATCATCCTGCTTGGGTTTCGCGATCCTTTTACGGAGAATAGCTACTGCAAGTATGACAAGTAGATGACAATTGGAACAATGATAATGACTAGGGTCTGGGATGAACGGTGGTCACCTTCCTCTGCACAAGCAACAACTTTTCATTTACATCAATTTCTTCCTGAAACCAGCATGCCGTCTAGCAGATCGGTAGTTACCTTTTTTGATTGTGTTCACCGACTATGGCGGAGGACTAGCAGCTGGGGGTGGAGGACTAACAGGTGAGGGTGGAGGAGACAAGGATGGAGCAGTAGTAGAAGCATTGGGTGTATAAAAAGGATACAAATCCCATTGGAAATAACAGCTAGGCCTCTGAACATAACCTCCTTGCTTCCCATGACAACAGCTTTGATATGTACTGACGGATTGCCTGAGGCAGAAATCACAAATGATCTGTGATAAATCTGGAGTGCACTGCATTTGTGCATGTATCTTTTGGAAAAATCTAAAATATGCTTCCCCAGTTGCATACTTAAGAGTAGAAGAGCCGTTGGAAGCCTTTTGCACCACACTGTCCATCAAACTCTCCCAGACCGTATCAAATTGTGTTAAGTTAGATGTGATTTCACCGGTATTATAGACTGCCTCAGGGGGATCTAGCTCCAGGGCTCCATAAAACGAGCGATCTGCATAGTGTACATGACATGGTTGCCCTTCCCATGAAAGGGCTTCCTTCTGGTTGGGGCAGTTAGCTATGAGGTTGTGAATTGTAGAATTGACACATTTATAACAATCGTCTGGAGTCGAGTCTCCCCTGCACATAGCAAGAGTGTCGGAGTTTTGGCCAATACTGGCAGTAAGGAAACCACCTTTTGCAGAGGCATTAGACGGGAGAGAAGCAAGAATAAGGTCCCGGTTCTTACCATATGTGCTATTTGTAGAGAAATTACCAGTGTCATAGCATTTTAGGAGAGCCTCAACAAGAGTGATGCCGATAAGGAGATGGGAGAGAATTGAAGAAAGAGCTGTAAATTTAACCCACATTTTGAGGTTGTATAATTTGAAGGAAAGGAAACCCAAAAGAAAGAAGTGGGAACTTATTATTCCAGATTTTTCATGGCAGAGAAGAGGTGGGGGATTGAGTTGGAGATAGAGTCAAAGAGCGCCAATTAAAGCTAAAGGTCTTGAAGGTTTTAAAGGAAACTTGGTTTGTAATGCCTGTCTCTCACCTGCGTCTAGAAATGGAAAATATTCTTTTAATTGAGAATTTAAACTATTTTATTTTATTTTATTTTATTTTATTTTAAGTTAATACATTAAATTTTTATTTAATTCTATTCTTCTAAATTATTAATACAATTATTGATATAGTATTATTTTATATTTATATATTGTATATATAAATAATTATATTTATCCAATATAAAAATAAATTGATGTATTTATTTAAATATGTATAATTAAATCAAAATTAAATTTTCTACCATACATTTGAACCAAAATTTGAGTTTTACGTGTATAATTACACCAAATAAAATTCATGTATACAATTACACATTAAATCAAAATTCATATATAATTGTAAGATTTTCTCTTTTAATTTTGTATATTATTATTAATTTCAAATTATCTATTGCATTATTACATACTTATATTTTAAATAAGTAGTTTACATAAGTATATTTGTAGTAGAATTGAAATATATTTATCATTCTAAATAAGATGTATTTAATTTTTTTTTTAAATTTAAATTTATTTATTTATTTTAATTTTATACATATTACATATATGTTTAATATTAATTTCAAGTAGATATCTTATTATTTAATAGATATTATAATAGCTCAATTTTGTCCAGACAAAAATAAATAAATAGAAATAATAGAGTCCATTAACAAAAGTCCATTTACAAAATCCTAAATACCCAATACACCTAAGTCCAAGCCCAAAAAACCTAAACTAATCAAAAAACCCTACATCCCTTATGCACCGTTGCTCCTGGCCATGTCAGTGAATACGTCACCTGAGGATTGCCTCCCTTGCCATCGTTTTACCAAAATGGCAAGGGTACGACTCCCTATTGTCGTTGAACACCATCACGACCTGCAAGAAGAAAGAGACAGAAACAGTAGCAAAAACAACAATAAAAAAAGGGAAAATAAAAATGAATATTTTGTAATATGTTCGGCTATAAAAGCCATAACAACACATGTATCTTTTTATAGACAATCGAAAGAGAAATACAGAAAGAAACTATAACAGTTTTTTTTAAAGGTATCTTTTTTTTTATTTTTTTCGAATATTGCATATATATATATATATAAAAAGAATACGAAAGGTTTGTTTTTACCTCTATTGTCGTCGTCGAAGTCTCTTATGGCCTAGAAGGCTGCCGAACCCTTGGGGGTTCGCCTAAGGCCGCGTCGGAGGATGACTAGAAACCGAAAGGGCCCTTTTTTGTTGTTGAACTTTGACCGGGGCTAGGGATTTTGACCCCAGATTCGAATTCCCTAAAAGATAGGGACAAAAAGGTATTTTTTTGCGATCTTCGGCCATCGGAGGCGGCGGTCTTTGGTGCCGATGATCAGTGGCCACAACGAAGACTAGCCAACACCAGGGACGGATATGGAAGGGACGAGAAAAGAATAGAGGCCTAATTTTTTTAAAAAAATGAGTTTAGAAATGATTTTTTTAGAACTTTTTGGTATATACAAGGACCAGGATACGACGTCGTTTTGGCCAGGCTTTAGAAGCCCCAAAACGACATCGTTTTAAACACAACCCGATGACCCGAACCAGATTCCCTTAGGATCCGTGCGTTTTCAAAGGGAGGGTCTAATTGCTTCTTTGACCCTCCCGCTTTTTTGTTATTTTACAATTTCGTCCTACAGTTTATTATTTAATTTCTATTTTTTCCCTTTTATTTTACTTTTGTACAATTTAGTCTCTTAACCCACTGTTGACCCTCTGAGGGAAGGACACGTGTAATATGGGTGGGATAACTACCCATTTGGTTCTTGTTCCTTTTCGCATGCTATATTTTAGTCCTTTATTTTACTTTATTTATTTATATAATTCATACTTTAAATTTCATTTAAATTTCCATTTAATCATTCATTTATTTAATTTCACCCCTTTACTTACTTTTTTTTAGCACTTAAAGTTTATGTTGTTCATATTCCCTTTTTTTTATGCGTTTTTTAGTTGGTTATTACATATTTTTATTTATTTATTTATTTATTTATTTTGGTATTATGATAGTGATATGACTATTGCTATTAGTATTATGAATTAATATTATTATTATAGTTGCATTATTATTATGATCTTTATTTATTCATTATTTATCATTTTAATATTGATATTTTGCCCACATGGCTATTTTATATTATTTTGCCATCACTATATTAGAGGTGCTCATGGGCCGAGCGGCCCGGCCTGGCCCGACGGCCCGCCCAAAATATGGGAGGGTTTGGGTAAAAATATAGGCCCGAAATATGGGCTTGGGCAAAAAAATAAGGCCTGTTTAGAAAATGGGCCGGGCCTCGGGCACCACTTTTTTGGCCCGGGCCCGGCCCGGCCCGATATAATAAATATATATTTTTTAATTTTAAAATATTTTTAAAATACTTTTTTTAATTTTTTAAATTTTAAAATATTTTTAAAATACTTTTTTAATTTTTTTTAATTTTAAAATATTTTTAAAATACTTTTTTTAATTTTTAAAATAAATTTTTAGTATTTATTAAAAATGGGTCGGCCAGCCTGAGCTTATGATTTTTTTCTCGGGCCGGGCTTGGGCAAAATTTCAGACCCATATTTCGGGCCGGGCCGAAATTTTTTATGGGCCCGGCCCGGCCCATGAGCACCTCTACACTATATCATGTATCATGCTTAAATATATTTGTCCATTTTCATATTATACCCAAATAAGTTAAATGCACATAGCTCTAAATGTTACATTGATTTTTACTCGATGCATAAAAAAGATAATTTTAAAACCGAGGCAGCATTCTTTATTTAGAAATTCGAGAAGTTGTGCCCTAACTTATGGGGTTCGACTTTCTCTTTGAACCTAAATAATCGAACATCCTTTTTAAAACTAAAAACACATAAGATTTAAATAATAATTAAATAATGATCAATCTTATTTTCGAGGGTTTGAGATGTCGTGCCCTAACTTATGGGACATGATCTTTTTGTTTTGGTTACCTCGAGATAAAAAGGCCTTTTTCATAAGTTCTAATTCAGTTAGCAATATTTTAATCAAATAACATCATGGAAAAAGGGATCGCATTTTAAATTCTCTTCGGATTCTCAATATTCGACACCAAAACATTAAGTAATCAACTAGGTACCAATTTAGGGCGTTATGAGGGTGCTAGTTCTTTCTCATACGTAACCGACTCCCGAACTCATTTCCTAGATTTTGTAAACCAAAAATCATCATTTTAGTAAACCTAATATTTTATTAAAATGACTAAGTTTTGAGGTGATCCAATCACACGTAATTAAAAAGGATTGGTGATGACTCTATTTTCATTTTTTTTTAAATAAAAAAGTTGATTTCTAAAAAGGTTTCGACCGATGTTATTTTCACAATGCTTACTTTTGTTCTAAATACATTCTACATGCATACATATATGATAGAATTACTAATTAATATAATTTTCCTCATTAAATTTAAGCTCACCAATTAATATAATTTCTTTTTAGTAGACATTATCCCACTTGAAAAGTTATAAAATAAATTTTTTCTTATTTGAATAAATTTAAAAAATGTAGAGTGCAGTGTTATATAACATAAAATCTTAAATATTTTTATTAATAATTTTAATATTTAGAGTTATTTAAATTATAAAAGTATTTACTTTTCTAAACTTTCTAGGTTTTCACATTTTAAATCTACATTTATTTTATTATTTAAGTATTTGTTTAACAGTTAATATTATCAAAATAGTTTAATCTTTTAGATCTCCTCGCTCGTTTTGGTGTTGAAAATGGTACTACTATTGGAGGTGGATGATAATGAGGCCCTAGGGGTCCCCCACAAAATTTAAAAAATTCTTTTTAGACCTTAAAAATATAATAAATTAGAGTTAGGCCCCTTCAAAAAATTTGAAAATTTTCATTAAGGGTCCGTTTGTTTGCCAGTAAAATGTTTTCCGTAAAATGATTTCTGGAAAATGTTTTACTTTTCTGTAAAATGATTTACTGGAAAATATTTTCGTGTTTGGATGAATCTGTAAAATATTTTCATTGTTTGGTAGATTTCGAAAATATTTTCCGGAAAAGTTGTTTTACATATATTAATATATATTAATAAATTTTATATTTTAAATTGTTTTTACATATATTGCAATGATTTATTTATAATAATACTCAATTATTAAGCTACAATATTAACCGTCATAAATTGAAAATAACTAATATCAAATAAATTATTTGTAATTGTGTTAAAAATAAAAAACAAGGATTGAATAATTAAATTAGCTTGAAACCACAATGAATACTAGAAATTAATAATATTATCTAAATACATAATTAGTAGTACACCACATAGTAACAACATTGTCCAAGTGCATAATATTACACCACATAAAAGTATCAATATCTTCAACCTTGAGAAAATTTTTGAAGCCAAATTTTTTTATACTTCTTACTTTTAACTAAAAAAGCTTTAGCCTCGGATTCATGACTCACTAGATAATCAAACACAGAACACAAGAAGTCATCATCAAATCCTTCTTCCTCCATCGACATCACTTGTTCGTAAAGCTAAAACTGAAGCCACGACTCCGACAATTGCCATTTGATGTTGATTACGATCCATCTACACAAAATAATGCCACACAAATATATGATCACTACAAAAAAATATGCAAGATTTTCATAAGATCACATAAAGTTACCATGACTAAAAGTGCATACATACATATCAAGCTAATTATAATTGCATAATAATTTTTTGAAAGTACCACTTAAAATATATTGATCATAGTTAATACAATACTTCAATAAATAATTTTTTGAAAGTACCACTTAAAATTTTTTTTAACTCTCCTTATCAAACCAAATGGTTCAAAATCCACAATTCTAAATTGCTTAAAAGCTTAAAAAACCCAAAAAAACAACAAAAACCCACTGGAACTCAAGTTTTTTGAGAATCAAAAAACTATACATAGAATTTTGATATATCTTACTTCAGGGTATGATTTCCAATCAACACAACCATCAGATTATAGAAATGAAAAAATTCAAGCATCTTTGCTAAGAATCTAACCAAATACACACATCAAATCAGCATCGAAAAATCAAGCTTAATTCTATGAACTTATCAAACAAATTTCAAAGATAGATCAAGGTTGACAAGCATAAAATCCAAATAAATCAATCATCTCAACTTCATTTTGAGGAAAATCAACAAGCAGCTATCCCAAAATAAAAGCAAAACACAAATTTTAAGGAAACAATACATTACCATGCTTAAAAGCACATAAAGCAAGCAGGACATGGAAATCAAGCAAAGGAAACAACTCCACATTATTACAAGTAAAGAAGCCGAACCTAATCTGCTACACGATTGAAACCCTCTCACTAAACAGATCAATCTTTTTTGTTATTAATACTTGTGTATGAACAGGTGTTGCAGGATGACAGTGAAAGAAGGAAGAAACTGAATCTTCTAAAATATGAAGCTATATGCTACTCATCAGAATTCTCAGTTAGTTAGGCTTTATTTTTCTATATTAAGTTATTTCAGTAATGCATCAAGGACTAGAAAACTGGAAAGATGTTGCAAACCATGAATAAGTCTTGCATCAGACAATTGTGAAATTTTTTTGAAAGGTGCTAATTGTTTGTCATTTAATCTTGCAGCTCAAGAGGGAATTAACACTTAAAAGCACATAAAGCAAGCAGGACATGGAAGTCAAGCTAAGGAAACAACTCCACATTATTACAAGCAAAGAAGCCGAATCCAATCTGCTACACGATTGAAACCCATTTGTACTCTGGAAAAAATGGAACTAAATACAGATCCTTGGGGTATTTCTTCTTGTTCAAAAATGGTAATTATAGACAAAATATAAACCCTTTTTTCATCATTTAAGTTTTAGAGTTTCAGATTTAGTCAATTATCTGGTTTGTTCATATGTTGTATAGCTTTGTTCTACTCAACTCGGTATTGAATAATCGCAATTTTTAAACTTCCATTCCTTTAAATTTTTTTTCTAGTAACTAGTATCCACATAAATAAGTATGTTTTAATATAGGTAAACTGACCATAATATCGTTCGACTAATTAATTAATATATGGAGCTAGCCTTATTGATACTAACCTCTTAGCAATGAAGCAAAGCAACATCTTGTAACACGATTCAAGTAAGCAATAACAAATTGGGGTTTGAACTAATCAAAAACAACAGCAGCTTTAAATTAAAGACAACCACAATATGGAAAGCATCAAATTTTTTAAAGGAGATGGAAACAAAAATTGAAGGCAACACAATGGCTTTCAAGGAGCATGGCAGCGGCTTTAAGAACGGCAAGTAGTTGATGTTTGGATGGATTGGTACGATAAATATGGATGAAATTGCAGTAAAAAGAAGCAAATTTGAGGGATGATCGGCACTTAACAGCAGTGAATTGGAATGGAATTAGTGGCAATTTCATCGAGAAACTGTGGCCCCCTTTGTAAAAAAGAAAAAGAAAAAGAAAAAAGGAACTATGACTAGCGTTAACATTAGGGATTTTGGAACTGACGAGACATGAAGAAGTTCAAGCCATGGTGCTGGAATTGAAGTTGTCTCAACCAATTGCAAGCAGCTGTTTGTTGACATATATTGGAAGACAGAAGGGGAAACCAGAAAGAACAATAAAAATTCCCAATTGCAAGCTACCAGAAAGGGGAAGACAGAAAATGGATACTTACAAATCGACGATGGGCCAACTTTGGGATGTTTAGATCCTGCAAATTCGTGAGGGGAAGACAGATTGACGAAGGAGAAGGACCGAAGGAGGGAGGGATTTTCCGGAAAATGTCTTACGGAAATGAAATTGGTAAGACATTTTCCCTAAACTGAGGCCATTTTACCCGTGTCTTGGAAAACATTTTACAAGTGTAAAATGTTTTCAGGCTTCCAAACACCGTAAAATTAGGAAAACATTTTCCGTAAAATGTTTTCCTGCAAACAAACGCACCCTAAGTCTTTCAAAAAATTTAAAAATTTTAATTAGATCCCTTAAATTTTTTTTGTTGGTTCTCATTAAGCCTTTAAAAGTTTTAATTAAACCTACCAAAATTTTTAAATATTCTCCTTAAATCCTCCAAATTTTTTTTGAAATTTTAATTAAACCCTAAACTTTTAATATAAAAATTCAACACTGACTATCAGCGGCAATGGAATGATTTTTCTACTGTTCTCACTAATTTTGAAGTTCCTTTGGTTTCATTGATCATACTATACTACGTGCTTGTTATAGGCCAGTTTTTCAGAATCATTGAGCTAGTTAATACTTAATACAGTAGATTGTGATGGGACTCCAGCCCCTACTTTGCATATGGAAAGCATTGATAATTTGATTTTATTTGAACCACATATAGGACAATAAGTAAGAACGTTGGTTTTTAGAATATTCAAACCTTATCGAGGAAGTATGTCCGAAATTGAAACCTCTTTTTGATGTTGGATTTTGGAATCACCAGAGCTACTAATTGTGTAATGAGATACTTCCATGTTTCTTCCTTTAGGAGGTTGAAGTTGACAGATAATAAAGTCCAAGGAACTTGTCTTTCGGGTTTTATTTTTTGACTTGGTCGAAATAGCAAAGTGGTGAAATTAATTGTATCCAAGAAAAAAAAACGAAAATTGTACCTTTTCATCCATACTCGTTGAAAAGTTAGTTTTTAACAAATAGACTCCTTTTTGGTAATGAAATGATTTTCCCACCGTTCCCACTTTGAACTTTGATGCTCACTAAATTAACTATAAATACGATAAAGTCAAACGCACTTATCAAACAATAGTATAGCCATGATGAGTAGAGAATATCGTATCCACGAGGATTAAAAGTATTAGTAATTACTATTTTTCTATTATTTAGCCGACAATTTGGGGTGATGTGTTTTAATCCAAATTTACTAAACTAATTTAATTAAGAATAGACAATACCCAAGAAAGAATCCACCTAGACTTCATATTTTATTATGAATCTGAATTAAACGATTTATTCACTGGTCTTGATCTGTAGAAATCCCTAAATTATATTAATATCTCTTTCGAGAGTAAGAACAATTGACTCTAGGTTGATTAATTGAAATCTCTTTCTAATTAAAACCCCTATCATCGCATTAACTTGCCGATAGATTTATGTAGTCATATTTCTAGAATTGCATGCAATTCTACTCAATTATGCTAA
Source organism: Gossypium raimondii (assembly GCF_025698545.1). Lineage (NCBI taxonomy): Eukaryota > Viridiplantae > Streptophyta > Magnoliopsida > Malvales > Malvaceae > Gossypium > Gossypium raimondii. The sequence continues at coordinate 36,565,889 of NC_068570.1, forward strand.
ATCTACTCTTAAACAGAAACTTTTGCTCCATTGAATTAACCACATTAAACATGAATTAATATCCTGGAAATATTAAAACAAGAAATAAACATGCATAATTGAAAACAAGAATCAAATATTTACGCGTAAAAACAAACATTAAATAAAAGTATTCATCATAGGTTTCATCCTCTCTAAGTATCTAGGAAATTAGTTCATAATCGTAAATAGAAATATCTCTAAGTCAGAATAACCACAAGACATAAAGAAACTTAATAAAACTTCGAAAGAAATTAAAAGGAGATCTTCGATCTTGATGAAGATCCGTTTTCGAGTTGATACCGATGGCATTATTTGAGTGTTTTCTTCGATCTTCTCCGATTGCCCCCTTATGTCTTCTTCTAATTGGTATTTATAGACTTTAGAATGCTCGGAAAGCCTAAAAATTAGATTTTTCTGTGTATTTGGGAAGTAGGATACGAAATCGACACAAGCTAGAACATGGGCGTATCTCCAGCCCATGTGGCTCACACGGGCGTGTACCCAACCCGTGTGGAAATGCTCAGGCCGTGTGACTCCTTAAAACAGTTCTATTTGTCCGATTTTGGCTTGTTTTTTGCTTATTTCACTTCCAAATGCTCTTCTAAGTATAGAAACAAGAATTTAAAGAATTAGGAGTATCAAATTCACCAATTTGCATAATTAATTATCCAAAAACGCATTAAGAATAGGATTAAAATATGTTACTTTGGTAGCTTATCAAATTTAAAAAATCAGTTTCATTCATCCAGTAAACTCGACCATTTTTCATACCTTTTTGTCATTTATTACATATATATATATATAAAAGATCAATATAGTAAAGTCGGAAGAACATCTCCCTGTGTTTTGCTAAAAGAGCGGCTTAACAAAATTTTTAGAATCTATCATATCTTTATAATAGTGAAAAAATTGAAGATGAAATGACTAATCAATCACCAATGTGACATGTTTGAAATCGTAACTTCATTAATAGAACATATTTTATCACTTGAATTGGGTTGAATTGATTCTGCAATAAAACGTCCAACATAAAATGCAGGTTTCGCTGGTAGAGGAACTGTTATGGTGTCGCTTCCTAACATTGCAACCACGGTTGACATAGTTGGTCTGTCTGCCGGATCTGATTGCACACACAATAACCCAATTTGGATGCATTTAAGCACCTCATTAGGCACACTCGACTCAACAAGATGCTTATCCAGTAACTCCATTCATTCTCCGTTGGACCATAGTTTCCACGCCTAAAATTCTTACTTAGAATTAGCGTAGTATACATAACATGGTATTAACCTATTATTTAAATTTTGATGGGATAAGAAAACATACAAAAGTCAAGAGGCTTTTACCGCATTCTGAAAGATGAAACCCATTATTCCTTTTTCCACTTATAATCTCTAGCAAAAGGACACCGAAACTGAAAACATCTCTTGATTCAATAAAATTATTAATTGAAATTGAATCATTTGGTTCAATGACCATGAACCTATAGCCTTGCTATTATGTGCATAACCTATAAATATGCATTCAATTCCTCTTTCACCTAACTTTTTACGTTTAGGTGTTGGAACTTTGACAATAGCTTTACAACCCCAAACCTTCAAATAATTAAGGTTTGGTTTCCTTTTCTTCCATTGTTCATAGGGGGTTATTTTAGTTTTCCTTATTAGGAACTCTATTCAATAAATAACACGCTGTTAGAATAGCTTCTCCCAAAAAACGTTGTCCAAGACCTGAATATGATAACATTGAATTTAGCATTTCAATCAAGACTCTATTTTTTCCTTTCAACTACATCATTTTGTTGTGGTGTGTAAGGGGCTGAAACTTGATGGGCAATTCCAATAGATTCAAAATAACTTGGATTATAGTATTCTTCACCTCTATTCGATCTTAAGCACTTGATAAATAATTCACACTGAAGTTCAACTTCAGATTTATAAACTTTAAATTTATCAAGTGCTTCATCTTTTGAATGCAATAAATATACATAAAAATATCTAGAACAAACATCAATAAAAGTAACAAAATATTTCTTTCCACGTAATGTAGGAGTATTATGCATGTCACATAAATCACTATGTATCAAATCAAGCAATTTTGTTTTCCTTTCAACCTTAGGGAAAGGGTTTCTTGTAATTTTAGTCAACATACATGTATTGCATTTTTCAATATTATTATTAAAACAGAATTAAATCTAACTTATACATGTCATTCAATTTTCTATAATTCAAATTACCTAACCTATAATGCCACAAACAAAAAGATTCAACCATATAAGCAGAAATAGTATTATTATTATTATTAATATTGAGTTTGAACATATTCTCATACATATACCCTTTCCCCACAAAAATTCCTCCGTTAGACAAAATATACTAATTTGCCTCAAAAACAAGTTTGAAACCAAACTTATTCAACAGACTTCCAGACACTAAAATCTTCCTAACTTCTGGTACATAATATACATCATTTAAGGTTAAAACCTTTCCAGAAGTGAATTGTAGTTCAGCAGACCTTTTGCCTTTGATTGTTGCGGTGGAAGAATTTCCCATGTACAAGACATTGTCATTTTCACATTGTGTGAACTTTGTGAACATACTTTTGTCTTTGCACACATGTTTGGTTGCTCCGATATCAATCCACCATGTATTATCATCTTGTGCCATATTAATTTCAAATACCATTGCAACAAAATTTTCGTTATTATCAACCTTAGAAGATGATTTCTTCTTTAAAAATTGACATTCATTCTTGAAATGTCTCGGCTTTCCACAATGATAGCATGAGCCCTTTTGTTTCTTTTTGAACTTAGGTACTCTGTTAGTTTGTTTGAACTTTCTCTTGAATGGTTTAGTAGTTTGTACTTCCTCCGTAACATGCACTTTGACAATTTTAGAATTTAGGTTCTGATCTTGTTTTCGATATTCTTCTTCAAAAATGAAGATGATTTGCCAAAGCCTCAAGAGATATTTTCTCTTTCTTATGTTTTAGACTTCCTTTAAAGTCTTTCCAAGATGAAGGAATTTTTTCTATTATGGAGGATACAACAATAATTTCATCCATTTTCATATCATATTGCTTGAATTGATTCAGCATCTTTTCAATATCATGGGATTGTTCCATAACAGAATGACCATCAACCATTTGATAATTATTGAAAGGACTGACAAGAAATTTCTTACTTGCAACATCTTTGGTCATGTATCTTGTCTCCAATTTGTCCCATAATTCTTTAGCGGTGACCTCATTTTGGTAGGTGTCGAACAAACCATCAGATAAACCATTCAATATGTGGCCCATGCACATGTAATCAACATTATCCCATTTTTTCCTTTCTCGAGTTACAACAACAGATTCGTTATCATTCTCTTCAGGTCTTGAAGTATCAAAAACAAAAGCAATCTTCAAAGTTGATAATAAGAAGTGCATCTTTTTTCTGCCATCATCGAAAATTGCCACCATCAAACCTATCAAGTTTGACAAAGTTGAAAGCTAACTCCCTTAGCATTCCACTTTCATGTGTTGTGGTAGTCATCATGAAATATAACCTTAAAATTGTTAGTACAAATCTCCAGTGAAGAAAATCTCGAACACACGGACGGAACTCGAATAGAAAAAGAAGAAATAGGACAAGGCTCCAAGGCGTGTATCAAGTCACTATCTTTAAGGTTATATTTGCCCCCACCTATTTTTGGTGTGCAAATGAGTTCCAAGCAAATTAACCTCGAGGATACAATGAAGCCAATGACTATTTGCGTTTTGCACTGATGAGAATAGCCCACTACACACTAAGCAATGTATGACAATAAACTCAATTTCTATAAAGGATTTCTGCAGTAATACTTTATAAAATAATCTAATAATATTAGAAAGGGAAGGAAGGAATGAAAGAATATTAGAATTTGTTGGTGTGTTTTCTAAATGAAATCCCATTCCTATTTATAGGAATTTTCATATCTCTTCATAGAGACATCTTTCATCAATAGGTGTCTTTCTAAATAATAATGTCTTTAAAATAAACACATAATTATTTATTTAATATTATAACCATTCAAATAATATTATTTAAATAGTTATAATTCTTTTTCAAAAAATCAAATAATATAACTTTTTTGATTAATTACACTCATTCATTTATAGTTATTGGAACACTATAAATATTTGAAAATGTTTCAACATACTTACGAGTAGAAGGGTCGTTGGAAGCCTTTTTCACCACACTGTCCATCAAAATCTCCCAGACCATATCAAATTGTGTTAAGTTAGATGTGATTTTACCGGTGTTATAGACTGCCTCAGGGGGATCTAGCTCCAGGGCTCCATAAAACAAGTGATCTGCATAGCGTACATGGCATGGTTGCCCTTCCCATGAAAGGGCTTCCTTCTGGTTGGGACAGTTAGCTATAAGGTTGTGGATTGTAGAATTGACACATTTATAACAATCGTCTGGAGTAAAGTCTCCTCTGCACATAGCAAGAGTGTAAACTTTGTCAGAGTTTTGGCCAATACTAGCAGTAAGGAAACCACCTTTTGCAAAGACAGTAGATAGGAGAGAAGCAAGAATAAGGTCCCAGTTTTTTTCCATATGTGCTATTTGTAGAGAAATTACCAGTGTCATAGCATTTTAGGAGAGCTTCAACAAGAGTGATGCCGATAAGGAGATGGGAGAGAATTGAAGAAAGAGTGTAAATTTAACCCACATTTTGAGGTTGTATAATTTGAAGGAAAGAAAACCCAAAAGAAAGAAGTGGGAACTTACTATCCCAGATTTTTCATGGTAGGGAAGAGGTGGGGAATTGAGTTGGAGAAAGAGTCAAAGAGCGCCCATTAAAGTAAAAGGTCTTGAAGGTTTTAAAAGTCAGACGAAACTTGGTCTGTAATGCCTCAGTCTCTCACCGGCGTCTAGTTAATGGAAAATATTCTTTTAATTGAGAAATTAAACTATTTTATTTTATTTTAAGTTGATATAAGTGTAATTGCATATAAATTTTTATTTGATTTAATTCTTGTAAATTATTAACACAATTATTGATATAACATTATTTCATATTTATATATTGCATACATAAATAATTATATTTATCAAATATAAAAATAAATTGATGTAATTATTTCTTTAAATGTGTATGATTAAATTTCTATTGTAGAAGCCCAAATTTGCTGGCCCAAAAAAATAAACAAATACAACCCAAAACAAAAATAAACCGTTAACCCAAATCAGGCCCAAAAATTAAAAACCTAGCCCACAGCATTAACATTTTCAGCAGAAAGGCATAGCAAACCCTAGCCTCAAGCTAGCCGCCGCCTTTGCCCAATGCCTCATCGCGCATGCCTTCTGCCACCACCGTCGGCCTCGTCTGACACCTGCAGAGAGGAATGGATGCAAAGCAACAGAAGAGTACAAAGAAGTAAAAAAGATGAAAATGAACAGTTGTAATTCGGCTATAAAGGCTGTGATTCTATCGTTGTAATTTTTTTACGAACATCCATCAATAAATCGTAAATCAAAAACTGAAGTTCCAAAAAGGTTGTTCTTCTTTAAGAAACTGTTCTCTTCAGTCTCTTTTTCATAATTTTTTCTTCTTTTATTTTATTGCAAGTTTATTTTAAAGTAATTAAAAAAATAAAAAAAGAGAAAAGAAAAGGGTTACCTGAACCGGCCTTCAGGCCCGCCGTTGATGGTGCTTCACCGTCGCCGGATGTGGGTTTGGAGAGGGGCCAAAGCTTTTCTCTTTCCCTTTGCTTCCGTGTTCCATGGCCTCGAACTCTGAATGCGCTTCAATGCGCCGAGAGGAGGCGTCCTCGTATGGCTCCGGCCACCGAGCAGTGGAGGCGCGACAGCGGCGGGGTTCCTGGTCTGGAACCCTAGCAGAGAAAAGGGAGTCTCCCTTTTTTTTTTTTGTTCTTACGTTCTGTGCACAAAATGAAACAGCAGAAAAGAAAAATAAAATTTTAGCATTTATATCATTTGTAAAACGGCGCCGTTTGAGGGAGGGAGACCTGAGCATTCTTACCCTAATGGGTAATTTTCGCATTTGGTCCCTCCAATCCTGCGGTGCATTCGACGCAACCATTTATTTTACTTAATTTCGGCCACTAAATTTTGTGCCTGCTCCAATTTAGTCCTGTGCAGACTGACGCGCATAAGGGACGGGGAAAATTTCACAATCGGTCCCCCATGTCCTCAGCGCAATTTATTTCGGTCCCCCTAGCCACCTGTTTCATGTATTTGCAGTTTAAGACCCGTTTTTTTAATTCTGTTTCAACCACATCCTTAATACGTTTAATTTTTTTTTATATATGCTATTTTATCATTATTTGTTTTAAGCCTTTATATTTATTATTTATTTGAAATTGTTTTTGCATTAAATTTTTTATATATTTTTTTAAAACTGTTTCTTTTATTGTGTAAGATTTTCTTTTGTATATTGTTTTATTTTAAACTATTTTAGATTGACTAGTATTTATCTCGAGTTTTTATTTTATTTATTTATTTATTTGGTTTAAATTTATATATTATCATCTTATATATTATTATCTATATTAAAATAATTTAATATTAATAATTTCAAATTGTTCATACATTTTATAATATATATATTTACGTACGTACTTTTCATTCATTATAAATATATACTTTTTATATTTTATATTTCATATTTTTATATATATAGATATACGTAAATATACACATTTTAATTCATATATATATATATGTACTTGTACATGCTTAAATATATTTTTCATATTTTATAATTCTTATATACTTACATGTATGTATACATATTTTACTTCACATGCATATATTTTTATATTATTACAATTTGTAAATATATACACATACATACATATATTCTATTCTTAGTTTTATTTATTTGTTTCATTGTCTTGGTGTTTTGCGTGATGTTTACCTTTTCTTATTACGTGTCTCCTATTTTCATCTTATTTTATTTTGTGTTGCTTCATTTATTGTTGCTGCAATTTAATTATCAATATCACATCATTATTATTGTTGTATCCCATTATTTGTCTTTTAAATATTTAGTCCCCACGGTTACTTTACATTATTTCACTATTATTGTATCTTACATTATGTTTTAGAAAAAACATATTTGTTTGCTTCCATACGATGTTTAATAAACTAAGCATATGTCATGTTAAATATCACGATAGTTTCATCAAAAGGAAAATTTTTCAAAATGAGGTAATGTTTTGCTTTTGGAAAATCGAGAAAATGTGCTCTAACGTGCTGGGTTTCGATTTCTCGTTCGACCAAATAGCCAAATAGCCAAATATCCTTTCAATAATTTCAAAACGAGGCAATGTTTTGCGTTTGGAAATTCAAGAAAACGTGCCCTAACGTGCTGTGTTTTGATTTCTCGTTCGACTAAATAGCCAAATATCCTCTTAAAACTTCAAAGTATGGTTTCATTAAACTATAAGGTGATCTTGGTTTCGATGGTTAAAAGTATCGTGTCCTAATGTGCTGGATGTGATATTCCTTCGGAGCAAGAGAATCTTAAATTTCAATTCATGTTATCCGAGTTTCTTTTAAGGATCGTATTTTTAAAACTCTTCAAAGTTTTTAATTTTCGACACTAAGACACTAATTAATCAACTAGGTACCAATTTTGGGCGCATCGAGGGTGCTAATCCTTCCTCGTGCGTAATTGACTCCCGAACCCATATTCTGAATTTCGTAGACCAAAATCGTTGTTTTAATAAAGATTAAATCGTTTATTAAAAACAACCACTTTTCGAAGTGACCCGATCACACCTCATCAAAAAAAGATTGGTGGCGACTCCCGTTTTCATTCTATTTTCAAAGTCCAAGTCGACCCCGTTTTCTCCCAAAAAAAATGGTGTCAACATCTACTATACATTTGAACCATAATTTGAGTTTCACGTATATAATTGTACCAAGTTAAAATTTATGTATGCAATTACACATTAAATCAAAGTTCATGTATAATTTTAAGATTTATCCCTTTTAATTTTGTATATTATTATTAATTTCAAATTATTTGTTGCATTATTACATACATTTTAAATAAGTAGTTTACAAAAGTATATGTGTAGTACAATTGGAATACATTTATCATTCTAAATAAGATGTATTTAACCGTTTAGTTTTTTTATTTAGATTTAAACTAATTTATTTATTTTAATTTCACACGTATTGCATATATGTTTAGTATTAATTTCAAACTAGACATTTCATTATTTAATAAATGTTATTTTCACTATACTTACTTTTGCTCTAAATACATTCTACGTGCATACATATGTGATAGAATTACTAATTAATATAATTTCCTCATTAAATTTAGGTTCACCAATTAATATAATTTCTTTTTAGTAGGCATTATCCCACTTGAAAAGTTATAAAATAAATTTTTCTTATTTTGAATAAATTTAAAAAAATGTAGAGTGCAGTGTTATATAACATAAAATCTTAAATATTTTATTAATAATGTTTAATATTTAGAGTTATTTAAATTATAAAAGTATTTACTTTTCTAAACTTTCTAGGTTTTCACATTTTAAATCTACATTTATTTTATTATTTAAGTATTTGTTTAAAAGTTAATATTTTCAAAATAGTTTAATCTTTTAGATGTCCTCGCTCGTTTTGGTGTTGAAAATGGTACTATTATTAGAGGTGGATGATAACGAGGCCCTAGGGGGTCTCTCACAAAATTTTGAAAATTCTTTTTAGACCTTAAAAATATAATAAATTAGAGTTAGGTCCCTTCAAAAAATTTGAAAATTTTCATTAAGTCTTTCAAAAAATTTAAAATTTTTAATTAGATCCCTTAAAATTTTTTTGTTGGTTCTCATTAAGCCTTTAAAAGTTTTAATTAAACCTACCAAAATTTTTAAATATTCTCACTAAATCCTCTAATTTTTTTAAATTTTAATTAAACCCTAAACTTTTAATATAAAAATCCAACACTGACTATCAGCGGCAATGGAATGATTTTTCTACTGTTCTCACTAATTTTGAAGTTCTTTTGGTTTCATTGATCATACTATACTATGTGCCTGTTATAGGCCAGTTTTTCAAAATCATTGAGCTAGTTAATACTTAATACAGTAGACTGTGATGGGACTCCAGCCCCTACTTTGCATATGGAAACCATTGATAATTTGATTTTATTTGAACCACATATAGGACAATAAGTAAGAATGATGGTTTTCAGAATATTCAAACCTTATCGAGGAAGTATGTCCGAAATTGGAACCTCTTTTTGGAGGTTGGATTTTGGAATCACCAGAGCTAGTAATTGTGTAATGAGATACATGCGTGTTTCTTCCTTCAGGAGGTCAAAGTCGACAGATAATAAAGTCCAAGTAACTTGTCTTTCGGGTTTTCTTTTTTGACTTGGTCGAAATCAAAGTCTACCTTGAGAGTAGCAAAGTGGTGAAATTAAGGGCTCCTTTGGATTGAGGCAGTGAGGCAGTGAGGCACGTTTTGAAGGAAAAGATGGTGCCAAACTCACTGCTGTGTTGTTTGGTTGAGGGTGTCAGTGCAGTGAGGTTTCTTTTCAAACACACCGATCGGTGATTTTCACCGGAGAAAATAGCAAAGATGGAGGCTAAACCGAGCGATTGACATTATAATGCATAAAAATAACCTTACTTTTATTTATTATTTTACCATTTTATCCTTAAAATTAAGTTAATTTCATTCCCAAAATGCAAAAACCCGCTCTTCAATTGACAAGAACAAAACTCCACCACAACAAAGAAAGGACTCTTAAAGAAGCTATATTTTCTACTCATCCTATCAATCTTGTTCTCAACTTTGATCCGTAAGTGAAAACCCTTCTTTTCTACTCTATATATGTGTTTGAATTGTATGAAAGTAGTTTCATTTTTCCTTTAAACACAAATCCATATGTTCTTTCTCCATTATTTTTTACCTCTACTTGCCATTGAAGAGATTGAACATAATTGATGATTTCATTCAGCATACCAGCTTTGTCTGTGATTTTGTTACATCCTGGTACTAAATCTTGCAGATACTTCATTCTTTCACTGATTTTCTCCCTTCTAACCTATATAAATCAACATAATTAAAACATTATTATCTAATGAAAGAGACATGATAAAATAAAAAAACAAATCAGTATTAATACCATTCATATTCATGTCTCCAGCAATGCTGTATTCATGTCTCAAACCTTCAAAAACTAAAACTATAAAAAATAAAACAAAGCACAACTAAACAAACGAAACAACAAAAGCTTGTAGTAATATGAACAAGTTTAGCAGGTTTGCTATATGACTTCATGCCTAACACAAGTTCATCGTGAGGGGGTTAGTATCATATACCATATACCATATATCACAAGCATATATGATCTTATAATTCCTTCTTTTATCGAAGGGAATTTTTGGTACTTTGGGGAAGAAAGAAATCAAACAGTCAAGGCCTGCATCACCTAATAAAAGGAATTGTATCCCATTCCTCTTAGCATCAATCCAACCTACTAGGTGCAAGAAGATATTATCATTAAAAAAATAAAATTTGCATATTCATAATTAACTTGAACAAATGACTAAACAACTATATGTACAAATTCATTTTGGAATATTATCATTAAAAATAAAATTTAATAAAAAAGCTATGAAAGTTATTAAAATAAAATTATTAATGATTATTAATAATTTCTAAAATATATCAAAATATAAAAAATGCTAAAACTATCCCAAAACGATTTCAATCACATAGGTAGGTTACAGATTCATCCATACCGTTAAAAGATGACCTATGCTCTGTAAAATATAACAAAATTCTCTCATCACAAAATTACAGCAAAAATATGGGTATACAACCAAGCAAATATGTATATGGGCAAAATTTTGCTGTCTTTTGAGTTTTTTCACCATCCAACCATCCATTAACATGTTTCTTATTAAACTGGTGATAACAATTGATTAATACTTGAATTTTTTAGTTGGTTTCTTATTGAAAAAATATATATACACACATACATAAATGCAAATACCTTGGCGTAATAGTCCTTCCAGACCCTACGAGCAATCTGATAACAACCAAAATCAAAGGCCTTGAATTTGATCATTCCTATGCTTAGTTCTTCCGATGTTGGGTACTGTGTTGGCTGATGCTGAACTAGTCTCTACAATTTTCAAATTCCAATACTCCTAAATACTTGTCAGAGATTAGTGTACAAGTATCCACCCGGTAGCACTATTAGATAATTTCAAAGGCGAATTTATTTTTTTCTTTCCAACCAAACTGCTTAAATCCTATGGAAAGATAACTGTTTGTAATTTGTGGAGAATATTTGTCATCTTTCCCCACAGGTAGGTAGAATATTATCTACGGCCTTTAACAAATAAATTTCACAACTACTTCCAAAATTGAGATTTTATATATAACAAATAGGAAGCAAGGATTTTTTTTTCTTCCTTTTCCTGAAAGAAGTATCAATTCAAAAAGTAGGAGAAATGGATAACATAAAGATTGAACCCATTTAAATAAAACAGGAAACAGAATTTGAGATTTTATTAGAAAGAATGGATCTGGGTAAGAAAACACTTAAAAGACAACATATCCAGGTAGAACAAATCTGAGTCTGGGTAAAATAAACGACATATACACAGCAAAGTAGAAAATATGCTACAGAACATAACTAAGTGTAGACTGATGTCAAAAGGTATTGACACATTGTACAAGCAGTATGTAAGTGATCATATATCCATGTTATCAAATATTTCACAATCTTCCTCGTAAGACAAGTAGTCAGCAGCAAAACCATCAACCACTAAGTTACTGCAAGAGACAATATATGGTAATGAGGCATAAAGATAATCATGGAAGCTTGTACATAACTATAAATATCACAGAGCACAATTAGACCCACCTTAAGCAGCAAAAGCTTAAACTCACTACACGCTTTAGTTTCCTATTGTAGAAGAAGAAACTGAATGACTATCTCGCAAATATAACTCCACAAAGATTCTTGAACAATTATGGCCCATCGACTACTCACTAAAGTATTAATATAATACACACTTACATTGATCATTTCTCCGAAAGCGGATCGCATCGTAGTCTGGATTATAACTATAAATTTTGCACTCCGAGAGTTTCACAACCTGCATAACCGGGTATTTAAAATTACCAGCTGCTGAGACTTGCATTTAGTCATTTCGAACTTACACTCACCTAATCTAGAGCCTTATAAATCATTTTGAGGAGTGAACTACCCCCATATGCCTCGATCCATTCCTATCAATGATGTAAAGCAGAAACTTAAATGCGAACACGTTGACTTATTTAAGGATAAAACATACCACAATTGAATGAAAACTAGTTATCGCTCTTCTCACATACTACAAACCACCATCAACAGCATCAACATCTTCCCCCAAATCCATCTCTTTCACCCCGAATGACATGAACACAACACACCATTGGCCCAAAGTTTTATGAGTCTGATTAACTCCCAAAAAAACTGATGAACATACAAATTTTAGACTAAAATCACTTAAGTTATATTCATAACTAGCATAAATACCACAAGAACAGGAGATATGATAGTGCAACAAGAGTAACTGTAAGTTAATATTAGAGGAAATGCATATTCCTTCTCTCACAAATGTGCCCAATAATTTTTTGATATCCAATGTCAAGAGAATAAATGAATACTTATGTCAATACCTTCGACGCTTCAAGCATGTTGGTATCAAAAATCTGTTTAAAAGTATCCCAGCTTTCCTCTGTTAAGAACTAGTGTGCTTTAACTGCACTGGAACCACATCACCACATGCAATATCATAATATAAGAGAACCATATAAGACACACATGAATGTCAGTATAAAGCATTCAATAGAACAAATAAGACTTGAATTAGACACAATCAAACCCATACAAGACACACATGAAGCCACTGAAAGCATAAACACCATTCCCACCCTGAATTTTCAGCAGTTGGAGCATCCAATGAGGATACCAAACAAAAATTTTGCTGCAAACTCAGTAGCGTGAAAGTAGAACATAGAACCACTGGATTTGATACAATTTCAATATAACAATCCACAAATCTATCAACATATGAGGAATTGAATATAACCAATGACTCATACTTTTTTTAGCAAAGCTAGGAAAGATCCATGCCTACATATCTTTTTATAAAAAACTCCATTAATTAATCCACAAAAATTTACATAAAAAATGAATATGATTAAATCTAACAAATTATAATAGAGATCAAAACATATTCACCAAGTATTATTCACAAAAATATAACAGAAAAAGAAGCATAAATGAAAAACTGCCTTGCTCCTATATTAAAATCACATTGAATTTCAAATAATCAGAAAAAAAAGTATCAGAAAAAAAAGAGAGAATTAAACAAAGAAAGAAGCGAACTGACCTACATAATCTCCAAGGAAGCCATAATCGGTTAGTTTCAATCTTTGAAGCCTAATGGATTTATTTTGCCTACGCCAATATTACAAAGAATGAAAGAGCTTTTCTTTCTTTTTTTTCTCCCCTTGGTGGCTCCGCCGAGTCAAATTCCTGTGAATTACACGTGTTAATTTTATGCTTCTTTGAACATAAACATTTTATCTGTTTTATTATTATTCTTTTTTGGCATAATAACCTTTTTAGTCCTCCAACTTTAGAAGAAAATTTATTTGAGTATTTTAATTTATAGTTTTTGTCAAATAATTCTAAAATAGATAAAAAAAAATTAGCATTTTTTAATTTTATTGACATGCATACATGTAAATTACCACATAGAAAACTCATATTAAATAAACATATCAGTGCTTGTAGCCAAAGGCCCAAAGGCCCTGTATTTATTTGGCAGAAACATGAAGAAATTGTATTGTAGATAGATTTTTAAGCAATAAACGTGAGCCAATGGTTCTTGCAGATTTTTTCTTTAATTTTATTAGTTTGCCCTAGAGACTTAAGTCTGATATCCATATAAATATGTCTTCTGTCCAAGAGAATCAGAAATGGAGTAAATATGAGACTTGAAAATTATATTTTTGTTGCATTCATTTTCCCTTTTTCCATTAAGTTGAAGCTTCAATTAAGGTGCCAATTTTTTTTTGGGTGTGGCTAGATAAAGATTAGCATTGGGAGACGTCTAAAATAACTTATAGACTATATATGTTCTCTATGCTTCTTGGTGAATGCTAGCACATTGACTGAATTATATCAATGACAATAGATGGTAAAGACACGAAATTTTGTGGACGAAGATAGTAGCTTAGCAACAAAAGTTGTTTGGGATGATAGCTGACGTTGATATTTTGTGAACTTTGCGTGAATGAAGTCAATGCTGGTAATAGACCGACAACTCATCTAAACTCAAAAGGATGGGAAAATGTCATTGCTTTTTTTCAAGTAAAAACACAAAAAAATTATGGAAACCTCAATTGAAAAATAAATGGGATACATTAAAAAAGGAATGGAGGTTATGGAGGGAGTTGCTTAAGAAATCTACAGGTATTGGATGGTGTCCATCTAAAAAGACGATCGATGCTACGGAAGAATGGTGGGCTGCAAAAATACAGGTTAGTGTTAACTTTATCATTATTTTAATGCATAAAGTTTATTGAAATTAATAATTTACAATTATAAAAGTCTTAGTATAACATTTAAATTTAACATGTTATGTAGGAAAATCCTGATTTTAAAGGATTTAAGAAGAAAGGAATTGAACCACGATTGAATGAGTTAATGTGGCAAATGTTTGGTGGCATTGTAGCCACTGGAGAGAACGCATGGGCACCTTCGTCTGGTGTTCTTCCAAGTGGGGTTCCTATGGGAGATGATGCACCTAATGAGGGATTTGGTGATTCAGATGAACATAGTAACGAGAATGAAGGTATTCCTCCTGATGAGGTACCATCAAACCCTTTTCATGAAATCCCTGATCGAAGAAAGCAAACACTTGGGGTTGTACATGGTAAAGGAAAAAAATCAAGTTCAAGTAGAAAATCATCAAGAAATACATTAACTACCCATATTGAGAAATTGTGTGAGAGCATGTCTAGTCCAAGGAAGTCAGTGAATGAAATTATTTTTCCACACTCTCAATATACTATTTCAAATGCAATAGATGCTTTGCGTGCTTTGGGAGATGAAATTCCAAAAAAAGATGAACTATACTATTTTGCCACCAAAATGTTCCAAATACCGGTGAAACGAGAAGTGTTTTTGAACTTAGATCCAGATGATAGGGTTTGGTGGCTTCGACGTGAGTATGCTGAACAAAATCCAATTGCATCATTTTCATCATTGGTAGCAACATCCTCATTTCCCTTCCAACCATACCATCAACCACCTCCACCATAAGCTCCGTAGAATTATTATTGTAATATAACTATACTACTTTTTTATATGTAAAACTAATGTATGCTACTTTTTATGTTTGGTATTTTTATGCTGTGCTTTTAATCAAGTTTCTGTGTTGTATAGAATGTCACGAGATTTTAAAGGATTTATTTTCATTTGATCACTTTTTCAGGTTATGGATGAATTTAACAATATGTATAATAGTTTTGATATGAATTATGATACCCCTGAATTAAGTGAAGAAGCTCAACGAAGAATAGCCACAATTGTTACCCAAGTTGAGAACAACAGTTATCATGAAGAGGAAGAATATGTGTTAAGCAGTGTATTGGTACACCATGAAACTTATTTCACTATGCAACCGCGTATGGATTGAAATTATATAGGTCAAATGTGGGTGGATGAAGTATTAAAAGGGCACGATGATCGTTGCATGAATAGTTTTAGGATGCCAAAAGATATATTTCACAGCTTGTTGCATGATTTGCAAACAAATTATGGCTTAAAGAATGGGAAAGTATCGACGATGGAGAAGTTAGCATTATCATTATACATTCTTGGAAATAGAGAATCAAATTCAAATGCAACAGAGCGCTTTCAACGATCTGGGGAAACTGTTAGTCGAATTTTTACTGATATGTTGCATATATTTGCTCGAATGGGAATAGACACGATTAAACCCACTGAAGGTCAATTCGAGGAAGTACCGAACCATATTCGACATGATACAAGATATTGGCCTCACTTTAAGGTAAAATTTACACACTCTTTATATTTTTAAAATATAAATTATTTCTAACTTGTATCTCATTACTTGTATTTATTTTAAAGGATTGTATTGGGGCCATAGATGGAACACACATAAAAGCATGTATTTCGCCTTCTTGTCAAATACCTTATATCGGACGGAAAGGTGAACCAACTCAAAATATTATGGCAGTTTGTGACTTCAACATGTGCTTTATTTTGCATTTCCTGGTTGGGAAGGAACATCACATGATAGTAGAATTTTTTTGCAAGCACTTAGAAAACAAGAGTTGAAGTTTCCACACCCTCCACCAGGTTGAACTTTAAATTTTTAATTACTTTTTACATAAAAAATTAAAATTTTTAACTTATTTTTAAACTTGATATTATGTTTTACTTTTTTGTAAGAAAATATTATCTTGTGGATTCAGGATATCCACAAATGGCAGGTTTTCTAGGTCCGTATAGGGGGAACGATATTATTTACCTGATTTTCGTCGAGGTAATCATCAAGTATCTGGAAAAAAAGAAACCTTTAATCATGCCCATTCTTCGTTACGCTCTGTGATTGAACGAACATTTGGAGTGTGGAAAAAAAATGTCCAATATTAAGAGATATTCTAAGTTATTCATTCAATAAGCAAGTTTTAATAGTTATTGCATCAATGGTTTTGCATAATTACATTCGAAGACATGCTTCGTCAAATGATGAGGATTTTCGAGAATTTAAGAATATACCCGACATGCCAGTCTCTTCAAGCCAGTTTGACAGAGGTGAATCGAGTTCTTCTAATAGAGAAAGTGACCTTGAAATCATGATGTTAAGGGAAACCATTGCAACTAGTTTAATGAATCCATATTTGTAAAAACATTTTGTATCATAACCTAATTTCTAGTAATAATGAAACTTGTTATGTCTTATGCTACTATTTTTTTATTAAAATTTATCCGTTTAGATACTTTAAAATTTGATCCAAGTATAATGTTACTATTTGTAAAAATAATATTTAACATTGTTATAAAAAATATTTAACTATAAAAATTAAAATAATTATCATTTTATCTAATAAATAATTTAAATTAATTATATAATTCATTAAAATATTGGAAGATACATTTTAATATTTTATTAAATGAATTTATAAATTCACATATTTTAATAATTTTAAAAATTTAAATAATTTAAAAACTTCTATTATATATCAATTCTAATCGATGTCCTTAATAGTCATTTTATTCTCACCTCACACTTCTACAATTGCGTTTGAATCCAAACACACACTCCACCACTTGTTTCTAATCTCACCGCCACAAGTATCCAATCTCACCGCCACAGTAACTAATCTCATCGCCACCGCTGTTTTTAACCTCACCGGAGGCAAACACACCGCCCATCCAAACTAGCCCTAATTGTATCCAAGAAAAAGGAAACGAAAATTGTACCTTCTCATCCATACTCGTTGAAAATTCAGTTTTGAACAAATAGACTCGTTTTTGCTGCTCTGTCTTCGGTAATGGAATGATTTTCCCACCGTTCCCACTTTGGATTTGAAAAGTCAGCTTCATACCAGTTTTTTCATACCCCTTTGTCATTTACTACATATATATCAAAGTTCAATACAGAAAACTCGGAAGAACATCTCCCTGTGTTTTGCAGGAATGTTGCAGAACATTTAGCTAAAAGAGCGGCTTAACAAAATTTTTAGAATCTATCATATCTTGTAATAGTGAATAAATTGAAGATGGAATGACTAATCAATCACCGAGGTGACATGTTTGAAATCGTAACTTCATTAACAGAACATATTTTATCACTTGAATTGGGTTGAACTGATTCTGCAATAAAACGTCCAACATAAAATGCAGGTTTCGCTGGTAGAGGAACTGTTATGGTTTCGCTTCCTAACATTGCAACCACTGTTGACATAGTTGGTCTGTCTGCCGGATCTGATTGCACGCACAATAACCCAATTTGGATGCATTTAAGCACCTCGTTGGGCACACTCGACTCAACAAGATTCTTATCCAGTAACTCCATTCCTTCTCCTTTGGACCATAGTTTCCACGCCTACAATTCTTACTTAGAATTAGCGTAGTATACATAACATGGTATTAATCTATTATTTAAATTTTGATGGGATAAGAAAACATACAAAAGTCAGGAGGCTTTCTGAAAGATGAAACCCATTATTCCTTTTTCCACTTATAATCTCCAGCAAAAGGACACCGAAACTGAAAACATCAGATTTGACAGAAAAAAGTCCTTCCATAGCATACTCGGGTGCCATGTATCCACTGTTGTCGTTCATAAGAAACAGTGAAGAAAAACTAAATCAAAATTAGATAATCATAAGAAACTTTACAAACATGAACTGATTTTCAATGTATATCAATCACATATCAGATACTCTCGGTAACAAAACCAAGTTTTGTTTCTAATCACTAACCATGAAACATACTAAGATTCATTACTTGCATGGGGTCCTTCTAGTTTATATGATATTGATGTAGAGGACATATTTCTCAGAACTGGTCGATGAATATGGATAAGTTGAAGTTGGCAACAACTAATGGTGAAGAAATAAGTAGATGTAACCCTGTAAGCTTATGAGTTAATAAGTTGGGAAGAACCAATTAATAGACTTACTATGTTCCGACTACTCTATTTGTATTTGCTTCATTCAGATCTCGGCCAAAAATTTTTGCCATACCAAAGTCCGAAATTTTCGGATTCATCTCATGGTCAAGTAAAACATTACTTGCTTTAAGGTCTCTGTGGATAATTCTAAGACGAGAATCCTCATGCAGATACATGATACCTCGGGCAGTTCCTTTAATAATATTGAATCGTTTTTGCCAAACTAGTTGGGCAGGCAAACTCGAATCTGACAAATGCTCAAGAAGGAGAGAAAAAGAAATGACAAGTTAAATATTCAAATTTATTTTGTGTATGTATAAGATAATGTTGTTATTTAAAGGTTGAAGGATCAAACCGAATAGGAACACGTCAAGGCTTTTGTTGGGCATGAATTCATATACAAGCAACTTTTCGTTTTTCTCTAAGCAGCATCCTAAGAGCCTCACAAGATTCCTATGCTGTAATTTGGCAATTAACATGACCTCATTCTTGAACTCAAGCAGCCCTTGACCAGAAGTTCTTGAGAGCCTTTTAACTGCAATTTCTTTTCCATCCGCTAGTGTGCCCTACAAATTAACATATTAACATGCATTTTTTCTTAACTACGTTATTTTAGTTCCTAACCATAATTACCTTGTATACAGGGCCAAAACCACCTTGTCCTAGCTTATTTCATCACAAAAATTATTGGTTGCTACTTGTAAAATATTCAATTGAATTGAAGGAAACTCCTGCGACCTTCCTATATTTTGTAGATCAAAATTTTCGCTTGAGTTCCCACGAGGAACACTTCCCATTACCAAGTCAAGTAATCGAACTTCTTGGCCTTTATCCTCTGTAATAAAACAAAATGTGATTGGCTATAAGATTATAACATAAATTTGTAAATGCCAGCATGATCTAATAGTGCATACCTTGAACGTTTCTCCTTCTCCAGATAAAGAAACCACAAGAAGAAAACAGAGCTAGTCCTAGAGTAGCTGATAAGCTTGTACCAAGTGGTATCCATATTGGTTTGTTTTGTTTCGTTTCATCTGATAATTTTTTCCCAGAAAAAAGAGATCTTATCATCAACTCGTGGAAGGACACGTAACAAGAAACACAAAAACTCAACTAGCCTTAGCAAGAGAGCAAAGCTTGCAACTCATATAGTGGAAGATTGTTTAGACTAGATACTAAGTGTGCTGGCAACCATATCTACTTAGGCTGAAATGAATACAAAAGAAGATGGCTAACTAAATCCAATCAAAGGAGCCGATCCTTTTATTGATTGGCTAACCACTTACTCAACAGTCGAATTGACTATTCTTTTGTTGCAACAAATGATCTTGCAGTGTTTTTGTTTGAATCAAATGCAATCAGAGATGAAGAGGATGAGAAGGATTGAGAAAAGGAGCTGTGGTTAAGTCGTTGGCTGTGAGGAATGCTGGATTCAGAAAAGACGGCTCTCAAACCATATTAGAGATTGAATGAATAGATGGTTTCCATGTTCCAATTTGGTAATTTTTATTACATCAATTTACTTACGAGTCATCTAGCCATACTTACCTTTTGTAAATGTATGTGCAGGAGATAAAGCAGCAGTAGTGTTAGGTCCTACTGTATAGAAGCGATGCAAATCCCAGCGGAAATAACAGTTAGGCTTCTGAACAAAACCACCTTGCTTCGCTCGGCAACAGTCATCATGGGTTTCTGTGGCTCGCTTTAGGCAGGTCCAACAATGTTGCCGTGATAAATCTGGGGTGCATTGCATTAGTGCATATATAGTTTGAGATTCTGTAAATTTTGCTTCCTCAGTTGCATACTTAAACTTAGAAGAGCCGTTGGAAGCATTTGTCCTCATACTGACTACCAAACGATCCCAAGCCATTTCAAATTCTGTTAGTACGTCCGATTTGATGCTTTCATTGTTATGAGCTGCATCCGTGGGTTCTACCTCCAAGTTTCCAAAAAATGGGCGATTTGCATAGTGTACAATACACGGTCGTAAAACTGCCAATGAAACGGCTTCTTTCCAGTGAGGACACTTAACTCTGAGATCATTAACCGAGGAACTGACACAAATATAACAGTCATCTTTAATTAAGTCTCCTCTGCACATCCCAAGAGCGTAAGCTTTGTTGGAGTCTTGGCCACCAGTGGCTTCAAAGAAACCACCATTTTCAGAGACTTTGTGTGGGAGAGAATCGAGAATATAGTCAAGGTTTTTTCCATATGTACTGCTGGTTGTGAAACTACCCGAGTCATTGTAGCACCTAAAGCTTTGGTAGGTTAGATTGATGCCTGCAAAATTTTCCATATGAAAGCTTTCGTTAAGGGGTTTTTCTTTTATAAATTGGCTAAACACTTAGTCAGCAGTGGAACTGACTTTCTTTGTTCCAACAAATGAAAAACATAGGAAAGCCTCAAATTTTTTGTTTGAATCAAATGCAATCAGAGACGAAGATGAGTGCTGGATTGAGAAAAGAAGGCTCTCAAATTGGATGAATATTTGGACAAATTTTGTAATTTTGCAAGTCTAGGATATCAGATAACTACGAGAAATAATTACAAATTAGATAACAATAACAGTAAGTTTTGGTTGCTTATAGACGTTAAGCTCTTTCGGAATGATACCTATTATCTCCATCTCTATCTGTTACCAACTCAAAAATTATAAATAATATTGATAATTTCTAAAATTATTTATTCATCCTAATTTTTATTGCCATTAATATTAGATTTCATTTTATTATAATAAAATGTTAGTTATTTTATTACCATTAACATTAAAATCCTTATTAAAGTAAAATTGTTTTATTATTATTTAATTTTTATAATTACATTGATAAAATAAACTGAAATTTATTTATTAAACTAAAATACAAATTAATTTTAGTGGTTGAGACTCTTCTAATTAAAATTTTATAAAATATTAATTAACTTAATTTTTAATTAATTAATTTAGTAAATTTTGTTGAATAATCTCATTATAGGTTTTGATTGTATCTGTTTTTTTTTACACAATGTCTAGAACTACCCATAGTTTCTTTCCAACCCATAAATTAGAGTATAATGCATTTCAGCATACTCGAACCTTTCCTCATACATTAGCAATAATGTTCATGTCAATCGAATTAAGACTCCATCGACATTAATTTAATAAACGGAAAAAAATAACTTTCACATGACATAATAGTTTTTCATGTAGCTCTAAGTTGCATGTTATATATTTTATCACACATGCAAGAATTATTTTAATTATTGTTAATATTATTAATTATGTATAGAGATAGAATTTATTATGTTGAAAGGTCATAGAAAAATAATTCTATAAAATTATTTACATTGTTAAAATTTATTATTATTAAATTTTAAATTATTTATTCTCTATTTTTTATTTATCACATATATCTTTTTTTGTTTTGGAATTTAGATAACAACCAATAAATCAATTATTATATATTTACTTTTTATTAATTGAACTGCTATTTATTTTGAAGATTATGGACGTAAATAATGAAAATAAATTGAATGTCTGATTATTTCTTTTTAGATCTTTATTTGATAGGGATTAAAAATATAAAGTTTTGTATTTATAAAGATTTGAGTTCAATTTTGTGACAATTGGTAGAGTGAGGATTAATCAATAGTTGAGGTAAAAACACGTTTATAATGAATTTGAATATTGTTAAGCATGAATGGTTGTTAATAAAATGAGGAGAGAATGAGAAATTTTCAAAATTATGATAGTCTTGGTGTACATTGTGTGAGATTGATGAACAGAATGACTACTGTATGAGATATTAGAGCTTAAAAGTCCTATTCCAGGGAAATGGTGATGGCCAATTTTTACACTTTATGTGAAATTGATGAGCAAAAAATTAAGTGATGGGATATTAGAGACTTAATTGTTGTTTGAACTAAGCCGGGAGGAAAGCATGTAATTGAAGTTTTGCAATTGAGCCTAACTCAATGAATTTTTATAAACGAGAGTTTGTGAATTTATTAATTAGAGGAAGATAGTTGTTTCTTGATGCACTATTCATTACATTTGACCATGGAAGTTGTGGGAAATAGTTAAAGGAACAAATTTATTATGGTATGGAGTTTGCTATATATGTTTCGTTATTGTATTTAATGAGGTGAAGATTATGGCAGAGTTGGTGTGGAAAAATCAAATTTATTCATGGTTAGATGATTAATTTTTTTATTTCTTTCTTATAATGATTTATTAATCAAAACACATATACAAATAAAAATAAAAAGGCTTGTAATAGTTTAAACAAAGGGCAACCCTTTAAACATTCAAACAATACATAGCTGATAACACTCTAGAATAACGTATTTTTATGTATTAATTATGTATTTATTCTGAGTATGATCCTGCTAATTTGAGCTATCTATGATCTTTTATCTCATAGGGACTAAATTTGAGGCTAAAGCAAAATTAAAGGCCGAAAGTGTGAATTTAGAGATAAAATGGGCCAATGAGCGACACAAGGAAAAGTTGGTGCCAAAAGTGCAAGCATGGAGGACACAGGGGTTGAAATGCAAAAAGAAGAGATTTTATTCTATCAAACTCTATTTTAATTATATTAGGATAATTAATATTAAGATAATTATTAAGAATTATTTAATTTTAGGATTTTATTTTATTTATCTTTATTTATCTTCAATTAAATGTATTTATCTTTTGAGAATTTAAGTTGGATTAGACTATCTACCCTAGCACTATAAATAGGGGGTGAAGCGACTCAAAAGAGATCGATCTTTTTCTGTAAACACTCTCTCCCCAAAAGTCTAGGCTTTTGTTCTTTTCATATTTCCTTTCAATAAAATCTCCATTTTTATTATATTTATTTTCTTTTCCACCACAACTATGAGCCACTAAACCCATCTAGCCAAAGGTTGTCGAAAATCCTCAAAAGGGTTCATGAGGCTTAAAATCCGTACTTAGCCTTCACAACGAGTATTCATCGTTTCTCCACACTACGGGGCTGACGCTTCCGTCCATGTCCCTTAAGAAGTAAGCTTTTCAACGTATGTAAAGGCAGCCGCTTTGTATGTTTTGGAAAGGTTGCACAGTCGGTTCGTTAGCTTACTGCATCAGAGGTTGGCGAGCCCAAGAGAAAAAATGGCGTAGGATTCGCCATTGAGAAGCGTTGATCTAGCATAAGACGATCCTATAGAAACGATTGTTGGCTAGAATCAGGTTCTACCAAATCGTAAGTCTAAATCCTTGGAGCTGGTGGTCGTAGGTGTCCTCTTCCACTATAACTGACTTATTCGGTTTGAGAAGGATCATCTAAAAGCCGAGGATTGAACCCAAGGCAGAACGAGACAACTGGAGGCTGGAATCTCCCATAAAAATTTTCTTTCTCTCAACTCTATTTTTAATTTCTCGAATTTTCGATTCAATATTCTTAATTCTGTTTTTATTTTATTTTTCGTTTCCAGATCCAAACCTTTAATTCTGTTATTTTATTATTTTTTTTCCAGGAACGCAGGTTTTCTTGGGCAAGATTCTGTCTGAGGTTTCATGGAACAAGATATTGTGCAAATCCAGTCCCTGAGGATTTGACCCTATTTCCCTTTTACTATTCTTTTTCATTATTTATTAGGGATAGGATATTATTGGTGCTTTCAACAACCGCATCAAATTTTGGCACCGTTGCTTGAGATATGCGCTCAATTCAGAAATTGAGAAGACTGTTAGAGCCAATCGCAAGGAGACAAATTTACGAAAAAACAGTCAGCGGTGGTTGGAACTAAAAGTAACCCACCACTAAAAATCGAAGCCGACGACGAAGCTGAGTCTAGGGTTAACGAAAACCCTTCTCGAACACTTGAAAGTAAAAAAGTAGAAGTCAACTCACCAGAAGAAGTGCTTAACGCTAGGGTTAACGAAAACCTGAATCTAGCAAACCAACCAATGGCTCAAACGATCCGACAACTGGCCAAAGTTCCAACAGAACAACCACCATTGTGCATCGCGTATCCTACTGTGGATACTAATTTTGAGTTAAAGTCAGGTTTAATCCAGTTACTGCCAACTTTTATTGGGTTGCAAAATGAAAATCCCCACGAGCATCTGAAAGAGATTCATATGGTTTGTCTTAGCATGAAACCTTATGGGGTAACTGAGGATCAAATTAAATTGCTTGCTTTCTCTTTCTCCCTAGCAGATTTCGCTAAGGAATGGTTATTTTATTTACCCCCTGGATCTATTACAACTTGGGCTAATTTATCTCGTTTGTTTCTGAACAGGTTTTTTTCCAGCGTCTCGAGTAGCTGAGCTAAGAAGAGAGATCGTTAGAATAAAGTAAAAAGAAGCTGAGTCCCTTTACGATTATTGGGAGCGATTTAAGAAGTTATGTGCAAGCTGGCCACAATATGGTATAATGGAGCAATCTCTCTTCCAATACTTTTATGAAGGTTTGAAGCCCATGGAGATGAATACGGTAGACGCCGCTAGTGGAGGAGCATTGGTCAACATGACTCCCCAACAAGCGAGAGACTTGATCTCTATGATGGATGTAAATTCTCAGCAGTTCTGAGCCAATATTGAACCCCCTAGAAGGGTTCACCAACTAAGTAATTCAACCTTAGAGGATAAAGTTGATAGACTTACTAATACGATGAACTCTCTTATTGCAGAAAAAGTAAAGACAGCTCGGTTATGCGGAATATGTGCTACACGATCATACAACTAATGCATGTCCCAGTTTGTATGATGATACCACGGCCCATCTAGATTCTGTAGAAAATTTCCCTGGGCCACCACAAAGTCGATACGACCCCTACGCTAATATCTACAACCCAGGGTGGAGGGACCATCCTAACTTAAGTTATAAGGCCAATCCACGAAATAACCAGCCATACCAAAATCAGTTTCCACAGCAGCCGTAAGGTTCATGTAATTTTCTAGAAACCATGATCAAAAGTTAGTAGCTAATGTTTCTGATTTTTAATAGAAAACTCTTAATTTCCAAAAAGAGACGAAGGATTTCCAACAGAAAACTGAGGCATCCATTAGAGAGTTGACCACATCGATCGAGAAATTGACCTTTCAAGGGAAACTACCGTTGCAAATAGAACCAAACCCTAGACAAAATGCGAATGCAGTGACATTGCGAAGCGAAAAGGTACTGGAACCGATTTCTGATAAGAATCTTGGCTAAGAAATAGTCCAAAAAAACCCAAGAAAGATAAACAGGTACGACCGAAACCTCTATTACCTAAAATTTAACCTCTATTTCCAGAATGATTCAACCAGTGTCGACGAGGTAGAGAGGACAAGAAAATCCTCAAAACATTTAGGAATGTTGAGATCAACATTTTACTGTTGGACGCCATTAAGCAAATACCACAGTTTGCTAAATTTCTTAAAGAGCTTTACACCAACAATCGAAAATTAATATGTAATGAAAGGGTGAATATTGGTGAGAATTTATTTGCAGTGTTACAGCAGAAAATGCCGGCAAAATGTAAGGATAGGGGCATGTTTGTAATACCATACAAAATAGGCCATCTGAGAATTAAAAAGGCTATGTGTGATCTAGGGACTTCTATAAATGTAATGTCATATTCTATTTATGAATCACTTAACGCGGTTTTTTTGACAAAAACAAGTGTTATCATTCAATTGGCGGACATGTCTGTTGTGCATCCAAAAGGAGTCCTTAAGGATGTTTTGGTAAAAATTAACGAGTTCATTTTCCCTGTAGATTTTTATGTGATCATAATAGAGGATGATAGCACTCTTGGATCTTCAGATCACCTGCTGGGTCGACCATTCCTTAGTACAACTAGTACTAAAATTGACGTTCGAAGTGGAACTCTCACGATAGAGTTTGATGAGGAGATCGTAAATTTTAATGTCTACGACGCCATTAGCCATCCAAGTGAAATCTTGAGCGTAAATCGTATCGACATAATTGACTCTTTAGTGGAAAAGAATTTTGAGTCAATTTATGAAGATAATTCTGAACTTGATGAATTTGAATTTGTTAATGAGTTATTATCTCCAAATACTAAACTATTACCTTTTGTTATACAGGCTCTAGAGTTGGAAGAAATTCACAATGATGCCTACGAGAATGTTCGTATTTATAAAGACATGACAAAGTTGTTTCACGATAAGAGAATAGCTTAGAAGCATTTTTCGGTAGGACAAAAAGTTTTACTTTATAACTCTGTGTTAAAATTATTCCCAGGTAAGCTTCGATCACGATGGCAATGACCTTTTATTGTTACTAAAGTGTTCACACATGGAGCGATTGAAATAGAGAGTGAAGAATCTGGAAAGCAATCCGTAGTCAATGGCCAGCGGTTGAAGCCGTTTTATGAGAATTTTCAAGCCCACATGGTTGAGAAAATCAATTTGGAACGACCATAGAACCAATAACAGCGTCGAGCTAACGACGTTAAACAAGCGCTTGTTGGGAGGCAACTCAATTTTTATTATTTATTTATTTATTTATTTTCTTTACTTTATTTATTACTTTATTTTATTTTATTATTTATTACTTATTTGGATATTAATAATTTTTTCTTCTTTTGCTTAGATAAAACAGAGCGAAAATGCGAAGAAAACCGTTGAGCAATGCTTAGAGCGTATTGAGGCCCGACTTGAAACCTTTGGCCAGCAACTGACTGAGCTCATTGCCATCATATGCGATCGACAGTAACAACACGAGGATTTTTTTCTAAACTTTTCTACCTATTTATTTCTTTTCGTCCACATTGAGGACAATGTGCTTTCAGTAGAGGGGATGTACTCTTCGTTATTACTGTAATTTTTTGCTGTGATTTTAGTTGCTGTTGCTGTGATTATTTTTGGCCTGAGGCTCTATTTTGTCCATATTTATTTAGAATCTCCTGCCCTTTTTCATGCCCAAGATTTTTACCAAGAATTGCCTACTGTTTGACTTACAAACATGATTCTTGTTTTCTGAAGAAATTACGGATTTTCCATAATTGATGTCATCTCCACTGTTTTATTCTTATTAGGCTAAAAATAATTGTGATTCATAGAGTTAACTTTATCTTGCTTTTCGTAAAATTAATCAAGTTTAATACAAAGTGGACACTTAATAAGTTTGCATGCTAAAATATGTTCATGACTATTAAGGTAATTACTGAAACTTATTTTTGACACTTGATTGTTTTTCTCTAAAGTCCTCATGAAAAAAAGTTATTAATAAAATGTCATTTAATGTTTCCATGGTTATGAGTGCAACTTAAAAACGTGACTGACTGAGTAACCGAGGTAGGGTGCTTGGGTTGTCATCCTATTTCGCGTCAAAAGGTTGTGTGACGTGTTACGTAAAACTCCGCTAACCAAAATTAATTTTTAAGAACATGTTGGGCTGAGTAACCGAGGTGAGGTGCTTGATTGTTATCTCTCTTCGCGTCAAAAGGTTCGATGTGTTCTTAAGAAAAAAATTATAATAAATTAGGAGTCTGTTGGGCTGAGTAACTGGGGTGGGGTGATTGGCTGTTATCTTTCTTCGCGTCAAAAGGTTTAGTA
The DNA here is from genome assembly GCF_025698545.1 of Gossypium raimondii. Classification (NCBI taxonomy): domain Eukaryota; kingdom Viridiplantae; phylum Streptophyta; class Magnoliopsida; order Malvales; family Malvaceae; genus Gossypium; species Gossypium raimondii. The sequence continues at coordinate 36,594,159 of NC_068570.1, forward strand.
TATTCCTAAAGCATAAAAAATGTAAATAATAAATAAATCAAAATCAAAATAAATAAAAAAGAAAAAAAATATCATTTGGGGACTAAAGGAGGAAACAAATAGGGTGTCTTGGTAGGTTTGGTAATTTACCTAATTTTCATTAAATAATTCAAGTCGATTCTAATTTTTGTGTGTATTAATTGGAAAACTTTTTTTGTTTTACTTAAAGCAAGTTTAGGGTTCTCTTTATTTTTCATATGCATTTTTGACTGATTTTTATAAAACTTTGGAGTGGTATTTCTTTTATGGCAAAATCTAACTTTCACAGTAGATAGGAAACATACTTGAGGGCAAGCATGGGCTAAGTAGGGAAAATTTGATAACACTCTAGAATAACGTATTTTTATGTATTAATTATGTATTTCTTCTGAGTATGATCATCTAATTTGAGCTATTTATGATCTTTTATCTCATAGAGACTAAATTTGAGGTAAAAGTAAAATTAAGGGCCAAAAGCATGAATTTAGAGATAAAATGGGCCAATACGCGACACAAGAAAAAATTGGTGCCAAAAGTGCAAACATGTAGGACACAAGGGTTGAAATGCAAAAAGAAGAGATTTTATTCTATCAAACTCTATTTTAATTATATTAGGATAATTAATATTAAGATAATTATTAAGATTATTTAATTTTAGGATTTAATTTTATTTATCTTTATCTATCTTCAATTAAATGTATTTATCTTTTGGGAATTTAAGTAGGATTAGACTATCCCCCTAGCACTATAAATAGAGGTGAAGTGACTTAAAAGAGATCGATCTTTTTCTATAAACACTCTCTCCCTAAAAGTCTAGACTTTTGTTCTTCTCATATTTCCTTTCAATAAAATCTCCATTTTTATTATATTTATTTTCTTTTCCACCACAACCATGAGCCACTAAACCCATCTAGCCAAAGGTTGTTGAAAATCCCCAAAAGGGTTTATGAGGCTTAGAATCCGTACTTAGCCTTTTCAACGAGTATTCATTGTTTGTCTGCACTACAGGGCTGACGCTTCCGTCCATGTCCCTTAAGAAGTAAGCTTTTCAACATATGCGAAGGCGGCCTCTTTGTATGTGTTGGGTAGGTTGCACAGTCAGTTCGTTAGCTTACTGCGTCAAAGGTCGGCGAGCCCAAGAGACAAAATGGCATGGGATTCGCCATTGAGAAGCGTTGATCTAGCATAAGATGATCCTACAGAAGCGATTGTTGGCTAGAGTCTGGTTCCACCAAATCGTAAGTCTAAATCCTTGGAGCTGGTGGTTGTAGGCGTCCTCTTCCACTATAACTGGCTTATTCGGTTTGAGAAGGATCATCTAAAAGCCGAGGATTGAACCCAAGGCGGAATAAGACAACTGGAGGCTGGAATCTCCCATAAGAATTTTCTTTCTCTCAACTCTATTTTTAATTTCTCGAATTTTCGATTCAATATTCTTAATTCTGTTTTTATTTTATTTTTCGTTTCCAAATCAAAACCTTTAATTCTATTATTTTCTTATTTTTTTCCAGGACCGCAGGTTTCCTTGGGTAAGATTCTGCATGGGATTTCACAGAACAAGATATTGTGCAAATCCAGTCCCTGAGGATTTGACCCTATTTCCCTTTTACTATTCTTTTTCATTATTTATTAGGGGTAGGATATTTTTAGTGCTTTCAACTACCGCAATAGCTAGCCAACAAATTTGAAACTTTAATAATAATAACTCTCTGATTACCTACAATGAAAAGGCAGAAATAAAGGTTCAAAAACCTTTAGGCTATAACCTTATCCAACCTATGTGCCTTAGTGTTGGTGACCTTTAGGATAGGAATGATATCCCATCTTCTACCCGGTCCAACATCTGACCTTTTTTACTTTCGTATATATCGTTTTATTTATATAATTTATATGAAAATATATATGTAAACATAATATAAAATTTATTAAGTTATGTTTAAAAATTAAAAATCTTATATATCATTATTATGTATTGGAAATTTTGATCAATTAATTATTTGAATCCATAATATGTTTTGATATTTTGAATTGAAAGCATTTTTACTGATATAATTATTTTAATTTAATATATAATATATTTGCTTATAGATGTCAAGCTCTTTTAGAATGATACCTATTAGAATTAATTTTCTTTGAAAAGATGCATATTTTAGTTTTAATTTAATTCAATTTACTCACGAGTCATGTAGAAAATGCTTACATACCTTTTATATCTGGGGGAGGAGGTGGAGGAGATAAGGATGGCGGAGATAAGGATGGGGCTGCAGCAGTAGAAGCATTGCGTTTATAGAAAGGATACAAATCCCATCTGAACCAACAGTTAGGCTTCTGAACATAACCTCCCTGCTTTCCACGGCAACAGCTTTCATAGTTACTCACGGATTGCCTTAGGCAGGAATCAGAGTCCTTGTGTGATAAATCTGGAGTGCACTGCATAAGTGCATGTATCGTTTGGAATGCTGTAAAATTTGCTTCCCCGGTTGCATACTTAGTAGAAGACCCGCTGGAAGCCTTGCTCACCACTCTGTCCATCAAACTCTCCCAAATAGTATCAAATTGAGTTAAGTTGGACGTGATGTCCGCCGTATTATAGCCTGCATCAGTGGGTTGTAGCTCCAGGATTCCGAAAAAGGGGCGGTTTGCATAGCGTGCAAGACAAGGAGGATCACCTCCCCATGAAAGGGCTTCTTTTCGGTTGGGACAGCTAGCTATGAGGTCCTGGATTGAGGCATTGAGACATGTATAACAACCGTTCGGAGTAGAGTCTCCTCTACACATACCAAGAGCGTAAATTTTGTTGGAGTCTTGGCTGATACTGGCAGTAAAGAAACCACCATTTGCAGAGACATTAGGTAGGAGAGAAGCGAGAATAAGGTCTCTGTTTTTGCCATATGTACTATTAAGGGTGAAATTACCAGTGTCATAGCATCGTAGGTTAGCGTCAACGAGAGCAATGCCGATAAGCAGATGGGAGAGAATTGAAGAAAGAGCTTTAAGTTTAATCCACATTTTGAGATTCTATAATTTCAAGGAACCAAAATCGAGAAAAAAGAAGTGGGAACTTAGTATTCCAGATATGTTTCGACAGAGATGGGAGTATTTGTGTTTTGGTTGCCTTGCCTGGAGTGGGAGAAAGATTCAAGAGCGCCCATTAAAGCAAAAAGATTCAGTCCATGCTAGGAAGCTTGGTTTTCGGGTTATCTTTTTGACTAATCCAAGTCAATGTCTACCTATCAAACAAAATTTCGGAAAAGAATTTCGCTTAATTCATTGAAAATAATGCAAACATAATGAAAAATCATATATGTTGAATTGGATGGTTTTGTTTTGAACATTCAAACTCGTTTTCTGTGGTACGTATTTTGCCACAGTTCCCACTTCCTTTCCAAGTTTCATTTGCTTCTTTGAATTTACTACCTGCCTGTCAGAGTAATTACTCTGGTTGGGCTAATTAGTGCTGGGCTTTTTTACTTAAATAATTCAAAAAATATAAATATTTACAAAAATAATTAAGGTTGAAAAACTATAATGAAAATTACATGAAATCTATAGTGTCGAGCGATACTAGCATTTCGGTGGCTGGCACCAAAGTCAATCACCGTGTAATGATTGCTTGCTGATTGGGTTGGGGTTTAAAAAAATATTTTTTTTGGTGCCGACATTGCAATGGCCGATACCCGTTTGTATTTCTGGGTCTACTTTTTGAAAAATACGGGTATTTCTCGGTTTGAAAAAAAATATTTTTGATTAGGTGTCAGCGTTTACATGGTCGGTACCAAAAAAAAATTCAAATATTATTTCGGTATTTTTTAGTGTTGGCACCCGTGGTAGGTAAAAAAAAAAAATTGGTCCCGTGTTTCTCAAGACCGAGACCCGGGTAAGAAAATAATTTATTTTTGGTATTGGCCTTCCCTTTGCCGGCATCGGTTATTTTTTGCTGGGAAAATATTTTTAAAAAAATAAATATTTGTGTCAACCTTCTAGTTGTCGATAATGGTATTTTGTCAATAATATATATATATATATATATTTGGTGTTGGCTTTCCATCTGTCGGCATCCATGTTTGAAAAAAATGAAATTTTTTTGGGGTGCCGACTATCTTCGTTGCCGGCACAGATAGGCTGTATATTGATTTTTTTTTATGTTTTGGTTGAGGTTTTTTTTTTTACATTAATAGTTTAAGAGAAAGAAAAAAAAACAAAGAAATATCAGTGTTTTGTTGTGAAGGAAACAAATTTTGTTGATGATGAATAGCCAGATGTTAGTGTCAATTCAATAGAGAAATGGTAAATACAACTGAAGAAGGTTGTGTATTTCAGAGTCGCAAAAAAATGAGAATGAGATTCAATAAGCATGTAATGCTGGTGGAACTAAAATAGAAGATCAATGTTGTAACACCCCTAACCCATCTTCGTCGCTGAGTTAGGTTATAGAGTATTACAACACACATCAGAACAATTACTAACATTTAACTATTCAAATATCAAATTAAATAACAAAAATCAAATTCAAATGTTATTCATAACATAAATACGATTATTGACCTTAAATCGGACATACAGAGCTTTTAAAAAATAATACTAATTTGAAACAAAACTGAAAGTTTTAGGAAAATTTAAAAATTTTAAAAACAAGGGTCACACGACTATGTCGCAGGATGTGTCCCAAACTGTGTGACACATTGACTTGAAACACACGATCGTGTAAAACGACCATGTGCAACACATTGCCGTGTGACAGCCCATGTCCCAGGCCGTGTGCCCCTAATTTTTCCTTCAAATGTAAGTTTACCGAAATGTGCTTACTTGAACATCAAACAAATTATTTACCAACAATTAAACATATTCAAAACACACTTGAACAAGCCCAAAACATGCCAAAATCATCTAACTTAAGTGCCTACCCAACGTGTCTTCATTGACACCACAATTCAATTAACAAACTTATCCACAAATCATATCAAATAAGTTACATTCTAACCCATGAGTTCATACATAAAAACACATACCAACTTACCATGTTATTTTACCTATTCATATTCAATCCTACCACAATGTAAACATTTCCAAATTATTTATATCAACTAACCAAACCCAAGGTTATATGCACACTTCATTCCAACACAAAAGGCATAGACATAAGTGGTCTAAAACCAAGCTTAAACATCTTTCCATCACCCAAATATGAACACATAGAAATATGTACTCAACTTAAATACAAAACACACCTATTACATGACAAGTTCCACGCTATAATTGAATTTTTATACCATGAACAAACATATTATTAACCAAAAGCATACATTCATCGCACAAATATAGAACATACCATTTGTAGTAAGTACTTAAAACATGTACAAGATACTCTTATTACATGTCACATATCCCAAAAATAAATGTTTTCAAAATCTACCAAAAAAAGTTTGGATAGTGTGACATTCATGTTGATCCAATTGCCCGATTCCATAAAATGTTATCTACAAGGAAACAGGAAAATATAGTTGTATGAGCCCAATTTAGCCCGGGGCTCATAAGCAAACCAACCAAAACCCAAGCTACCATAAACCCAAAATCAAAGCAAACAAACTTAAACCCCAAAGCCAACTAAATTAAACCCATTACATACAACAGACCCAAGACCAAATGGCCCAAAAAAATAAAAAAACCTAATGGCCCAGTGGCTCAATACCCTAAACAGAAACAAAAAAACCTAGCTTGCTGCCGCCGCGCATTAGCCACGCTGCCTCCTTGCACACGTCAGCACCTCTGTACACAGTTGGCCTACGACCCTCGTACCTGCAAAACAAACGCGCAACAACATAGAGGCTGACAAAAAAAATAGCAGTAGAAAGAAGAAAAGAATGTTGTATTTTCAGCTATAAAAGCCACGAAACTGCTATGTATATTTTTTACAGACACAAAAAAACTGTACAGAGATCGAAATAGCAATAAAAAATAGAAAACTTTTCAGAGGTAGTTGTTGTTTCATTTTTTTTATTTTTCATTTCGATTATTTTATTTCATTTTTTTTAAAAAGAAGGGAAGGAAACTTACCTAGGTCGCCTAATCCACTCACCACCAAAGGCCACGCTGAAAAAAGAGGAGAAACAAAATGTTTCTTTGTTGCTCCGCCAGGTTTGGCAAGGTTTTCAAATCCTTGCTCCACGGGTGACGGACTTCAAACAAGTTTTTTTTTGTGCTCTTCAGCCACCATGGACGGTGGCGTCGTCACCGACGACCGATAGCTGCCATGGTGGCCAATGGCCGGAGTCATGGTCGGATTTGGAGGGAAGGGAGAGAGTATTTTGAGTTTTTTTTAAAAGAAGAGGGGAAATGAAATTTTTGAAAAAAAATTGGCCTTTATAAAGGATTGAAATGGCGTTGGTTTGGGCTTTAATCCCAGTGGCCAAAATAATGTCGTTTCACCCTAGGATCTGCGCGTTGCCCAACTCGCAAGGGGGATCCGTATGTTTTTTCTGTTATGGGCTATTTACGCCCCTGGCCTTTCCGTATTTTCAATTTGTTTTGATTTAGTCCTTTTGTGTACTTTTTTATTTTAAATCGAACCATAGAATTTGTTTAGCTTTTCAAATAAGTCCCTGGCTCGTTGATCCCCTGGGGAAGGGACGCATGTTCAGGGATTGGATTTATTGCCCATTCGGCCCTCGTATCTTTGTGCGCATTTCATTTAGGCCTGATCCTTTTTTCTTTCCTTTTAAATTCTTCCCTTTAATTTTATTTTAATTTTGATTCTATCCTGGGTCCATTTAACTTTAATTTTTTTTACAAACTGTTTTGTTTGTTATTTTGTTATTTTTTATTTGTTTAGTCCTTTTTTAATCAAATGCCTTATTTATTTACTTTATTTACTTAATATTTCCCTTATTTCGTTTTCACATTTTTTATTTTGTATTTTTTATTTTACTTTTACTACTCTAAATATATATTTCAATTATTATAATTATTGTGGTCGTTACTTATATTATTATTGTTATTATATTATCATTTGCATTATTATGAGTATTATCGTTTTGCGCTTTAACTTTATGATTTATTAATATTAACGCTACGTATGTTATATTTTATTATGCACATTATGTCATTGTTACTTCAAATGCATGTTACACTATCATTATTAGCCACATATGACCCTTTCAAAGTTTTAAATGATTTGTTTTAAAGCATAATCAAATAAACTACACATATATTATTTTTAGATATTTCATCAACTTTCACCCAAATTCATAAAAAGGGAAATGTTTTAAAATCGAGTATTTTTGCAGTTTGGAGAATCGAGAAATCGTACCCTAACTTACGGGGTTTCGATTTTCTCGTTAAACCTAAATAGCCAAATATTCTTTTAATTCTTAAAATACGTGAATTTTCAATAAAAATTAAAGGTAAGCTTATTCTCGAGGGTTCAAATGTTGCATCCTAACTTACGGGATGTGGCATTTTGTTATCGTGGGACAAGAGGGCCTTTGATGCTCATTTCAATTTAGTTCAAGCATTTTTTTAAATTAGCATTAATAAAAAAGGATCGTATTTTGAAATCTTTTCAAAATTTCAACTTTCGACACTAAGACATTAAGTAATCAACTAGGTACCAATTTTGGGCTTATTAAGTGTGCTAATCCTTCCTCGTGCGTAACCGACTTCCGAACCTGTTTTCTGGATTTTGTAGACCAAAAATTATCGTTTTAGTAAATTTAAACTTTTATTAAAATGATTAAATTATGAGATGATCTGATCACACCTAAATAAAAAGGATTGGTGGCGACTCCATTTTCGTTTTTAAATAAAAAGTCGATCCTGACCTTTTAAACAAAAAAGGTTTCGACAATAGTGAGTAAACTTTTATGAGCTTAGTAAGTTCACAGGTTGAGATGCTATAACTTACCATATAATCACAGTTTTATAAATAGCAAAAACAATAGCTAACATTAACTATGTCAATCACAACCATTCAACAGGTGAGTTTCGTAAATACGAGTTATTTAATCACCTCATTTATAAAGTATCAACCATTATCAAGTCACGACATAATATCGGAAATCATAAACACATGCACAAATCTTTCACAGGAAAATATAACTAAATATCAGTGACATATAATCATTATGTCATTTAACCATTAAAAATTCAACCTGATGAACAATACAAACGGATATGGATACGTAGTTATCCACCCAAAACACGCCAGAAAGCTCATACAAGCCAAACCAACCGAGAACACGCCTTGACACCAAGTGCCTAGCCCGTAGGCTAACATCTCTCTAGAAACATGCCTGGACACCAAGTGCCAAACCCGAAGACTTTACATTTGCCTCCGGTAACATGCCAAATCACTGTAAATATAACATGGTAGTCCACAACAAATGTTAGACTCCAGTTTATTCAGTGGAGAGTAACAAGTCAGGAATCATCATCTCAACACAAGTCAATCCCATACAGGGTGCAAAATAATCTATTGACATGCAAATTGTATCCTATCCTATGTTCATCCGGGCTCGATATACAAAATGCATAATATCTTATAATACAATTTCATTACTCACCTTGAATAATCATTATGATTATTTTATTACATATATATTCAATAAATCATAAATCACAAGTTAATAAAATTTGGCAAATTACTTACTAGTGCTAAATTGCAGAGATATCAGAATTCAAGGACTAATTAGCAACTTTCATTTTCCACAATTATCTACTTGTTCTTGATTTATAGAGTAAAATTTATTTCAATTATCAGCTTCAACTTCATGTAATATTTAATTTAGTGCTTATTTCTTCCTATATATAATTTTTCACAATTACCCCAAACTTTTACACATATTCAATTTAGTCCCTAAAACCGAAATAAGCTTATTTTCACAATTAATCCTTATACCTATTGAGCCGAATTTAATTACATTCCAAATCAACCCTCTAATTCTAAAATTTTACAAGGAAACCATGTCAAATTTAACAACTTAACAACTTAACAAAACAAAATCACTTTACAAACAAGTCCAAACTCATTATCAAGCTTCCAACTAAACCATTTCTATATAAAAAAAACATCTAAGATTTATCAATGAAAAATTTTAAAATCTTTAACAGTTTCGAAAGCGGAGGTACATGTTAGTTGGACCTAGCTGCAACAATCATAAAAGCATAAAATCATAAAAACCAAACGTTGGCCGAAGCTTCCAAGACTTTTAAAATGGTGATTCGGCTAGGAGAATGAAAGAATGAAGTAGATGAAGTTTAATTTACCTTTTTGTTTTATTATTATAACTTAAACATTAAAAAATAAACATTTTAACTATAACTTACTTAATTAAAGTTGAAAAACCGACCACTAGTTTTAATAATGTCCTATTTGCCATTTAAATCCAACCATTAATACTTTTAAATTAATTTAGTACTTAATAGTGATGAATTTTTACAGCTTTTTACGGTTTAGTCCTTTTTTAATTAACTAATTAAACAATAAAATTTCTGAATCAGACCATCACATACCAAAATAGTAACTCCGTAAATATTTAATAAAATATTTACAATTTGGTTTTCAAAAATGAAGTCTCGATACCTCATTTTTCGAAACCACTTGACTTTTGGGACAACCACCTATACTACTCATTTTTTCAATTTACTAAAATTTCATCAAATCGAAATATATTATAAATTATAATTGAATCATATAATTTAAATACTAATTATTACAGATTTACTTATTGGATTTGTGGTCCCAAAACCTTTGTTTCCGACACCATTGAAATTAGTTTGTTACAAGTGCAAAGATAGTTACCCATTGTGGGATGCATATGTCAAGATTGTTCTACAAAATTTCATTTTCAACAGATTCGTTGAAGTTCTCAGATATGGAACTTGTAGATGATGATGATGTGTGATATGCCCCCGGTTCCATTGATTAGTCCGAGTCGTATAGTTACCCGATTGTTAAAACAAAGAAGAATCGTTTGAGTTTGAAATGTTGTCGGATATTAGGCTAGGTGTGGTTTTAGGGTGTCAAAGGATAGGATTAAAGAAGAAGGATAATCAAATGAATAAGGCTTGGTGGTAAGAGAAAAGGAAACTCGTTAATTGGAATTAAAAACGAGAACTTAAGAACAATAATGAACCAACTCTTCGATTGAAGGTTGACCCGAAACTTATAGGTTCTAAAGTTGTTAATGAGAAAGAATAGGGAAACCTCAACCCACTATCTAAAATAGATAGGAACCTTGGTATAATTTGAGTTGAATGCCACACAATTTCGTGATAAGTTCGGTTGAACAAAAACGGGTTGACGCCACTAACTAGTTAGATAAGTCAACAGAGTTTTTGGATGAAATTTAAGAGAAGAATTCTCTCAAAAATTTGAAAGCAATTCATTAAGGTTTCAAAAGTCTTTTACAAAGTGATTTCAGCCTGAATTTATAGGCTTTACATGGTAACCGAATAGGCAATCTTAGGAGCTAAGTAAATGGCTTGAAAAATTCCAGAATTTGGAGGAAGGTTCCTTGAAGCTTTCCTTGAATAGAAAACGTCATTAGCTGCTCCCAAATGACTTAATTGAGCTGGAAAAATGAGTGGCCTTATTGGATACTGAGATGCAAACAATTTGGACAGCAGCTAGCTTAAATGAGCTTTAAATGTACTGCTTGGGGCAGCCAAACATTCATAGGAGTAATTGAGCAGCTTAGGATAGCTCAATGGTCTTGTGGTGTGAAAACTAGAATAGAAATAGCCCATTGTGTGTGAACAACCAGAACCGAAAAGCCTTAGCATGTGAAGGGGCTTCCAGCAATGTGAAAAGAATTTATTTAGCTGAATAGACATCTAGGATACTTCAATCATTAGCTCAATTTATTCTCTATCCATGCATGTGTGCCCTTTAGCTGAATGGTCACCTTGTTTACACCAATAGTCAGCACACCATCTTTAAGTCTTTCATGCACCTAGGATGTCCAAGAGAAGTGTACCTGCAGCAAATACATTCAATAAATTAAATGCAATTTAGACACATTAATTCGGCAGCAAATAACACTAAAATCCTGCACATTAAATTTGGCAACCCTTAGAACATAATTAAAACAAGTTTGAGTTTTGGACAATTTAATTATTTAACATAAATTCAGCTGGACTTTGGACATCATTAAAGCATGTAATAAAATTAGACACATTAATAACATGCATTAAAATAAAACACATTTATCACAAAATTTAATATGTCCAGATTTTAGTAAATTAATCAATCTTAAGCTAATTAACTATTTAACTAATCAGCAACTTAATTTATTTATTCCAGCAAATTCAACGCAAACTAAAGGTGAGCTCCTCAAGCTAAATTTGAGCTAATTGAGCTTGAAGGAGGTTGCATTGGTTGCTTGGTTCGATGTTCTCAAGCTGTCCAGCCACGATATTACACCAAATCCCATCTATGAGAGCTAAAACTCCTTCCTTGAATCTTTTGGCTCAAGCACGAGTTATAGGACCCGTTGGGAACCCCAAGGGTTCGTCGGCAGCCTTAGTTGGTTCCCTAGCCACGGCCATATCAATGTGGCTACAATGGTCACAATTTAGTTCCCACTTGAGATCGAGAACCCTGACCGGTTGAGTTATTTGCAGAGTTAACCAATCACGAACCCATTCAACTTGTCCGTCAAGTAAGTCAACATCACATATTTGACTTTGATCTTAATTTGTATTGGGAAGATCAGTCAAGCTATGGAGGGACATTGCAAACGTTCAAAAATCTAAACTACGGTGGTTGTTTGTATAACAACCCATTCTGGGTCTCGTTCTAGACATACATCCAGAGGTATTGGGCACCATAGTAGATGGTGATGAAGGGTCTAAAAATGAAGATTTTTCCCACCAATTGTTAGAGTATGCCCAAAGACCAATCATGAGATGGTTTTAATTACATACTCGTTTTACCTTGTTTGTTAATATAAGGCAATGCCATTGTTATTTTAGTTTCTTTTTCTTTGTGTATAAATAAATTGATTACTAATAAAGTCGTAAGAATAATATGATAATTCTTAAAAAGTCCTTATTCAAGTATTATTCTAGGATTGGACAATAATAATGCATTGAGACTAATGTGTAGTTGATTGATGAGAAAGTGTTGTCATTGACATAGGGATGTCAAAATCAATACATGAGCATGTGTTAGAGAACAACATATTGGACTAACCTGCCATGAGCATGTTTTTTGGATTATTATGTAATAGTCACAAATATTACTCATACTTGAGATCATCATTGTCTGAACATCGTGAGTTGTATATTTTGATATAGTCAAACATCTACCGTAACAAATTGAACTATAAAGACTAATGTTGCGTATACCATAATCCATGTAGTGGGATATGATTTATCAGGATATGATTTATCTCTCTTCCATAGTAAGAGTAATATCTTGGGCCACTTGATGAAGTAAGACTAGAAATGCATGGTCATGCTCAATTAAGTTGATATGAGATATCACACTTTTTTGTTTAACATAGTCTACTTAGATTATCAAGAAATATGATATTTGACTATACAAGTGTGACTATACCATGATTTGTGTCCAATCTAGATATAAAAGATAAAAGGATATGAGCTCAGACCTTTCCTCATACATTAGCAATAATGTTCATGTCAATCGAATTAAGACTCCATCGACATTAATTTAATAAACGGAAAAAAATAACCTTCACATGACATAATAGTTTTCATTTAGCTCTAAGTTGCATGTTATATATTTTATCACACGTGCAAGAATTATTTTAATTATTGTTAATATTATTGATCATGTATAGAGATATAATTTATTATGTTGAAAGGTCATAGAAAAATAATTCTATAAAATTTATTTACATTGTTAAAATTTATTATTATTAAATTTTAAATTATTTATTCTCTATTTTTTATTTATCACAGATATCTTTTTGTTTTGGAATTTAGATAACAACCAATAAATCAATTATTATATCTTTACTTTTTATTAATTGAACTGTTATTTATTTTGAAGATTATGGACGTAAATAATGAAAATAAATTGAATGTCTGATTATTTCTTTTTAGATCTTTATTTGATAGGGATTAAAAATATAAAGTTTTGTATTTATAAAGATTTCGAGTTCAATTTTTGTGACAATTGGTAGAGTTAGGGATTAATCAATAGTTGAGGTAAAAACACGTTTATAATGAATTTGAATATTGTTAAGCATGAATGGTTGTTAATAAAATGAGGAGAGAATGAGAAATTTTCAAAATTATGATTGTCTTGGTATACATTGTGTGAGATCGATGAACAGAAAGACTACTGTATGAGATATTAGAGCTTAAAAGTCCTATTCCAGGGAGATGGTGATGGCCAATTTTTACACTTTATGTGAAATTGATGAGCAAAAAATTATGTGATGGGATATTAGAGACTTTAATTGTTGTTTGACCTAAGCCGGGAGGAAAGCATGTAATTGAAGTTTTGCAATTGAGCCTAACTCAATGAATTTTATCACTTGAATTGGGTTGAATTGGTTTTGCAACAAAATGTCCACCATAAAATGTAGGTTCTGCTGGTATAGGAAGCGTTATACTGTCACTCCCCAACATGGAAACGATAGTTGACATAGTTGGTCTATTTGCTGGATCTACTTGCACGCACAATAATCCAATTTGAATGCATTTAAGCACCTCAGCGGGCACACTCGACTCAACAAGATGCTCATCTATTAATTCCATTCCTTCACCTTTTGACCATAGTTTCCATGCCTACAATTATTACTTAGAATTAGCCTAATGTATATAATATAGTATTAGTCTATTTACTGAAGATAGAGAGGATAAGAAAACATACAAATGTCAAGAGGCTTTCACCGTGTTCCTAAAGTTGAAACCCATTATTTTGTTTTCCATTTATGATCTCCAACAAAATTACTCCAAAACTAAAAACATCAGATTTGATTGAAAAAGTCCTTCCATATCATATTTAGGTGCCATATATCCACTATTTTATTTCATAAGAAACAATGATGAAAAATTAAAACAAAATTAGATAATCATATAAAACTTTAAAAACCCCAAACTAATTTTTAACTGCTAGCCATGAAACATACTAGATCCATTTCTTACATGGGATCCTTCTAACTTACATGATATTGATACAGAGTACATATTTCTTGGAAAGTTGAAATTGGCAACAACTAATAATAAAGAAAATGTCAAACTATACATGAGTTTTTGGGGAAGAGTCTAAAACACTTACTATGTTCCAACTATTCTATTTGTATTTGCTTGATTTTGATCTCTACCAAAAATTTTTGCCATACCGAAGTCTGAAATTTTCGGATTCATTTCATGATCAAGTAAAACATTACTTGCTTTAAGATCCTTGTGGATAATTTTAAGACGAGAATCTTCATGTTGATACATGATTCCTCGTGCAATTCCTTTAATAATGCTAAATCATTTTTGCCAAGTTAATTGCATAGCCAAGCTTGAATCTGATAAATGCCCAAAAAGGAGAGAAAACGACACACCTAATCACATATTAAAATTTTTTCATGTACAAGATAATGATGCTATTTAAAGGTTCAAGTATCAAACCCAACAACAACATGTCAAGGCTTCTGTTGGGCATGGATTCATATACAAGCAACATTTTGTTTTTCTCTAAGCAACATCCTAAGAGCCAAGCAGCCCTTGATCGGAAGTTATTGAAAGCCTTTTAATTGCAATTTCTTTTCCATTTGGTAGTGTGCCCTGGAAATTAACAAAATAACATACATAGTTGTTCACTGTGTAACAAAAAATCCTAATCATAATTACCTTGTACACAAGGCCAAATCCACCTTGTCCGAGCTTTTTTTCATCACAAAAGTTATTCGTCGCTGCTTGTAAAATATCCAATTGAATAGAAGGAAAGTCCAGAGATCTTCCCACGTTTTCTAAATTAAAATCTCCGCTCGAGTTCTCATGAGGAACGCTTCCCAGTACCAAGTCAAGTAATTGAACTTCTTGGGTATCTTCTTTATCCTCTGTAACAAAACATAATGTGATCGGCATAAGATTATAGCAAAATTTTGTAAATGGCAGTATGATCTAATAGTGGATTACCTTGAATGTTTATCCTTTTCTAGAGGAAGAAATAGTAAGCAGAAAGCAGAGCTAGTCCAAGAGCCGCTGATAAACTTGGAACCCAGATTGATTTATTTAGTTTCTTTTCATCTGATTTTTCGTTTATCCATGATAAAAGAGATTGTATCAAAATCTTGGAAACTATTAATACAAATTCAGATTGACATCAGTTTACTCATTGGAATATTCATATAGCAGATGCGTGTTTACCTTTTGTTATAGTGAGAGAAGTACCAGGTGCGAGTGGTGGAGAAAAACATGGAGCAGTAGTAGCTGGATTTGGTACATAAAAACCATGCAAATCCCACCCCAACCAACAGTTGGGGTTCTGAATACGAGCTCCTTGCTTCTGATGGTAGCATACTTTATAGAAACACCAATTCCCTTAGGCAGGAATCACAATTATTGTGTGCTAATTTTGGATTGCACTGCGTTAATGCATATATAGTTTTAGATGCTATAAAATTTGCTTTCTCGGTTGCGTACTTGAGAGTAGAAGAGCCGTTGGAAGCCTTTGTCACCACACTGCCCATCAAACTCTCCCAAACTGTATCAAATTGTTGTAAGTTGGAGGTGATGTTGCGGTTGTTATGGACAAAAGTAGTAGGGTATATTGGTTTTTAATCAGCAACAAAGTTAAAAAAACAATCAAAACCGATTGTTGAAGTGTTTGAAAGATTAAAACAGAAGCAAAAACAAAGAGAAAAGTTAATGAACAAAGTGATTTCTTCATTACTTGAATAAGAGCATTGTTACATACATAAATAGATCAAAATACATTGAAAGAGACCCTCCAGGTTTCCACATGGAATTTGGACACCAACTCACCTCTCTCTTCACTTATTTTGCATACTTTTTGACTTGTCTAAGTCACAGTTATAAAGTAATTTTTCAAATGAATAAATTCATTCTAAACAAAAATGAGACTTCTGATTGAATTAATTTCATTTAATTATACTATTATGGAATCACTTTTCCACCATTCCCATTTTCCTTTGAAGTTTCTTGGGGTTCTTTGAACTTTCTACCTTCAGATCTATTTGCCATTAATTAGCCTTCTTGAGCTGATTAGTACAGTATATTGTTTTAAGACTCGGAACCTACCCTTGTTATGAAAAACATTGATAATTTCACATAGAACCATAAGTGAATAACGGTTTAATGCTCTGGTCCCCATTGAGACGGAATTTTTGACTCAAACATTTGAGAGGAGACTTGTACTCACAATGTTCCCACAATTCTGTTTGTATCAGTATGAGTCTGATCCAAACTGAACAACTTCGCCATTCCAAAATTTGAAATTTTAAGATTCATCTCCGCGGTCTAATAGAATATTATCAGCTTTTAAGTCTCTATGAATAATTCGTAGTCGAGAATCTTCACGAAGATAGTGAATCCCTCAAGCAATTCCCACTATGATTTTGTTTCTGAGTTCTTAGTTCAATAGAAGATGCTTGGTTGGATCTACAAATTTACAAAAATCAAATAACTCACTTCATGGTAACATAATGCTAACTATTAGGAGAAATGAATAACAAACAGAATGACCAGCTCAGCCCATCCAATTCTCATCCAAGTCTAGCTCACCAGGCTTAACAAATTCACCTTTCTTTGTCTCTTATGAAATTATTCCTTTACAAATTCTATTATATCCCTTCTGTATATTGAGTACTCAGGCGCCTTGTGTTACATGATTAAGAGAACAATTTCCTTTTCCATCATTATTCTGTCATGGTATTAGAGTGAATTTTTTTCACTTTCGACCATGGATTCTGGTTCTGCAAATTCTGTGATTGCTATTGTGAGGTTCTTTAATCCTGTTACGTCTGCTTCTCAAAAGGTTGCAACATGTGCTTCTTATTATCAAGGCCCATTGCCTTCACTCTTACATTGATGGCTTGCTTACGATTCCACCTCGAAGGTTGACCAGCAATGATGGTGTTTCCGTGGAGAATCCAGTGTGCATTCAATATGAGCAGTAGGATTTTGCTCTCTCGGTATGGCTTCTTTCCACTGTTAGTGCCTCTTTGCACAATCAGTTAATTGGGAGTTCCTCATCTGCATTTGAACTCTGGAAAACGCTAACTCGAATCTTTGGTACACAATCTACTACCAAGGCTAAGTGTTATCGCTCTCTTCACCATAAATTCAAAAAGAATTATCTTTCCATGTCTGTTTATCTGGCCAGTATCAAGCATTTTTGTGATTCTTCAGCCAGTTTTGGTCAACATGTTTTTTTGGTAGAACAATAGTCAACGATTATTAATGGTCTTCTAATAGAGTTTGATCACATCGTATCTATCATTACTACGAGTTGGGTTCTTTTTTTTACAAGGAATTACTACAGCCTTGTTGGATGCTGAAGCTCGACAACATGCTCATTTTTCACAGATTCAAATTTCTGTGAATCTGGCTATGATTGACTGATCTACCCCATCGCTTCCTACTTATACCAGTCATCCACCACCACAATTGTTTCACTCCAGTCGGGCTACTAGGTTCTTTGGTGGTCGTGGTTGTGCATGATTTAGGGGGATGTCGCGACTGCAATGCCAAATCCGTGGCAAGATGGGTCACGTTGCTCGTAGGTTTTTTACAGATATAATTCCACTTATGACAATAAGGTTACTAATGATTCGAGTTATCTTTCTCTTGGATCAACAACCAATAAAGGATTAGGGAATTTTTTTGCCCACCTCATCATATGGATCATTTTTTTCCTAGACCTTTCCCATCTAGAACTCATTTTATGCCCTCTATCGTTTATCAGCCCACTTTCCATCCATCTGTTCTCTCAAATGCAGAAAATCCAACTACTCAGCAAGCTTTTGTTACTTTTACCACAGCCACATCTAGTGTTGTTGCTCCACTATGGTACACCAATAGTGGTGTTACTGCTCACATGACTAGTGATCTAGTCAAGTTCAGCAACTGCAACTCCTACATGGTTCAAGGTAAAGTAATTATGGGAAATGGTAGTTATGCCTCTATTTCTTATGTTCGTGAATCCTCTGTTTCTTCTGGTTCTCA
This sequence comes from Gossypium raimondii, assembly GCF_025698545.1. Classification (NCBI taxonomy): domain Eukaryota; kingdom Viridiplantae; phylum Streptophyta; class Magnoliopsida; order Malvales; family Malvaceae; genus Gossypium; species Gossypium raimondii. The sequence goes on from NC_068570.1 coordinate 36,612,327, forward strand.
CAACTTATCCATTAACAATTTGCTCTATGTACCTGACATTCATAAGAGTCTTTTTTCTATTTCTAAGTTTACAAAAAATAATCAGGTGTTCTTGAATTTCATCCTTCATGTTGCTATGTGAAGGATTTGGCAACTCACAGGGTTTTGATCCAAGGTATTGAGTCCAATAGGTCGTACTAGTTGTTTCCTACGTCCTCTAATGAGTTTGCCTTTACTACTTCCAATAACTCGGCTCCTTTCCTCTTTGTGTCCCATCTAGTGGCTGCAGATCCAATGGTTCCAGAAAGTACAGTTAAGATTACTAGATGACATCAACAACTTTGTCACCCCTTTACTGATGTGTTGAATCATGTCTTGCATGCTTGTAATATAAGTATTCATCGTACCACAATTTCGTCCCTATGTAATGCCTGTGCACTTGGGAAAATTCATAAATTACCATTTAAGTCTACTACATTTATTTACTCTGTGCCACTTGAACTGATTGTCACTGATCTTTGGAGGCTTGCCCTTTGTTTTTCTATTGGTTATCAATATTATATCTCATTTGATCTTCTCCATGCACATTCTTAGGCTATGCTGCAAATTACAGAGGATAAAAATGTGTTGACAAGACTAGTTGAGTTTACATTTTCGGGTATGTTTAGTTTGATGAAGGTGTTTTCCCTTATGCCAGAATTTCTTCGGTTCTTTCAATTACCAAATCCGATGCTTCATAATCCTTGTCTACTCTACCAGTTATTATAATGCCTTCTCATGTTGCTCCCCTTCCCTCTCTAGGAAACTGTCCAACAAGGAGGAATTAAAGCCCTATTTCGGCAGAAGTAGATGGCTACCCAAAAGTAAGCTTTGGGGTATTAAATTGAAGGTCCTTATAGTTGGAAAATAATCAGAAACCAGCCCAACAACTTTACAGTTGAAATCGTCCACCCTATGGCTATTAATAGCCTTGGTTTGGATTAAAAATGAGGAGACTAAGTCATCCCCTTTTCCATGAATTGTGGCCAGCCATATGCGAAAGAAAAGGAAGGAATTTAAATTCTATTTTTAGCAAACTCTAGCCCTTACCTTCACCTATAAATACCATACAAAATCCCACTTCTCAAATCATCCCTCATCCCTCGTAACTCATTTCTCTTCTCTCATTAGCATTTTATCTACTTTCCATTTCCCTTTTCCTTCACCTTGCATAGCCACACATCTCTCTTTCCATTATTTAGCCAACAAAAGCTTTGTCAAGGCATTTCTTTGGCCAATCACCTTGGGAACTCCTTAGCAAAAGAAACATCAAGCAGAACGGAGGAGCGCATCAGTCAGAATAGATCTGAAAGACTGTTGAACTGAATAGAGTTTACTCTTTCCTCTTGTTATTTATTTTAATTATGTTTGATTTGAGTTTATTTTTTTTACATCAACTATGGTATTTTAAATCCTATTTGCTAGGATGATTATGTTAATTCAATAACATTTATTTTATTCATGTTTAACATGTTTATGCCTTAGTCGGTCATGTTTTCAATTAACATTATGATGCATTTCATTCGTACGTGATTGGGTGCATCCAGATTGGCTGAGTGATCCTAACCAAACGACGACTAGTACACATAATTAAAAAGTGCAATGCTCTATTTAGATTATTAAACCCAACTAAGTTGAGGTTCATAATATCTTTAGTTAGCTCTATTATCTTGCGTAGTTTTTAGGTTTATGTGATTAAACTATTGCAAACGTAAATGTCCCTGTGACCTTGCATAAATGTTAAGAAACCCTTAGTCTAATATGATCAGTAAAATGCATATTTCACTAAGTAAAAGATTCGAGAGGACTTAATTTGGTTTCCAAACTCATGAAAGATCGAGTTGCCATGGAAGTATTTCCGAACGTTGTTAAGCATGATAAAGTAAATTGAATTGATTAATATAATTATCCTAGCCCATTTAATGTTGATTGTTTTTGTTGCTAAAGCCATTCATTGGTACATTTAGGTAAATTGCATCTAGATTAAAATTACATTAGGGATCACTCTTTTTATCTAGTTAATCTCACTTAGTCTAAACATCACCATTCAAATTATTGTGTTTTTATACCAAATTGTGAATTTATAATTATACAAATAATCAATTAACATACATAGTCCCCTGTGGAGATGATAACTCATTTTTACTTACTTATTACTTAAACAACTGTGTACACTTGCACAAAAATTCCGTTACAAGTATACACTGCTTCTATAAGATCTATTGAACCAACCACCATTTAGGAAGTAGTGATCATTCCCTTATGGAAAGATGTTGTCCATGATGAATTACAAGCCTTGATTCGAAATAAAACTTGGGATTTCGTGCCTCTACCCCCAGATTGCTCTCTTGTTGGATGTAAACGGTTGTTTAAGACTAAAAAGAACCCTAATGTGGGTGTTACTCAAAACAAGGTTAGACTCATCGCTTAAGGCTTCTCCCAAATTGCTAGCATGGATTATCACGAAACCTTTAGCCCTGTTGTTAAGGCTAACATGGTAAGAACATTGTTTTCCTTAGTCCTGTCAAGTAAGTGGATGATTTGGCAGGTGGATGGCAACAATGCCTTCTTAAATGGAGACTTGGTTGAGAAAGTCTTCATTCAACAACCACCAGGTTTCGAGGTAGTAGATGATAGTGGTAATTCGTTGGTTTGCAAGTTGAACAAGGCCTTTTATGGACTAAAACAGGCTCCTCGAGCCTGTTTTCAAAAGCTTCATAATTTTTTAGTTCAACATATGTATTTAAGTCCTCTAAAGCTGATTCCTCATTGTTTTTCAAGAGGACTTCTTCTGGGGGAAATGTGTTTCTTCTTGTATATGTTGATGATGTCATCATCACTGATGATTCTGTTCTTGAGATTGAAAAAGTAGTTAAGTTTCTGCATATTCAATTTTCTTTGAAAGATTTGGGACCACTTAGCTATTTTCTTGGAACATAAGTAACTAAGCATGGTGACAGTATGCATGTTTCTAAGCAGAAGTATGCCCAAGAATTATTAGATAAAACATATATGAGAAAAGCAAGCCAATTTCTACACCTATGGTAAGCTCACTAACTCTATCCTCCTTTGTTGGTTCTCTCATACATGATGGCAGCAAATACATGAAGATTGTTGGAGGTCTCCAGTATCTCTACATGATAAGGCCAGACATTACATTTGTAGTTAATAAGGTAAGTTAATATATGCATTTACCCTCTAATGTTCATTGGAATATTGTTAAAATAATTTTGAGGTACATTTGAGGCACACTAGATTATGGGCTACTGTTTCAACGTTCAGCGGTTAACTTAACAGGATTTTCTAATGTTCATTGGGCTAGTTTCCTTGAGGATCGTAAGTCTACATCTTGATTTTGAATATATCTTGGTGACAACTTGATTGGATGTTCCTCTAAGAAGCAAGGAGTGGTTTCTCATTCCATATTAGAGGTTGAATACAAAAGCTTAGTAGATGGCACTGTAGAAGTCACATGGTAACAGTCCTTACTAAATGAAATTGGCATGCCTTTACAACAAGCTCTAATGGTTTGGTGTGACAATTTCGGCACAGTGTCTCTAGTAGCAAATCTAGTGTTCATGCTCGAGTCAAGCATGTTGAGCTTGATAACCATTTTGTACGAGACAAGGTCTTGGATGGCAGGTTGCAAGTGAACTGTGTCCTTGGACATGATCAAGTAGCTGATATCTTGACAAAACCACTGATTGCTAAAAGTTTTTCCAAGTTTCGAGATAGGTTAAATGTTGTTGCTCTTAAAGAAATTCAACATGGCAATGCAAGGGGAATATTATGAGAAATGAATAACAAACAGATGACTAGCTCAACTGATCCAATTCCCAACTGATTCTACCTCACCAGGCTTAACAAGTTCACCTTCCTTTGTCTCTTATGAAATTATTCCCTTACAAATTCTGTTATATCCCTTGTACATATTGAGTATCCAGGCACCTTGTTTTACATGATTGAGATAACAATTTCCTTTTTCATCATTATTCTTTCACTAACAACAAAAATATATATTATGATTAAATCTATCAAGAAATAATATCATACAAAATATAAAGTTGTTAAGGCTTGATCTAGGCATAAACTCATATATAAGAAGTCTTTCCTCTTCATTCAAGCAAAAGCTAATAAGCTTAACCAAATTCCTATGTTGAACTCTTGCCATTAACGTGACTTCATTCTTAAATTCTAATTCTTCTTGTTCAGAGTTTCTAGTGAGCCTCTCTATGGCTACTTCTTGTCCATCGCAAAGCATTTCCTGAAGTCACAAACAGGAAAAATATGAATACTAGTAGCACTAATAGAAAATTTAAACTCGACTCATTCTTCTACTATGGTCTCTAAGTACCTTGTAGATAGTACCAAATCCACATTATCCTAGCTTATTATTGTCCGAGAATTTCATTGTTGCTTCTTTGATAGTGCTAAAGTCAAGTTGTAGTGACTGCCTGCTAAATCAAATGGAAATATGATGCTGACATTTTCATCTGCAACTTCATAGGTTGAATTAGTGACCATATGTAAATGGGAAAATAGAAACGTCTACATGGTTTGATCTTTGATTCTTTTTCTTTTCTGATAAACATCTAATGTTTATTTTTTGCAAATTGACTTTGATTTTTAAGGTACAATAGTTTCAAAGTATTAAATTGACTTAAATCGTTTTAATATGACGTCTCTAAAATTTCAAGTGCTTGAAGCAATTCTAGTAAAGATATATAGTCATTGAAAAAAAAAGAAATGGTCACTTACTTTTCGTCCCCCATTTCAGTTTCTTTCTAATCTTTGAAAGCACAATGCAAGTAAGAGCCACGAATGCCATTAAAGTAGTTATTGAAACAACCATGAATATAAACATTTGAGAAATGATGTTTCCTTTATCTGTAAAAATCGTCAGTTAACAAATTGGAATTCGACAGCTCATGTAGGAAACGAATCATTATAAGATGTCAAACACAAGAAAATTTTAGCTACTTTGCTTTCATGTTCTATACAAATCCCTTGTACCTTTCTTGGTTATTTTATTAGCAGAAGATTAAGCAGAGCTTGAGGTGGTAAAGATTGGAATGGGGTGCTAATTGAAGATTCATAAAAGGGATAAAAATCCCATCAAAAGAAATAGTTTGGTTTATAGAAAAAACCACCCTGCCTCTCATGGCAACATCTTCAATAATCATCCACACATGCTCTTAGGCACTTGGAGTAGCCAATCTGAGATAAGTTTGGTGTGCACTGCATGAGTGACTATATCCTTCAAAGGCTAGTTAAATCTATTTCCTTAGTCGCAAACTGTAGCCTAGGAGAGCCCACGAAAGCTTTTATCACCAAACCATCAGTTAAATTCCATCGAATCTGATCAAACTATGTTAAATTTAAGTCTATGTTAGTGTCATTATAGCCTGTGTTGGTAGGATTTAGCTCTAGGGTTCCAACAATAGAGCGATTTGTGTAGTGTACTGTACATGGTGGATTCCTTGGCCCCATGAAATGGCTTTTTTTTTGCTATGACGCTTGACTAAGATATCTAGATTCGTGAAAACTGATACAGTCAGAACAAACTTTAGCAGAAACATCCTCTCTGCAAAGCCCCAAAACATATACTTTGTTGGGGTCTTGGCCAATATTGCCACTAAAGAAACCTCTATTTCTAGTGACATTGGTTCTAAAAAGAAACAAGGATGAGGTCTTGATTTCTAACATGCGTATATTACTTGTGAAGTCCCTGTTTCATAGCAAATTTAGGTAGTGGTGAAGGCCATGGCTAATATCATTTGACATACAAGGAAAATCAACATGTTGACAATCATTATAGGATTCTGTACTAGTTTTCAGAGTAAAATAGGGTGTCAAATTGGAGTGCCCATGTTTTGGAGATTACAACAAGCTTACAGAAACTGCTTTCTATTTTCAAATGTCATTTTATTCTCCTGAAGAGGATTGATGTCTATATTTCTAATTTATTCAATTACTTTAGTTGATTAATACATGTACATTGTAGCTAGCTAACCTAAAAAACAAGTAAAGTTCTATTAATTGTTAGAGTTGTGTGATCTAAATACCTGTTAAAAAAATAAAATACAGTGGCAAAATAGGGGGATCTATGGGAGCAAATGCCGAGGGCCGAAGTAGGATCTTTGGGGATCTGTATGGACCAGACTGCACAAGTAGAACCTATATAAAACTACTCTTCTTCTATTTTGTATTGATTGTACAAGTAGAATCCGTATAAAACTTCTCTCCTTCTATTTGACATTGATTAGAATAAGGTTTTTCAACCTATAAATAGAAGTAGTGGAAGTTCCTCTTGTGCCGTTCAAATTTCAAAATTAGTGAATTTCTTCTTCTCTTCTGCCCGTGGTTTTTTCCTCAAAGGGTTTCCATGTAAAATATTTGTGTTATTATTATTTTTTCTTTTTTGCTTTGTGATTATTTTATATTGCTATGATCGACGTTTAGTTGTTACAAACTAATATTGGAGCTTTTCGGATAGCTTATCTCGAGCACAATAATGGCAAAACTAAAGTATGTTATTTTGTTGTTGGATTGCAACACCAGATTCTCATTGTGGCAGATAAAGATGCAGACAATTATTGTGCAGATGGATTTGGAGGATGCCCTACTATGGATTGATAAGATGCCTTCGACATTGATGGAGGAAGAGAAGAAATTTAAAGATCGAAATGCTTTAACGCAATTACATCTGCACCTATCGAATGAAATTCTAGAGTATGTGATGAAGGAGAAGACAACCGTTACATTATGGGCAAAGCTACAGTAGCTATCCATGTTGAAAACCCTTAATAGTAAGTGGCATATGAAGTAATGTCTTTATGCTAATCGTTTGGAGGAACGTGTGTTTGTGCATGAACGCTTAAATGTGTTTAAAGAAATTCTCTCAGACCTAAAGGCTATGAAGGTTCAGTATGATAAAGAAAATTTAGGGTTATTTCTACTTTGTTTATTGCCTCTGTTTTATTTAACCTTTAGAGATACGATATTGTATAACTACGAATCTCTCACAATCGATGAACTCTATGCTTCTTTATCCTCGTATGACAAGATGAAATATCTTGTGATTGAATCTAACTTTGAGGGAGAGGATCTCATTGTTCGTGGGAGACAAGAATGAAATATTGATGATAGTCGTTGGAGGACACATGAACGAAATCCTTGCAATATTTCTAAGGGTAGACCGAGGTCTTCAAACAGAGGTAAAACTTGTAACTTCTAAAACAAGAATGAGCACATTAAATCTGAGTGTTATAAGTTGCAGAACAAGATTAAAAGGTAGGTTACAAATTAAAAGGGAAAACAACCAGAACAATCCGGTGAAGCTAATGTTTTAGAAGACTACAAAGATGGTGAACTCCTAGTTGCTTCTACTGACAACTCTAAAGTGAGTGAGGAATGGATCCTTGATTCTGGTTGCACCTTTCATAAGAATCCTAATCGAAATTGGTTTACAATATATGAAAAGTGTCTGAAGGTTTTGTTTTGATGGGAAATAATACTTTATGTAAAATCACAGGTATTATCACGATAAAATTAAGATGTTTGATAGAGTCGTCAGAACACTTAGTGGCATATGACATGTACCAAAAATGAAGAGGAATTTGATTTTGTTGAGTATTCTGGATTCAAAAGGGCACAAGTACACAACTGAAAGTGGGGTTTTGAAGATTAGCAAGGGTTCCCTCGTTGTAATGAAAGGGCAGAGAAAGATTGCCAAGTTATATGTTTTGCAAGATTCTACTGTTACTAGTGATGCAACCATCGCTTCCTCTTCCTTGTCAGATGATGATGATACTAGACTTTGGCATATGCGCTTAGGGCATATGAGTGAGAATGACATGGCAAAATTGGGCAAAAGAGGACTTTTTTATGGACAAGGCATTAGTAAACTAAATTTTTGTGAGCATTGCATTTTTAGGAAGAAAAAGAGAATTCAATTCACCAGAGGAATCCATAACACGAAGGGAACGCTGAACTATATTCATTATGATCTTTGGGGACCATCCAGAGTGCATTCAAGTGGTGGCTCTAATTATATGTTGACGATCATTGATGAGTTTTCTAGAAAATTTTGGGCATTCTCCCTAAAGCAGAAAAGTGATTTATTTTGTGCATTTAAGGCTTGGAAAACTATGATCGAGAAGTAGATAGGAAAATAGATAAACACCTCCTTACAAATAATGGCTTGGAATTCTATTCTGATGAGTTCAATGAATTGTGCAAATCAAAGGGGATCGAGAGGTACTTGAAAATTTTTCATACTCCATAGGAAAATGGCGTTATAGAATGGATGAATAGAACTATCATGGAAAAGGTTCGATGTATGTTATCGAATGCTTATTTACTGTAAGTCTTTTTGGGTTGAAACGGGCCTCTATTGTATTTTTTCCTAATCAATATCTGTCAGGTGCCATTAAGGAAAAGACTCTACAAGAGCTATGGTCTGGTAATCTTACTAATTATTCTGATTTGAAGATTTTTGGGTGTCCTGCATATGCTCATGTTGATAATGGGAAATTGGAACCTAGATGCATTAAATGTGTTTTTCTTAGTTATAGGGCTGCCGTTGAAGGGTATAAGTTATGGTGTCCTGAAAATAGAAAAGTTGTGATAAGCATAATGTTGTTTTTGATGAAATTTTTATGCTATCTAACTTATCTTTTAAAGACTCTTTCAATAAAGACGAGCAAAAGTGAGTGGAGCTTCAGATTGATCTAAGATCTACAATAGAGTCTAGTCTTTAAGTTAATACAGAAGCTCAGAGTAAAGTTGTTTCTTCACCATAATATTCTATTACTAAGAACAGACCTAGAATTTAAATTTAAACCTCTAAAGAGGTACCCTGAGGTTGATATAGTTGTTTACCCTTTAAATGTGGCTGAAGATACAGATACAAATCAAGAGCCATCTACTTATTTCGGGAAGTTTACTGTGAAGATTTAGGAAAACAAATCATTTTCATGCAAGAAGAGATGAAATTGCTCCATAATAGCAGAACATGGGATCTAGTGAAGCTTCCTAAAGGTAAAAAGGATGTTCATTGTAAATGAGTGTTTAAAAAGAAAGAAGGGACTTCAGGAGTTGAAGAACCCAGATATAATGCAAGATGTAAGAGTATGCCTAAAGATCAATCATTAGATGGTTGTAATATCATACTTGATTTACCATGTTTATTAATATAAGGCGTTGCCATTATTATTTCAGTTTCTTTTCTGTGTGTATAAATAAACTATTTTATAATAACGTCCTGATAATAATATGATTATTCTTAAAAGATCCTTAGTCAAGTATTATTGTTAACTAGGACAACAATAATGCATTAAGACTAACATGTAGTTGATTGATGATAAAGAGTTGTCATTGATATGGAGTGTCAAAATCAATACATGAATATGTGTGTTAGAGAACAACATATTGGATTGACCCGCTATGAGTATGTTTCTTGGATTATTATGTAATTGTCACAACTTATTCATAGTGATTAATATGTATATGATTTTCAGACTTGAGATCATCACTATCCCAACATTGTGAGTTGTATATTTTGATACAGTCAAATGTACACCGTAACTGGTTGTTATATAAAGGCTAATGTTGCATATACCACAACCTATGTAGAGGGATATGGTTGATCAATATAGGATAAGTCCCTCCTACATAATAGGAGTAATATCTTAGGCCACTTGATTGAGTGAGACTAGAAATGCATGGTCATACTCAAATAAGTTGATATGAGATGTCATACTTATTTATATATCATAGTTTACTCAAGATATCAAGGAACATGGGATGGACTATGTAAGTGTGACTATTCCGTGACTTGTGTTCATTCCAGAGATAAAAGACTTAAGGATTAATGCATGAAAGGTTAATCACAAAAAGGTTATGTCGAATCATGACTTCTTATAACTTAGGTAGCAATGATGTATTACTAGATGCCACTCATAGTTGAAATGAACGGAATAAAACATAGTTGGTATTGTGTTTGGTTGTCACATGAATTAAATTAATTATAGAATTAATTTAATTGGGCAATCAAATATCGAACATATTATATGTACAAGGATGTTGTACACATTATGAGAAATTAGTTCTACTAATATATGAGTTTGGTTCGTATATAAATTTAAATAAATATAGTTTACTGAAATCATTGTTGTAATTAATGTAATTATAATTTTGGTTAAAAACATTATTATATTTATTTTTAATTATGATTATTATGTTCGGATAAAAATTTTATTAATTATGATTCATTATATATATACCAATTATAAAAGGGTGAGATAGAGAGAGTTTTTTTTTGAAAAAAACCCTAAAAAAACTTTGCTTGTGAGGTCTAGCAGCCATTAAGCAAAGAGTTCTCTAAAAATAGTTTTGGAGATTTATTCCGTTTATTGTCAAACTGGGTGGATTACGTAGAGGTCGGAATCATAAAAGGTTGTGGCTTGGTTTGATAGTAAATCAAAATTCTCGTTGCCGAGGCGTCACTGTCTACCAAGATTGAAGTTTTGGTAATTTTGAAACCATTATTTCACCCTGATTTGTTCCTCGCACATGGATCCATGGGTTCGATCACCGAAATTATTTTTTTATTAATTTTTGCTGCGCCATAGTGGTATCGGCATTCCAACACAATGATGGTTGCAAAAGGCTATAGTCAGATTCCAGTTTAATAACATTTTCTCAAACAACTTTACTTCATCATTAAATAATTAATATCCACTATATCATATTATATCATCATACAATTCATATGGGTATTGAATTATAAACCGTACGAACTTACCTAGACTAAGTTGTAATAGTTGTAAAAGTTCAGGCACTATTCTGCAGTTTTTCTATTTCCACATAACTCAATAGGATCTTAATCTAAAATATAAAATTCTCAATTATTATCTTACATTTCATACTCAAATTTACTTTAAATTTTATACCCTTTTATTTTTAAAATTACACAATTGCCACTAATTTTTACAATTTTTGCAATTTTGAACCTTAACCCAGAAATCATCAAATTAACCACATTCACTAGTAAAATTTTATATCGGAATATTCAACGCTTCTAAACAGTCCATAAAACACTTCTTTTTCACTTTAGACCTAGAAATTTTAACATTTTAACAATTTAATCCTTTAATAAAAAACTAACTAAAATCACTTACAAAACAACCAAAAATCATCATCAAAGCTTAAAAAATATAACTATCATCACAAACAACAAAGATTCATCAATGGTAACTTCCAAAATTTTTAACAGATTCAAAAACGAAGGTACAGGCTAGCTAGATCTAGTTGCAACAATCTCAAAAACATTAAAATTATAAGAAAATAAGTAAATTTCCATACCATGCAAAGCCAAAAGATGACCGAAGCTCTCCTAGGTCTTCAATGGTGGTTTTCGACAAAGAGGAGAAGAAAATGAAGAAGAAAAATCTCACTTTTCAATTTATTTTACTTTATTTATAATTTTTCCATTAATTATACATTATTTTTATCATTTTCATTCATATTTTGTCCAACATTAATGAATAGGGACTAATTGCTACATAGGTCCTTCCTCATTTAGTAATTAAACTATTTAATCAGTTAAATGCAATAATTACAAAGCACCTTTTACAATTTAGTCTTTTTTCTTTAATTAGCTATCTAAATGTTAACATTTTTTAACAAAATTTTAATATGACTCTAATAACTCCGTAAATATTCTATAAATAACATTTACAGGCCGACACGACAAAAATTTGTGGTCCCGAAACCACTATTCTATCACCACTAAAAATGGGTTGTTACAATTCTCCCTCTTAGAAAATTTCATCCTCGAAATTGTTACATGAGAATAGATTCGAATACTGTAATTTTATTGATTCCTTAATTTCCCAGGTTGCTTCTTTAATACCATGTCAATGCCACAAAAATTTTACTAATGGTACTCGTTTATTACAAAGGTCTTTGACTTCTCAAGCCAAAATTTTCACTAGTTCTTTCAAATACGTCAAATCTGGTTGTAATTCAATCTCATTATGAGGAATCACATGTGAAGGGTTAGATCTGTACCGCCTCAGCATTGAAACGTGGAACACATTATGAATTTTCTCAAGTTTAGGAGGCAAAGCTAATCTTTAAGCTATAGGGTTGACTCTTTCAATAATCTCGTACGGTCCGATAAATCTGAGACTCAACTTTCCTTTCCTGCCAAAACATAGCACTTTCTTTCACGGAAAAACTTTTAAAAATAATTGATCGCCAACAGAAAATTTTATATCTTTTCTTTTCAAATCTGTGTACGATTTCTGATAATCAGATGCAGCTTTCAAAAAATCTCGAATGATTCAAACTTTGTCTTCAGTTTCTCAAATCAAATTAATTGCCACCATTTTGGGTTCATTCCATTTAGACCAATACAACAATGTTTTACACTTTCTTCCCTATAAAGCTTTAAATGGTGTCATTTTTATATTGGAGTAATAACTACTACTATAAGCAAATTCAGCTAACAGTAGATACTTTTCCCAGCTACCTCCAAACTCAAGTATACAACATCGTAGCATGTCTTCTAGAATCTATGTTACTCATTCTGATTGTCTTTCTGTTTGAGGATGAAACGTTGTATTGATATTAAGTTTAGTACCTAAAGCCTCGTGAACTTTACTGTAAAATCTGGATGTAAACCTCAAATCACGATCAGAAATAATAAATGTTGGAACTTCGTGTAATCTTGCAATCTCTGACACATATAATTCCGCTGATCTCTTAAGTGAGTAATCTGTTCTAACTAGAATAAAGTGTGTCGACTTAGTCAATCAATCGACAATCACTCAAATCGGATCTTTCTGTTTTGGAGTTACAGGCAAACCATATCCCACTTCCACTCAAGAATCATAATAGGCTGTAATAATCTCAACAGTACTTGATGCTCTGCTTTTACTTGCTGACAAATTAAACATTTAGCTACAAACTCACAAATCTCACGTTTCATACCTGGCGACCAGTACATCTCTTTCAAATCACAATACGTCTTCGTGCTACTAGGATGAATGGAATACGTACTACTAGAGTATCATGTTTCAAATCTAAATTATTCGAAACACAAATTCTTTCACAGTAATGCAATGTACCATCACTGCCAATACTGTATTCAGTAATCAAATTATCTTGAATCAAGTTTTCTTTCATTATCAACTTTAGATCATCATTTTGTAACTCTCAAATTCATTGTAGAAACAATGATTTAGTCCTCAACTCTGTCAATACAGATCCATAAACATTCAGAGCTAAATGACCATTCAACGCTCGAAGTGCAAATAATAATGACGTTCAACTGAGCGCATCCGCAACCACATTAGCCTTTCCCAGATGATAATCAATAACTAGATCATAACCTTTCATTAGTTCTAACTAAAATCAATGTCGTAAATTCAATTCCTTCTGCGTTACTAAATACTTTAAACTTTTGTGATCAATATACCCCTGTCATTTCTCACCATATAAATAATGTCTCCAAATCTTTAAAGCGAATACAATCACGGCCAACTTGAGATCGTGAGTACAATAATTTCTTTCATATGGCTTTAACTTTCGAGAAGTATAAGCTACTACTTTCCCTACCTGCATCAACACGCAACCCAGACCATTAAGAGACACATCATTGTAAACAACATATGTTATCCCAGACTCAGGCTGAGTTAATATTGGAGCTTCTGTCAACATGTTTTTCAGCTAATCAAAACTCTATTGACACTTATCATACCAAACAAATTCAACATTTTTCTGTAGTAACCTGATCATCGGTGAAGAAATGATCGAGAAGTTTTTAACAAAACGACAGTAGTAACCTGCTAAACCCAAAAAACTTTGCACTTCAGAAACACTTCTCAGAGTTTTCCAATTCAGTACAGTAGAAACTTTACTCTGATCAACTCCAATCCCATCAACTAATACTATATACCCCAAAAATCTAACCTCGCAAAGCCAGAATTCACATTTACTAAACTATGCATACAACTATTTTTCTCACAAAGTCTGTAACACGATTCTCAAGTGTTGAGCATGTTTAAATTGTGTCTTGGAATAGATCAATATATCATCAATAAACACAATCACAAATCTATCCAAATGAGATTTAAAAACCCGATTCATTAAATCCATAAAAGTAGCAGGAGTATTTTTTAATCCAAATGGCATTACCGAAAACTCATAGTGGTCGTAACGAGTTTTAGAAGTAGCCTTTGACACATCATAATCCTTAACTCGCAACTGATAATACCAGATCTAAGGTCTATCTTTGAGAACATTGTGGCACCTTTTAATTAATCAAACAAATTGTCAATATGCGGCAATGGATACCTATTCTTTATTGTGACTTTATTCAACTATCTATAGTCAATACACAGTCTTAAGGAGCCATCTTCCTGTTTCACAAACAACACGTGCACCTCAAGGAGATATGCTCAATTGAATAAACCCTCTGTCTAATAATTCTTGCAACTATGCCTTTAACTCTTTTAACTCAGGTGGTGCCATACGATACGGTGATATCGATATCAATGTAGTTCTAGGAGCCAGATCAATCACAAACTCAACTTCACGGTTAGAAGGCAAACTCGATAGCTCTTCAGAAAATACATTCGTAAACTCATTAACAACTTTTAGCTGATCTAACTTCAATTCTAAATCTCTGGAATTAAGTATCTATGCTAGAAATACCTCATTTCCTTTATGTATCAATCTCTATGTAAACATAGCTAAAATAATTCTAGCAATACTATTTGGTGTGTTAGATTCAACTGAAATCATTTCTTCTATCTGACATTTCAAATCAATCTATTTTTGTCTACAGTTTACCACAACATCATGTAGTGATAACCAATCTATACCCAGAATAACATCAAATTCCTAAAAGGGTAATAACATCAAATCAGTAGAGAATTCCAAGCCTCTAATTTTTAGTGGACATTTACGACAGATTAAGTTAACTATCACACTCTGACCTAGTGGATTGGTAACTTGAATATCATATTTAGTTGATTCAATAGGTAGTTTCTTTTCCATTACTAATGCGGTGCAAATATAAGAATGGGTTGACCCAGGGTCAATCAGTGCATATATAGTAACATGAAATAGATAGAATGTACTAACAATCACATTAGGTGCAGCAGCTTCCTCTCTGGCTTGGATGGCACATGTTCGAGCAGGTGCTCTAGTCTCTAACTGAACAACTATATCTTTTGCTCCTGTACGAAGAGTCCCAATAGTGTTGTTCTAGCCCAGATGTCTGCCTTTCTATGATGTAGATATTTACTTTCCATTCTATTCTTCATTTTCCTTTACTTGTTTCGGACAATTTCGAAGGAAATGATAAGTCGATCCGCATCTATAACATGCCCTCAATTTAGCTCTACACTCACCAAAATGAAATTTTCCACAATGTTTACAACTAGGCTTCGGAGCATTTCGTACACTTCCCACACTATCAACTAGTTTTGTAGGAGATTTAAAATCATGCTGAATTGATTTATTTTTGTTCGGGTGCTTAGAAACTGACGTAGCTCGACTAAAGTCTTCTCTATTCTTCTTTGTTAGGGGTAAAGAAAATGACTTAGAGGAGCCTCTCTTGTTAAAATCTCGAATCCGCCTATCTCTTTGTACTTTACGATTGTAAGCTTCTTCCATTTTCTGTTCACAATCATATAAAACAACAAATTCTCAGATTTCATTACCTCCGATCATCATTCTAATTTCATCGTTTAGGCCATCTTCAAACCGAATACACATTTATTCTTCAGTAGGCATAACTTCTCTAGCATATTTACTGAGATACACAAACTCTTTCTCATACTCAGCCACTCACTTGTTTCCTTGCCTTAGTTCAAGAAATTCTCTCTTTTTCTTGTGCAGGTATCATTTTCTTACATACATTTAAACTCGGTCTGAAAGAAATCCCAAGAAATTCTCTCTCAATACCGCAGCCGTCAGCGTAGTCCACCAACTATACGCTTCTTCTTTTAACAATGAAACGACACATCTAAGAAAATCATTGGGAGGGCAAGCCATTTCTTTGAAAACTCGAAAGATATTCTGAAGCCAATACTCAGCTTTAACCAGATCATCTTCCGACCTACCTCAGAATTCTTTGGCATCACACTTCCTAAGTTTTTAATCAGTATACGTTGACTAGATTCAATCACAGGAGGAAGTGGAGGTGCAACAGGAGGTATAATATAGGGTGGAAGTCATTGAGCCGCAGTATTCATTTGCATAAATTCATTGAACCACTGAGTTATAAACCCAAAGAACATGTTTTTAAGTTCATGTTCAAGTACTTGTGGAATCAGAATATTACTACTCGTCCCTTGTTCTGAGGTTGGTGAATTACTATGAACCTCATCAGTGCCAGCACGATCAGATTCGGCCAACATCTTTACAATCTATAAGAAAATAAAGGTTAGATCGGATCAAACACGTCACACTATCACAGGTTTCAATGGCAAGTAATTCTAAACATTATATACGCTACGTTCAGTCCAAGAATCGACTAAGTCGTAGCTGTGATACCACTAAATGTAACACTCCTAACTTATCTTCGTCGTCGGGTTAAGGCTACAAAGCATTATCGATCAATCGTAAAACATTTAACATGATAATATTAAATAAATTAACCTTATCATAAACCAACCAATCACATGCATTTTATCCCTAAATCGAGCCTTTGAGGTCCAAAAAATAGCTTATAAGCAATTCAGGACTAAAATGAAACAAAACAGAAGTTTTAAGAAAAAGTTAAAAATTTTCAAAAACATGGGACACACGGTGTGGAATTCCCCCAGGCCATGTAACTTTTGAAATAGGGACACACGGCCGTGTTTTAGGCCATGTCCCTACCCGTGTAACTCACTGAGTTGGGCCACATGACTGTGTCGCAGGCTGTGTGCCAGACCGTGCAACTTTCTGACTTGTGACACACGGTCATGTGCTAGGCTATGTAACACACTGACATAATACACACGGTCATGTCGCAAGCCGTGTGTGGCACATGGCCAAGAGGCATGGGTGTGTCCCAGGTCGTGTGCACCTAAATAAACCTTAAATGTCAAGTTTACCATTTCAAGATTTCTTGGGCACTAAGTAACCTATTTACAAGCCATTAGACCTATTCAAAGTGACATAAAACAGGCTAAAATCATGCTAAATCAATCATCTTAAGTGCCTAACCAATGTACCCTTATAGGTACCACAAGTATACACACTTACGATATTATATTCATCAACCAAAACATACCAATTCACACTCCTTAACTTCTAACCAATATGCCTATCATAGGCACCTCAAAATAGCAGAAATCAAATAGACCTATTAAGTACACATATACTACAAGTTTATATAAAAACATATTCCATCATTCACAGTCCATAGTAACTCATTATCTAAACTTTTGCCAAGCAAACATCAAAATCATATAAAGGTGTTCATGATACCAATTTGCATTTAGGTTCACTCTTTACATTTATACATACCCAAACAAAAGTAAGGTAAAACAAAGCCTATAACATGGGATATAATCCAAAATTAAACGTTCCAAAAACTACCGAAAACGGTTGGATAGTATGGCTCAAGTGCTAGTTCGATCTTCCAGCCTTCAAAAGAATCTACAAGAACAAAAATTAACACAAGTAAGCTTATTGAAGCTTAGTAAGTTCGACGTACAGAAATAATAAATCTTACCAAAGTAAATATAATAATTAAATAAAAATAACTCAACAACAAGTGTTTCCTGCCATCCACAAAGTCGAACCGGTGAATTACATAATTCAACTCAAAGTTCAAATGGTAATTTTTGGGAATATATATATTCACAACGAAGTCAATTCAAGAGGTCAAATACATGCTATGTCATTCAATAAGATCTCATGAATGACTTACAGATACGAGTACTCCAGTATTCCACTCGAAACATACCAAACACTCATAAGAGCTAGTCCAACCAAAAACACTCCAAGTGCTTCGAAAAGCTAATCCAACCGATAACACACCAAATTCTCTAAAGAGGTATACATCTGCCCCCATAACACGCTAGAACAAGATAGTATAACACGAGGGTTAGCAACAAATGTTGAACCTTGGTAATACTCGGGAAAATATATAAAGCACACCTCATCAATCTCCACTCCAAACCCTGCATAATACACCATTATTACATTGTACTCTATCTCGCGTTCATTCGACCCAAATGTCGAAATTCAATAACATTTTCTCAAGTAACTTTACTTCATCATTAAACAATTAATATCCACTATATCATTTTATATAATCATATAATTCATAAAGATATTGAATTATAAATTGTACGAACTAACTTGGACTAAGTTATAATAGTTGCAGAAGTTCAGGGGACTATTCGTAATTTTCTCTTTTCCATGTAAATCAACAAGATTTGATCTAAAATATAAAATTCCCAATTATTATCTTATATTTCATATTAGAATTTATTTTCCAAAATTACACAATTACCCCTAATTTTTATAATTTTTGCAATTTAGTCCCTTAACCCGAAATAATCAAATTAACCATTTTCACTAGTCAAAATTTATATCTGAATATTCAACACTTCTAAAAAGTCCATAAAACACCTCTTGTTCACCATTAAACCTAGAAATTTTAACATTTTAGCAATTTAATCCTTTAATAAAAAACTAACTAAAATCACTTTACAAAACAACCAAAAATCATCATTAAAGCTTCAAACATATAACTATCATCACAAACAACCAAGATTCATCAATGTAACTTCCAAAACTTTTAATAGATTAAAAAACGAAGGTATGAGCTAGCTAGACGTAGTTTCAACGATCTCAAAAACATAAAAATTACAAGAAAATGGGTCAATTTCCATACCATGCAAAGCCAAAATATGATTGAATCTCTCTTAGGTCTTCAATGGTGGTTTTCATTAAAGTGATGAAGAAAATGAAGAAGAAAAATCTCACTTTTCAATTTGTTTTACTTAATTTTACTTTATTTACAATTTTACCATTAATTATACATTATTTTTATCATTTTCATTGCCATCCAACATTAATGACTAGGGACTAATTTCTACATAGGTCCTTCCTAATTTAGTAATTAAACTATTTAATCACTTAAATATAATAATTACTAAGTTTTGCACCTTTACAATTTAGTCTTTTTCTTTAATTAGCTATCAAAACGTTAAAATTTCTTAACCAAATTTTAATACAAATCTAATGACTCTGTAAATATTCTATAAATAATATTTACAAGCTAAAATAATGAAATTTATGGTCCAAAAACCACTATTTTGTCACCACTGAAAAAACGGTTGTTACACACGATCTGGCCACACAAACGTGTGACCTTATATTACACGGGTACAGTTAGTTACACAGTCAATGTACATGGGCATGTGAAGAAGTCACATGGGCTTGTGCCATAGCCACACAGCCATATTTTTGAGCCACATGGTTTGGGCTGTGTCACACGACCTAGCCACGTGGCCGTGTGATTCCTGTTTCCAAAATTTTCATGATTTTTCAAAATTATCAGTTTGTTTGAAATTGATCTTGAATTGCTCTCAAACTATTTTTAGGGCCTCATAAACTCAATTTTAAGGCCTATAAGTATATTTGTGGTATAATTGTAATATGTATTTGAATGTTAACATTTAAATTAAGTAATATTTTCTAATTGAAGTTAAATGTCTTGAATTGTAATGTAACACTCCATAATCTTAATCCGGCGACTGTGACAGGTTAGGGGTGTTTCAATATGGACTAGTTTTAATAAATGGAAAACATAGAAAAAAAACTACATTAAAAGAAATGAAGAAGGGAGGAAAATTGAGGGAGAAGAGAATGGAAAATAAAGAAAAAGTAAGAGGAAAGTTCAAAGAACATAAAAGAAAAAAAATTAAATTGCTTAAAACAAAAAATATATAGGGGCCAATTGTATAATTTAACGTAAAATTTTTATTTGAAATGATGATTTAACGCGTCACATGAGCTACTATTATACAATGAATGATAATTAACACTTAATGTCCAAAATTTTACAACACGATAACGAAAGTGACTAAAATGTAACATTTCAAATGTAAGTGACTAAAATTTAACATGAGACAAACAAAAATAACTATTTTGGTAGTTTACCCTTAAAATTATAAGTCTTCAAAACAGTGCCTCTCTCTTCGAATCTCATCTCAGCCAACAAGGAAAATGTAGAACTTGAAAATGGGTATGCTTGACAAGGGACCACCGTCCTCCACCATGGTACCATCGTTCTCCAATGACTGCAACAGCTCTTTGAGCAAACAACACCAATTTTTTTAGGGATATTTATTTTAGTCCTTTAATCACATTTGTTCCTACACTACGAAAACCTTCCATCTGCTTCACCAATTTAATCTAATGATTTCCTCGACCCATTCTCTGTCAATAACTTTGTGGTCATTGTGGAGGCCACCACTCTTTTTTCGTTGCAGCTAGAGGTTAAAATCCCATCCATCAAGTTTACATTTCCTGTTGAACTCTGATGCTTCACAAAACTAACTAAAAATTTGACTAAGGTAAATGCACCTATCAATTAATAGTATAGCTACAATGAGTAAAGATATCATTCCCATGAAGACTAAAAGTACTAGTAATTATCATCTTTCTATTATTTAGCTGAAAAATTCGAGTGATGGATTTAAAAACTAAAATTATTTAAATTATTTAACTAGCAAACAAGAAAAAGAACAATTTAGGAAAATAATTGATTAACAACCAATAAGCGAAACAATACCCGGGAAAGAATTCACCTAGATTTCATCTGTCACTATTAATCTAAATTACGCAATTTTTTTACTTAGTAACTTGATCCATAAAAATCCATAAATTATGCTAATATCTCTTTCAAGAGTAAGAGCAACTAACTCTAGGTTGATTAATTAAAATTTCTTTCTAATTAAAACCCTTAGTATTACATTAACTCGTGCTATGGATTCCCCTATTGAATTTGACTCTAATCCGATAAATTTATGTCGTCCTATTTTAGGATTGCATGCAAATCCACTCAATTATGCAAGATCTACTTTTAAACAAGGTCTATTCCTCATTTGATTTAAGCACATCAAACATGGATCAATAATCTAGAAATATTAAACCAAGAATTAAGCACACATAATTGAGAACAAGATCTAAGTATTTATTACGTAAAATAGAAATCAAACAACAGAATTCGTCATAGGGTTCATCTCCCTAGGTATTTAGAAAATTAGTTCATCTTGAAAATAAAAACATCTCAAACATAGTATAACCAAAAGGAACAAAGAAACTCATGATAATCTCCTAAGAAATCAACTGGGAATCTTCAATCTTGACAAAAATTTGCTTCAGAATCAACTTCAATGGTGTTTTTCAAGTTTTTTTCTTCAATATTCTATGACGGCTCCCTCATATCTTCTTATTTTTGTCATATAGATGTCTTAGAATGCCTGAAAAACCTAAAAATTGC
Source organism: Gossypium raimondii (assembly GCF_025698545.1). Classification (NCBI taxonomy): domain Eukaryota; kingdom Viridiplantae; phylum Streptophyta; class Magnoliopsida; order Malvales; family Malvaceae; genus Gossypium; species Gossypium raimondii. The sequence continues at coordinate 36,633,871 of NC_068570.1, forward strand.
ATTTTTTTTCAGTGTGCAAATTTGCACAATTGACATGACATACGACATGGCCATGTGGTATCTCCTACGAGTCACACAATCGTGTGGCAAGGCCATGTGGAATGGGTCAGCCTGTATGGCTCCAGTAGCTTGCTTCGATGTTTCGATTTTCACTCGTTTTTGGCTCCTTTTGCTTTCAAATGCTCTAGTAAGCATAAAAAAGTGAATTTAAAAGATTAGGAGCATAAATTTCACAGTTAACATCGAATAATCACCTCAAAATGCATTAAGAATGTTGTTAAAATATGTTACTTTTAGCACTTCTCAACCTTATGGTCGTTGATTTTTTCGACAAATATCGATCAAGATACTCGATGACAATCATAAATTTGTCATGCTTTGTAACAAGAGAAGGTGAAGATCGGGTCAGCACAAAATTTGGACAAATGAATATTGTAAACATCAAAAATTCAAGGAATTATCTAAAAGCCGCTATAAAGTCTGATTCCCCAATACATGAAAGATGATAAAAGAGATAGAATCCTTACCAGAAAAGTAGATGGGATTTGAAGAGAAATTAATGTTTTGAAGATTTTTATTTTATTTTAAAACAATAATAGTTTTAATTATATTTAATAAATCTAAGGATATTTATACTTTTTTATTTTGCTCTTCATAGCCACAACAACTTCTTCTCCTTCCTCTATTTATTTATATTCTTAAAATCCTTGCTGAAGGATCGCAAAAATTTTCACATCGGAACACAAAAAATTCACGATTATGGTAAAACTTCTCTTAACAACAGAGAGATCCTTCATCTTGAGTTACATTTGAAAGGAAAACGGTGGTATAGTTGAATTAAGGTTGACTCCTACTGAAGAAGTTTTTTTATTACATGAATAATAAATGCTTGCAAACCTTTCATCTCCATATGTTTTGAAAATTGCATTAACAAAAACAAAATAAGAAAGAAAAAGAGAATATAAGAGAGGTTGTGGAGGAAGATGGGGTTCTTGATTAACGAGGCAATGTGAAGATTTTGGTAAGGTTTTCAGAGAGTAATTACTATTATTATTGTATACTAAAAATAAAAAATTTATTATACATTCATTTATATCTATCATTTTTCCAACTTAATTTAACTTTAATTAAATTACTTAAAATAATTAATTTTTAAATTATAAACAAATATCTTTTCCTTCTTTTACAATTTTTAATTATTTTATCTTTTCTAGAAGTTAATATTTTCATTTTTGACAGTGGCTTTTTTCCATTTTAATCATTTTTATTAAACTTTTTCCATTTTTAAAAAGTACAAATTATATTGCATTGAATCTCCAGTGACAATAATGGTGCAAATTTTAAAGTTTTTATGTTATTTATTTATTCTTATTTTAATTACGTATGTTTTTTTTAAATATATATAGAGAGAGAGAGAGTTGGAGAGTAAATATAATATGGATGGGTGTATAATAATAATTTCATACCTTTAAAAATTGATGATTTGGAAAAAAATTTATTGGTGCCTAAAAACTAAGGTTTTTAGGATCATCCTAATGTAAGTTATTCCCTTAAAATAATTCTCTCACCATGATGATATGGGCCCTATTTGGCGATTGGCTTATAGCTGATTATTTGATTGCATGCAAGCTTGACAAACTGATTCTATTAACTAATTTAACCAACTGATTCTATTAACTGTTTATTTGAAAGAGTTTGGTAAAATTTAGTTGCTAACAAGTTGATTTGCGTAAAATGACAAATAACGGCATGACATATTTTATTGTTAAGTATTTACTTGTTTATAATACTTTAGTATTTATTGTATGAAATTATTGAGATAAAACACTATTACCAAGGAATTAAAACATCCATTATAGAAATTAATTAGTGAATATTTTTAAAATTTAAATAAACAAAATTCTTAAGTTTCTTATTTGCAAATATTAACCTTGTGGAAATTGATAAATATTAATAGTGTATCAATATAATTTTAAACTATATTCTTAGTGATAATTATGTCATGTTCTAAGTATGTAAACTAGTGATAAATATGTTACACTCTGAATAAATAACAATTTACCTAAAAATTCAAGAAAAAAATAATTATCAGAATAGGTCGTTTTTTCAAAAAAAATTACAGAACTAGACCGAAATACCGAAAACACTTGCAGTTGGAAGTGTTTTCAGCTGATTTGCAGAAAAACGCTTTCAGCTGGAAGCGTTTTCAACGTGTTGCAAGAAAAAAACACTTTCTGCCAAATAAGTTGAAAACGCTTCCAGCTGGAAGCATTTTTCCCTTTTTTTAGGGTCAAGGTTTTATTTTTTTAGGTAGGGTTAGGGTTTTTAAAGTAGGGTTTTTTATGGTTTAGGGTTTTGTTTTATTTTTGTTTATATTTTTAAGTTTAGTTCATATTATTTATTTTTATAATTTTGAGATGTTAAATAATTTGAAATTTAAAAGCATTGTATTTACACCATTTAAAAGTATCGTATTTACACCAATTGTATATTTGAATTGCAAAATTCAATTCGATTTATAATTGAAACTCAAACTACTCAATTGAGATGAAATATTAGATTTTAACTCTCTTTTTTCGCTTTTTTAATCTTAGTTTGATTTTATTTTTCAGTAAATCATTTATTCCAATTAGTGGTTTTGGAACATTTAGATAGGTTTTGAAATTATATATCTAGGGAATTTCGAGATATATGATGGGTTTGTGAGAAAAAGTTTGGGGACTTGAAATTTGTAGAGAGAAAATGCTCAAATCTGGAAGCGTTTTCAGTGCATTGTCAGAAAAAAGAATTGAAAGCGCGTCCAGTTGGAAGTGCTTTCAGTGCTTTTTTCTGACATGACACTAAAAACGCTTTTAGCTGGACACACTTTTAGTTTTTTTTTCTAACAGTGCACTAAAAACGCTTCCAACTTTGAGTGTTTTCTCTCTACAAATTTCAACTCCCACTAGCTTGGGAAAATTTTCTAAATCAACTGCGAGTCACCCCTAGGTATATAAAAGAAATCTATTTCATCATTGAGTGGCATAAGCCATTTACGAGCAAAGAAAATGCTAAGTAGATCAAAAGAAGAGAAGTTCGCACATGAGGCATAAGTTGGAGCAACCACACTATTTGCATAAAGTAAGCATTGATTTTGTTGTTCACATTTAATTACAACATTATTTTTCTACATAATGTTTTTGTTTCGAACATTTGAAACAGGTTATTTTGTTCAAAATGAGTGGACGAATTGATGCTATTGTTTATTATGGCGCTGAAGTGTGTCACATTGGGAATGAGATTTTTTATTAGAAAACACAGTGCGGTTGGCTTTTAACTCAAAAATACAATTGCCAAAACTGTATTGAAGAATTAGGCCAAAAATTATCGGTTCCAACCATATGAGAGTATCATCACTTAAATATCAATTTTTTCGGCGGACCCCATCATATATGATGCATTCCATATTAGAGCTGCGATAGGGTTGAAAGGGATGGTGCAAACACATATTGAAAGTGGATCACCATTTCTTGAGTTATATGTTATGTTTGCAAGGACAGACAAAGGCCCTTAGCGGTTGACATATGTTCCAATTCGGGAGGCCAGAACGAAAGAACAAGCCGAGAGTCTAATGATATAGTTGTGTGGTGGGTTCACCACTTTGTTAGAAAGTTCCCATTATGATATCCTGGAATCATCAATGGGAAGACACTCATCTGTTTCGACCATAGATTTCAACCGTAGTAGGTAGGACAACAAACAATTGGGGTTTGGTGGTAGCACGGAATACAGGACCCCTGCACGACACTTAGTTAGTGGTTTTGGTTTGAACTTCGACTAGCCGATGTTCAACTTTGGGAACACTTACAAGTGAATGATATCAAATTCCAGCGGTTGGCAATCAACAGGTGATTTTGGACGTTTCGACAACTATACAAGAAAGGATGATGTACTCCCTACGACATCCACTGACGAGGGGACATCCAACAAGACAGATGTTGGTGGGGCTGATAATAAAGAGGGCATTGAATTTGATGCCAATGGTTTAGAAATTGTATTTTTTTAACCGGAGTTGGTTCCAATTGAACCAAAAGATGGAGATTCAGATGGTGAAGGTCCAGGTGAAGATGCCAAAGAAGATCCATGGTTTAGGGCGTACTCAACTCCATCCTACATGCATAATGTGGACCTATTGGTAGAGAATGGGTTGGAGTTTGCAGAACTACCATAAAGAAGGTCGAGCAACATGAGTTCTTTGTTGGATTCGAGTGATTTAGAAGTGCAGAATGAATTTTCCTCTAAAGATGGTTTTGTTACTACAGTGAAATGATACAACATCAAGAATGGGGTAAACACCCACATGGTTAAATCCCGATCTGAGAAGTTCGAGGCAAAGTGTGCAATGCGAGACAGCAGTTGTGCATGGAAAATCACAGCTTCTGTTAAGAAAAAGACGGGGTTGTGGATGAAAAGAAATATAACGCTCTGCATAGTGTGTTGCAACGGGTATTGCATCAAGATCGCTTTATATTATGACACAGTTGAATTTCTAATTTTAACATACTCGTGTTGTTACAGGTACTTCACGGGATCATCCGAAATTGAATTCAGAGATGATCACAGACATAATACTACCTATGGTCAAAGCGAGTCCCAAGATTGTTGTGTTAGTTTTAATTACAAATATTTGTTGCCAGTTCGATTACACGCCATCGCATTGCAAGGCATGGATAGTAAAACAGAAGGCATTGGAGAAGATGCATTGTGGGCGGGATGCGTTGTACAACAAGTTATGGCTGTGGTGTCAGGTATTGGAGAGGTACGTTGCAGGTTGCGTAACCAATATGGAAATAAGGCCTGCGTCCTAAAACGATCGGTTGTTACATGGATGTTGAGTGGTCAATCATTTGTTCTTGACTTTCAAGCAATGTCGACAAGCATTCCAGTACTGTAAGCCACTAGTACAAATCAATGGTACCTTTATGTACAGGAGATATATCAAATGGTTGTTGTTGGCTATGGCACAGGACTGCAATTGGAAATTCCTGTTGATTGGTTTTGCAATGACTACAATTTTTTTTATATTTTTATGAACTTTTCTTAAATTTTTAAATACTTTTATAACTTTTAAATTATTTATTGGTGGAGCATATAAGACAAATAATGTCATGTCAGCATAGTATTAGTGGACTAACACGGGGGTTGCCAAGTCAACCATGCTAAAAATAATTAATGTTTTAGTCAACATTTCCATTAAAAAAAGTTATTTGACTCTTTTTGAAAGGTTAATGGCCAAAATTAGCTAAAAAATAGAAGGTTAAAATGTCAATTAAGCCCTCTGAAAATAATTAAAAAATCTATTAAGCCCCTCATTGAAAGGTGCATCCAATTGAGCCATTTGAATCATGATTTGTACTCAATTAAGTCCCTTGAATTCATTTTTTCTACTGGAGCCTTGATATCTATTAACTACTGACGTGGCGAGTGACATGGCAAGCGAACGTGGCAAGTTGCTGTAAAAAAATGATGACGTGGAAAGCTTAATTGAATTTTTTATTGTTTTATAAGAGCTTTGTTGATTATTTAAGTATAAAAATTCTTAAATTTAAAAAAAAATCTAACTTTTTTAAATATAAATTATAAAATTCATAAAAACATTAGAAATTTATGAAAAATTTAAACATTTTTAAAATATATAAAAATTATATGAAAATTTTAATTGTCATAAAATTTTTAGAAAAATTATTGAAACATCATTAAATACTATAAATTATTATAAAAATAGTGTGAAATTTTAGAAATTATTAAAAATTACAAATAAATATACAAATAAATTAGAGAAAATTATTAAAAATTAATAGAAGTTTAGAAAACAAAAAATTACCACAAAAGTTATAAAAATTATAGATTTTTTTTTGTTATTTTGCTAGTTTGGAGTCTTTGGTTTTGGTAATAAGGAAATGATGAGATTGACATGTGATGATTGGACTTGTGTAGGGTGTCTGAGTGAGAGGTTTGAGTGACGATGAGTTTAGTGCTTGATGGCTTAAGGTGAGTGATGGGTAGAAGTGTTAATGGATTGGTTTGATTTACTATTCAATAATTAAAAATTTATAGAAAATAAGTTTATATTAATATTTTATAATTAAATATAAATATAAATATTTTATTATTTTAAAACAATGAAACAAAATCATTTTGGCCCTTATTCTTTTTTATATATATAATTTAATTTGGCCCTTAATATTTTAATAAGATTCAATTTTGACCATCAACCTTTTAAAAAAGAGTTGAAATGATGTTTTTTTTTAACGAGAATACTAATAAGAGCGTTAAATTTTTAAACACGACAGCCTGCATGATAATCCATGTGTACTCCATGCTAATTTTTTTTGAATTTTTATTTATTTAAAATTTTTAATTATTTTTTGACGTGACATATAAGACAAATAATGCTATGTTAGCATGGTTACACATGAACTGCCATGTGAGTTGCTATGCCTACAATATTAAAATGATAATGTTTTGGTCATCATGTTCATTTAAAAAGGCAATTTGACTCTTTATTGAAAGGTTAATGGTCAAATTTAGCTTAAAAAAGAATAAAAATTAAATTGACAAAAAATATAAATGTTGAGGACTAAATTTATCATTATGCCAATATTATTTAATTTAGATAAAACTCATGGCAGGCTTATATTATAAAAATTAGTTTAGAACTCCACAAAGGAGAGAGCTTCCTCCAGGCTTCCAGCTCACCACGCTCTCGAATTATTTTGCGACTTTCCAAGTCAATGTTTATGTAACACCCCCATACCCGACCTGATCGCCAGGTCAAGGTATTAAGATGTCACATTCGTCGCCAAAGCAACTACAAAAGATTCAGATCGATTTATCATATTATTTGATTATTGAAGAACATTTTACTCATTTTAGTAATAATGAACTTATGACAAAACTATTTATGAGTTAAAGGAGCTCATTAAAACATGATATTCAATCAAAGATAACGAAATTATAAAATTAACACAATTATTAAAGTTTTACAAATAAGTCTATTGGAGGACTTTCACTTTCTCTTTGTTTACCCACTTTATGTATATTTCATATTTATTTCTAAATTCATCAATTAATTTAATTCTTCACAAAATTTTAGCCAGATTCCGAACCACATCAATTAACAATTATTCACTTATTATTTTATCAATTCGTTTAAACATTTTCACATGTATTAATTGTTCAATCATTTATAACCATTTTGTAACATTTCAAATTCATCTGCTATTTTTTTTCCACCTCCCCCTCTCCGTTCCACATCATTTATGTATATATATTAGAATCTTTAGCTTTTAGTATGACATGCTTATACGTGACATTAACTATAATTTCACTATTTACTTATGAGTTCATATCAAAGCTGTCACTTGTGTCATAGTCACTAAATTATTTATATCTTGAGCCACAGAATTTGAAATTAGAATCCTCTTCTTGTGTTTGAAATTAGAGTCGACGAAATTTTTACCATTAAAAATTCAGAATTTTCACTTAAGTCAATTAGTATAGTTTATTTTTCAAATTTGCCCCTGTTTAGTTGCTTAACAGCTTCGACCATTCTTCACTAAAAATTAATTGTCTTTTAGTTCGAGATTTGTATCATTTTACCATTTATTTCAATTGAAAATAGACTCATTAATATTTTTGGAATATAAATTTCATCTCCTAAACATATTTGTACAATTTTGATGATTTTCCGAAGTTAGAATAGGGAACCCAAATCCATTATGACCTTGTTTACAAAAACTAATATATCTCAAAATCTACAATTATGTTACACGTTTCTTCCATACAAAACTAAACTCAATAAGATTTAATTTCTTATTTAATTCAATCTCTAAATAAATTTCTATGATTTTCTATGAATTTTCAAATTTAAGCTATCACATCGTTCAAACTATTTTGATGAAAATATTTTCTTTCAATGGGTCTTTGCACTATCCTTCATTCAATCATACATAATCACCATAATTTTTATTACTATTAAATCTAGTCACTTATGTTTATATGTAGATTACATATTAATTTCTTAATCTTAGTATTTTCATAATACAAATCATATTCTCTCCTACTTATTAAATTTGTGTTTTAAGCCTCTATACTTTATCAAGTACTTTCTATTTCTAGTATTTAGATTAAAATACATGTTTTATATATCTCATTCACAACTTATTTAACTCAACCTATTGATATACAAGTAGGGTTAGTATGAAACTTACCTCCTTTGTCAAGAAGTTCCTTATTTTCATTCCTTTCTAATCTTTGCCACTTTCTTTCCCTTTTATTATCATTTTCTTCACTTTTATCTACTATTTTGTTGCGTTTAGATTGATGAACGTATTCTCTAGAATCTCTACTTTATCTTTTCTCTTTGATGTCTAAGGAAATTTTCAAGAATTTTGAATGAAAAAGTAGGTTTTCATGGCAAAGGACCAAATTACATGAAAAATAAAACTTTCTTTTTTCTAGCTCTCTTTCACAATGGAGCATGGAAGGATGATGATTTCTCTTCATCTTTCTTCTCTTTTTGTACTAACATTTTCATAATAAAATCTAATTAAAATATCAAAATTATAATATTTTCTAAATATTTAATTTAAAATATCATTAAAATATCTCTCATGTAATCATTACACTCTAGAATTCTCTCTCATATTAATTGACCACTTTGCCCTTTATAATCTTTAAAAATTTCATCCTTGACTTAACACTTAATTTAGTAAAATTATAATTTAATACCTCATAATTCTCCATTTATTCAATTTAACCCTTATTCATCCATTTTCCTTATTTTCTAGACTCTTCCACCCTTAAGATATTTTCATTTTTTGCCCTTTAAGTTTTTCATATTTATACTTTAACCCTTACATTTTAAATATTTACACTTGATCATATCTTTACGATTTAGTCCCTAGCTCAAATTAATATTTCACAAAGATACTTCTTATTTCATTTTTCTCTAGCATCTCTTATCCGTTACTTTATTCATATCTTATTTCACTAATAGTCTATTTCAAATTATTTTATACCAAGGGTTTATCATCAAATCAAGGAAATTTTCAAATGAATAAATTCATTTTCGATTGAGTTACTTTTATACTTCTTTTTCCATTTAGTTTGGTTGGGTTTTTTTTTTCACTTTTCTTCAACTCAAAAAGCATCAAGCAGCAACTTTAGTACTTAATTAATAACCACATGATTGTTTGGTCAATCTATTAATGGAATTTTCCTCCGTTCCCACATTCTTTTATTTTGGTCATAGAAGCATAGACACTGTTCCCACTTTCTTTTCAAGTTTCTTGGGCTTCACTGAATTGCCTACCTTCAGATCTTCTTAGGCTAATCTGTATCTATATAATATAAAATTATTTTCTAATTAGAGTCTCTCATTAAACACTTGGTAACTTTCTTTGCATTAATATCAGGTACAAATTATGCTTACTCAAAAGTTAAGACAACCGCTTTTATTAACAAGTAAGAAGAATTTTTGTGAGTAGTTATTAAATTTGTTGATATGACATCCACACAATAGTTTACGTATGTCATGTTGATAATTAATTAATTTTAAAAAGTTAAAAAATATTTTTATAATTTGAAGAAATTTTGAAAATTATTAATTATAAAATAAAATGAAATGAAATCAATTTAATATAAACTAAAAGCATTGATTTTAAAATTTCAAAACAATGGGAAGGCAAAGAGACTCGATGGTAAATTTTTCTAACCTAAATTTCAAAATTTGAATCAAATTAAAAACAACTTGAACTAAAGTTGTAATTTAAAAAGCAGAAACCCTTAAAAATAAAGGCAAACAAGTGGATCCCATATAATGTAAATTACCCATTTCCCACCCTTTGGAAACCTCTAAACCCGACTTTTTTACTTTAATAATACAAAATTAATTAAAAAACCAAAATGGTAAGTCAATACTATTATTTACAAAAATGGTATATTTGAGGGGGTGGAGAGCATGGAGGAGGCGGCACTAGTATTTTATCTTACTTAATCATTGAAACATTATTAAAAAATTATGTGTTTTTTTAAATATTTTTTAGGGGTGGAGGGTGTGAGATGGGCATCACTAGTATATGGGTTTTAAAAAACTTGGTTGAATTTATATGTATATACGATTGAATTTATGGGGAACGGTTGAATTTATGGGGACTTGAAATGTCAAGGGGTGAAAGATAAGGGATAGGCGGCACCACTAGTGGAGGGAAGGTAGTAGGCGGCACCACTGCCACACCCAAGCTATAGAATGCTACAACAGTAAACTAAAACATTACCAAGTAAATTATTCAAAAAAATTCAATAGCCAATAAATACAAGTTAATTCCATGTTAAACATGTATTACAATCCAAATTGAGTCTTAGTCGAGCTTACAAAAACCTTTGAATAAGTTCAAAACTAAATCGGGACCAATCTAAAACATTTACAAAATAACAGGTCAAATGCAAAACATGGGTTACCAACAACTCAAACAAAACCAAAAAGATCAATTCATAATAAATTACAATCATTTCCATGTTATTCAATCATATCAGAAACATAATTGGTCTTACGAAACACTTAAAACAAACCAGAATCAATTTTGAATTAAAATGAAACTTTTACAAAACTTTGAATAAAAAGTATAAGCAGGGTCACACGGCCATGTGACAGAGGCTAACCTTGTGGCACCAAGCATGGTTGTGTGACTGCTCCATACGCCTGTGTCCTCAAACCGTGTTCAATTCAAAATAAAGGTACATGGACGTATGAGGAGACCATGTGTGGCGCACGATCGTGTGGCAGCCCGTGTCCCAGGCTGTATGAACATAAAATAAGTTCCAAATCAAGTCAAAACATCAACCTATTCTTAGGTACCAAGCCAAAACAATTCTTAGCATATTCACATGTTCAAATCCACTTAATTATACCTAAAACATACCAAATTCATTCATCAATTGTACCTATTCATTATAACCACAATAACACCATATTACAACCATAAAACAACTAACCATTAATTCCTACAATTCATTGGTTCTAACTTTCAAAAAATTTCAACATTCATGCCTCAACTTGCTAACACAACAAACACCACTATTAAGTATCAAACTTGATTCATATTAACACATTACTAGAATACCAAATATGCATTAGACAAAACATACATCAAAATGGCACAAAAGTTAATTTACAACCAAGTACCAAACATGTTTAGCACTTGAAAAATAAGCAACCTATATGCATGCCACAAGTAGCCAGAAATGAAACTTCAAAATCTACCAAGTCAGAAAATGGTAGACTATTTTTCTACATTCCAATTATCCAAAATCTACAGAACATAATAATCGAGTAAGTATATAAAATACTTAGTAAGCCCATACAATTCAATTCAATAAGTTACCATATTCATTTAATAGTTAACTGTAAATAGACATTCAATGTATTAACCTTGTCACAACATGGTTCAACAATTCTAGGTTAATAAATAATAAACATATGGATATTCGAAATTATATTTCATTTGCTTTACAAAGAAAATTTCACACTGAACATTCTTTTATTCTTCTAATGGAACTTTGTAAAGAAACTCAATACATAAGTCCAGAAATAGATAATGTTCATCTGAGCTAATCAGAAATAGAAATATATGTGTCAGGTTACCAAGACAATTTCACACTGAACATTCTTTTATTCTTCTAATGGAACTTTGTAAAGAAACTCAATACATAAGTCCAGAAATAGATAATGCTCATCTGAGCTAATCAGAAATAGAAATATATGTGTTAGGTTACCCATCCGGGCTAAACCGGTGACAACATAGAAAAATAGTCTAGCCAGGGCTGTATATATATGTAAGGTTACTAGTTCAGGCTAAACCTTTAAAATGACAACATATTACCAGTCCAGGCTAAATCTGTGTCACATGTATATTCGAGTCCGCAACAAATGCTGGAGCTCGATCTAGAACATAAATCATTTAGAAACCTTGGGTATAAGAACTTTACTCGGTTCATTGGAATTATCTCAGAATTCAATGTATTTTCTCATATTTCAATTTTCGTTTCAGCAGTATATATATAAAAAGTTATAAACATTTAATAATAAATTTGCAACTACGAAAGGTGGTATTAACTTACCTGATAAAACCGTAGCAGTTTAGATACTAGAGAATATTCGATAGTTTTTCCTTTTTGCCTAAATCAACGACTTGATCTACATAATATTTAAGGTTTAAAATATAAATATCAAATCTCATAATACTCTCAAATTCATGTTTATAATCTTTTAATTTTATTTTATGCAATTTTCCTAAACTTTTATATTTTATTCAATTTAGTCCAAAAATCAAACTTATCATAACTTCCCAATTTCGACTTCAAATTTAAAAAAATTCAAATACATTCAATTACATTTCTATTATAATTTATTTTGGAAAATACATATCGGTTTCAAGATATTAACAATTTACCTTAAGTTCAAAATTAACAAAAATACTTTATGAAATAGTACTTAATCAATTCATAGCTTCCAAATCTACCATTTTAACAAAAACATCTAAGGTTCCTCAATGAAAAATTTTAAAATCTTTAACAGTTTTGAAATCGGAGATATGGATTAGCTAAACCTAATTGCAACGATCTCAAAAATATAAAAATTACAAAAAAATAAAATAAAAATTCATATAACGCAAAGCAAGGAAAGATGGTCGAAAACTTTGGGTCTTCTCTAATGGAGGAATCGGTCTAAGAATAAAGATGATGAAAATACCCATATTTCTTTTCTTTTGTTTATTATTTAACTTTTAATTATTATTATTTTAAAATATAAAATTAACATATTATTATAATAAAGACAAACAAAACCATTTATTATGCTTAATTATGGATTAAAATATCATTTAAGTATCTCAAAACATGGTTTCATAGCTAGTTAACTCAAATAACTAATAGCAATTAAGTTTTACAACTTTTACAATTTAGTCCTTTTCCTTAATTAACTATTAAAACATCAAAATTTTTGAATCAAATTTTAATACACCAATATAATCACTCTGTAAACATTTAAAAAAATATTTACTAACTCCGTTTACGAAATGAGGTCTCGATACCTCATTTTCCAAAACTACTTGACTTTAAGGACAAACCAAATGCACTTAACTAATTATCCAATTAAATAAAAATTATGAAATAAAATTCTCTATATCATAAAACTTGACTCGTAAATATTAAATAATAATATTTACTTACGCATTCATCGGAATTGTGGTATCAAAATCACTGTTTTTGGCACCACTGAAAAATAAACTATTACAGGCGGCAACAGTTCTTTCAATAAGGCCACTTGGTCACGGGGGTTTCAGATGGTTTTTTTCCTTTATATATATATATATATATATATATATATATATATATATATATATGAGAGTGTATGATGGGGTTTTTGGTTGGAAAAATTTAAGTGTTTGATAGAACGGGAAGAAAGAAAGAAAGAGCGAGATATTGGTTTATAGGTTTTTTTTGTTTGTTTGTTTTTGATTTATTTACTTTACAAATGGTTATATTGATTTTATTGAGTTTATGATTTTGTAGGCATGGTGTGTTTGAAAGAAAAGCAGATCTGTTTCTGTTTTTTTTTTAATATATATTTTTTCTATTTTTACTTTAGAAGCAAATAATAGAAATTTGTTTTTTTATTGAGTTTATTTTTATAGCTGTTTTTTTGTAGACAGGTTGTTTTGAAGAAAGGAAGCAGGTATATTTGTGATTTTTAACATTATTTTTTGTTTTTATGTAGTTAATAGATAGTCCCATTTGTGTTCAAATTTTGGAGATTTTTTGTTATTTACTTAACTAGTATAAAGATGATTATTATGTCCAAGAATGTGATGTTTTTAATTTTTATTTGTAATTATGATGTATTTGTTTGTTGTATTCAAAAATAGAAAAAAAATTAATAACTCAAATGGTATGCTCAAAAGATTATTCACCAAAATGGTACGTTTGGTACAAATGAATTACCGAAATGGGTCGTTTGCTTCAAATTTTTACGGTGACCGATTTTTGTATTTAATAACTTTTTTGGATTATTGTGGTAAAAAAATCAAAATATGTCATAAATTAATTGTCTTCACCACAAATAGAGAAATTATAAATATATAAATATACTTTTAAATTTATTATAAGAAAATTAATTTATACATCTTCCGTTAAATTAATTGAATACTAAGTAATTGAATGAAATTGGCTTTAAAAATTTTAGACTTCACAAATGTTAAATAAATGAGATGTTTTGTAAAATAAAAGACCGACTTACATTAATGAATTCCAAATTATGTTATTGATTTATTTACGTGTAAAAATATTAGTAATTCTTCAAAAAATAACAAAATGGTACTAAATTCGCTTTTAGTTATTTGTTCAGTAATGATTAAATTTTTATTTGACACCGCAGATATCAAAATGGCTCATTTAATTATAGAAACATATCACACATCCGATACGATTAATGTGGTGATAATAAAATTGTTATTTCTTATTCACTGGTTATGTTGTAAGGTTCGACGTCATTTTTTATTTAAGTTTGATATATTAACTATTACGGTAATTTAATATGTTCAAGGTTTGTACTGCGTACTAAGGGGTCGCGTCAACGGTGTGGGCTATCTATCAAATACCCATCTTATTCCATACTTGGAGGCCTCTAGATTCGGATCAGCTTCAATGATCCACACGTTGGATTTGAAGTACGACTTGATTTTGGCTTTGGTAGAGCGATGGCGTCCGGAGACCTACATATTTCATTTGTCGTGTGGGGAGTGCACCATCATTCTTGAAGATGTTGCGCTACAACTCGGGCTCTCGACCGATGGCGTTGTGGTCACGGGTGTTAGTACATTGCTCGATACGACGACCGTTTGCTATGACTTATTAGGACACTCACCCGATGATGGTGACAATAAATTGACGAATTTGAGATTCGCATGGTTCAAGTCAAAATTCAAGTATTTACCAACTATTGCCACTGAGCGAAATGTGTTGTGTGCGACTCGAGCATATATAATGCATATGATTTGGGGTGTACTCATGCTAGATGCAAATAACATCAAGGTCCACTTGATGTATTTCCCCCTGTTATCTTATTTATACGCTACTTGATCGTGCAGTTGGGGCTCAACAATACTAGCTACATTGTAT
This sequence comes from Gossypium raimondii, assembly GCF_025698545.1. Taxonomy (NCBI): domain Eukaryota; kingdom Viridiplantae; phylum Streptophyta; class Magnoliopsida; order Malvales; family Malvaceae; genus Gossypium; species Gossypium raimondii. The sequence goes on from NC_068570.1 coordinate 36,649,090, forward strand.
CGCGAGCTTTGTCGAACAACAAAGCATCATGTCGTGGACATAGACAGGTGTTAAGTTCAATTTTGAGCTTAACTTTTTCAACTAAATTACCTTAATTATTGATGAATTCTTGAGCAATTAAATTTTAAATTAACCTAATTTACATTAAGTGCGTACAATACCTTGATAATTTATTTTCGTTCCAAATTAACAATTTAATGTTTTTTTTGAGCCATGTGCGAGACAGGGACACTTGGATGTTTCGAATGGACTCAATTGGGAATTTGATTTTCACGAGTGAAGCTGATGGATACGGATGATCGTATGCTGGTTTTGAAAATTAAATTGACATGGTCAAAATGCAAAATTAAAGTGACCAAATTGACCACAAAAGACATTGGGACCAAGGGCAAGATTCGGTTCAATTTAAAAGTACAGTAGACCGAATATGCGACAAAATCAGCAAGGGGATCAAATTTAATTTTGATTCCAATTTCCTCTTTCTAGCTATGACCGATTCAACCTTGAGAAGTTAAGTAGGAATGAAAGTCTAATTGAGCTATTTTTATGCGATAAGTGAGAAAAAATCAAGGAGCAGAGGGATTCAGAGTTACCCGATTGGAAGCTAATTATTCCATAAAAAGAGGAGAAGAAGCAGTAGAAAAAAGGAGAGCAAGATAGTTCGCGTTACTCCACTCAGAAACTCCTCTAATTAACCAGCAATTGCTGAACAAGCAGCTGAAGAAATGCGGTCCAAGAATTCAGCTAGTTGAGAGAAGGAAAGCTCGACGATTAGAGGGGCAAGATTGGTTCGAAATTCATGTTGTTTTCAATTGATTTTTGTTTTGTTTTACTCGCTATGAGCTGAATTACTCTTGCTTAGTTAGACACTTATGAAGCCAAGTACAAGTTGATTCTATGCCATAATTTGTTTTAAATTCAAAATCGGTATTCCTTAATTGTTTGATTTTATCGTTCAAGGAATTTTTCTAAATCAATTGGATTGATCACCTATTTAATTCAGGAATTTTCTTATAATCATCTAAGTATAAATTGAGTAATTGAATTTCTTAATTAAACTTAGAGTTGGTGATGATTAATTGTCCTGCAGCTAATTAAATCAACTTTGGATTTAATTTTAGAAGCCGCTAGAGGATTTTCTATGATTAATGCTAGGTGAAGTCTCTAAAATACTAAATGCACTTTTAATAAGTCGAAAAAGAGATAATTAAAGGTAGGTTTTCAGTTATGAACGTTCTCTAATTGGATAAAAATTACTGGAGATAGGAAGTTGCTTCGTAAGTGATTTTTCAACCTTGTTGCCGAATTTGTCTAATAGGATAATTTAAGGTCGCAAATGACTTTTTCTTGGCGGATTGAGGAGTCAATAACTAAGCCTTTTTTCTTTTTATTTGAGTGATAATTTTAAGCATTCTTAATTGAAGTTTCATTTGTTCGTTACCTTATATTATTTTAGCAAACATAGAAGCACGACCCCTCTTTTTTCTTGCACGCGTATGTGTGATTAACATTAGCTTACTTTCAGTTCTTCTCAAATAGATTTAACGTGAGCTTCTTCATGGGACGATTCCTTATTTACTCTATATTACCAGTTAATATCAGTTGAATAGCGGATTTAATTCGGTAGACTTAACGATAGCTACCAAATTTTGGGGTCGTTGCCAAGGAAGCAACTTAGTCAAATATATTTGGTTTTCAGGACTTATTTTGTTTTCGTATTTTTGTTTATGCAGATAGATTAATTCCTTTGGTATATGTTATTAAGGAGTGGACATCGAACATCAAAGTCCCCTACTAATATAACCGATCAACAAGCTGAATCTTACAATCCCCACGCTGAACCTAATGATCCAGAAGACATTGAAATGGCCAACCAGACCTTGAAGCAATTGGCCGCACCTAACCTGGCTGCTCAACCTCCATCTATCACTTATCCCGCCCTTAATAGGCCATTAAAGCTCAACTCGGGATTCCTGAATTTGTTATCGAAATTTAGTGGACTACCAGGTGAGGACCCATACCGACATGTTAATGAATTTATAATTACTTGTTCAACTATGCAGCCAGATGGTATTGAGGAAGAACAAATCCAACTCCGAGCCTTCCTTTTTCATTACAAGGTTTGGCAAAGGATTGGTTATATTACATGCCGCCAGATTCATTCTCGACTTGAACAGGCTTACATAAAGCCTTGCTTGAGAAGTTCTTTCCAACATCAAGGATAGGGTCGATTAGGAAGGAAATTTGTGAAATTAAGCAACTGATAGGTGAGTCATTATATGAGTATTGAGAAAGATTTAAACGGCTATGTGCGAGCTGTCCGCAACATTAGATTAGTGAGCAGCTCTTAGTGCAGTACTTTTATGAGGGGTTGACACCACAAGATCGAGGAATGATCGATACAGCGAGTGGAGGTGCGCTGGTCGATAAAACACCTGAGCAAGCTCAGAATTTGATTGCTAATATGGCACAAAATACATAGTAATTCTGTTTCAGAAGGTCTGACGTAGGTAAACGAATGGATGAGGGCCAATCGAGTATGATAGAGGCTCAATTAGCTAGATTAACGGCTATGGTAAGTAAGTTGATGACTATAAGTAATTCGAAAGCTTCATTGTGTGGCTTTTGTTGTTTGGAGGGACACACCATGGACATGTGTCCGACATTGCAAGAAGGAGAAGCTAATGTCGTTTTCCAGAATCAGAGAAGGTATGATCCATATTCAGCTACTTACAATGAGGGATGGAGAGACCACCTTAATTTTAGATATCAAAACCAAGCCACACCTATTGGATTTAAGCAGCAAAATCCCTGACCATATAATATATCACAACAACCCATCAAAACCTTAGTGTCGAGACTAAGACTCATACCATGCTCGAACAAATGATAAAGATGATGACCGACCAATAAAAGGAAATCGATGGAAGATTCCAGGCTTTGGAATCAGCCGTGAAGCAATTGCAAACTAGAGCCTCATAGACCGATGCTAACCTTGGGAACTTGCAAGAAGAGGTACATAACCGATTGCCATCGCAACCAGTGGCAAATCCGAGGGATAATGTTAGTGCAATAACCTTGCGAAGTGAGAAAGGACTAAGACCTATACTAAAAAAGGTTCAAAACAGTAATGAGGAGAGCGAGACCGAGGTAAAAAAGAGTCGATTCGGTAATAGAATAGAGGAGAATTTAGCCATGTCAAAGGCGGATTCACAATCGTCCCGAACAACGCCAAGGGAGGCGAAAAAATCGTGCCTACAGCAGCCTACTGTTTCACGCAATGCAATAGATTTTAAATAGGAAACGCAGGACCTTAAGCCTTAAGTAGAAGGAAGACCGAACGCTAATGACCAGCAGTGATCTTATGTGCCAAAAGCTCCATTTCCACAGTGCTTAAGGAAGGAAAAATCAGAAGACGTCAATGCTGAAATTCTGGAAACGTTTCGCAAGGTACAAGTTAATATTCCATTAATTGGTGCAATTAAACAAGTGCCTAGATATGCTAAGTTTTTAAAAGAGTTATGTATGTCTAAAAGGAAATTGATTGGAAATGAGAGGATTAGCTTAGGCGAAACTGTATCTGCGGTATTTCAAAAAAAACTTCCACCTAAATGCAAAGATCCTGGAATGTTTTCGATACCTTGTAAGATAGGAGACCTTAAACTTGATAGAGCTATGCTTGATTTAGGAGCTTCTATTAATGTCATGCCAAGAAGTATCTACGAAAAAGTACAATTAGGTTTATTAAAAGAAACAGGACTGATAATTCAACATGCTGATAGGAGTAATGCCTACCTTGATGACGTCTTAGAAGATGTTCTAGTGCAAGAAAATGAGTTGGTTTTTCTGGATGATTTCTATGTTTTGGACATGGGACCTAATGATAATTCCATTGATGTACCCTTACTTTTAGGCAGACCTTTCCTTAAGACTGCTAGAACAAAAATTGATGTGCATAAAGGGAATTTAACTATGGAATTTGATGGTGAGATAATAAATTTTAATATATTTGATCCTATGAGATATCCCACTGATATTAATTCTGTGTTTGCCCTTGATGTAATTGATAATTTTGTTTAGGATATTTATGAATTAGGAGAAGATGACGAGTTAAAAGGCATTCTACCTAAAAGCATATTTGATATCGATGAGCATGAATTTGTTATTTCTGATTCTTTGATTAATTCGGTTTGTGCATTAAATTCTCCTAAATTGACACATTTCAAACCGATCCTCCCTAGCCTTAGGGTGACTAATAAGAAAATTCCCTCACTGATTTCACCACCTAAACTTGAGCTAAAAGAGCTACCCAAAAATTTAAAGTACATTTATTTAGTGAAAAATCAAACTTTACCGTTCATAGTGTCAAGTGCCTTAACCGAAATCCAAGAATCCAAGCTGATTAGAGTTCTTAGGGAGCATAGAGAAGCCTTCGGTTGGACACTAACCGATATTAGGGGACTTAGTACGACTTTGTGTACTCACAAGATAACATTAGAACCAAACTCAGTTCCTAAAGGAGACCCCCAACGCCGATTGAATCCACCGATGATGGAGGTAGTTAAGACAAAAATTTTAAAATGGTTAGAAGCTTGTGTTATCTATCCTATAGCTGATTCAAAATGGGTAAGTCTGATTCATGTTGTCCCTAAGAAAGGAGGAACCACAATAGTTACCAACGAGAAAGGGTTAGAAATTCCTACAAGAGTGCAGAATGGTTGGCGGGTTTGCATAAACTATAGGAAGCTAAACAAAGCCACTAAGAAAGACCACTACCCTCTCCCATTCATGGATCAGATGTTAGAAAGGCTAGCTGATTGCTCACATTTTTGCTTTTTAGATGGCTATTCAGGTTTTTACAGGTACCCATCGCACCTGAGGATCAAGAGAAGACTACTTTCACCTGCCCGTTTGGAACTTATGCCTTCAAAAGAATGCCTTTCGGATTGTGCAATGCACCAGCCAGGTTTCAAAGAGGTATAACGAGTATTTTTTTCAAATTTTATTTCACATTTAATAGAGGTGTTTATGAATGACTTTACTGTTTATGGTGATTCATTTGATCAGTGTTTGCATTATCTTGTGTTAGTGCTTAGGCGTTGCATTGAGACTAATCTGATATTGAATTTTGAGAAATGTCATCTTATGGTTGAGAAAGGTGTAGTGTTAGGGCATGTCGTCTCAGCTAGTGGTTTAGAAGTTGACCAAGCCAAAGTTGAGGTGATTAAAAACTTACCTTATCCGAGCACTATGAAAGGAATTCGATCTTTCTTGGGGCATGTAGGTTTCTACCGTAGGTTCATCAAGAATTTTTCGCAAATATCTTCACCTCTATGTGCATTGCTAGGTAAGGTGTCACATTCGAATTTAATGAGAATTGTAAAAAATCTTTTGATGAACTGAAATTGAATTTAGTCATGGCACCTATCATTCAAGGACTGAATTATGCATTACCCTTCGAGATTCTATGCGATGCTAGTGATAAGGTTATTGGTGCGGCACTAGGACAAAGAAATGGTAGAGAGTTTTATATTATTAGGTATGCTAGTGAGCTATTAAACCCAGCTCAATGGAATTACACCACAACCGAGAAAGAACTCTATGCCATAGTTTTTACCTTAGAGAAATTTAGAGCATATTTGCTAGGAGTCAAAGTCATTGTATTTTCTGATCATACTGCTCTTAAAATTTTTTCTCAATTTAGTCGCTCTGAATATCATAATTGTACAAATTAGTCGCTGCTATTAAAATTTCCATTTTTTAACAAATTACTAATGTGACACATTAGCCCATTGAGTGACTGATACGTGACATTTTTTGTTAACTTTTGACTAAAGTTTAAGGGGGACTTTTTGACTAATTATAGTGAAGTCCCTAAACTTTAGTCAAAAGTCAACAAAAAATGTCATGTATCAATCACTCAATGTGCTAAAGTGTCACATCAATAGTATGTTAAAAGAAAGAAAAAACTTTAATAGCAATGACTAATTCGTACAATTATCTTATTCAGAATGACTAAATTGAGAAAAAAATTGGAGTCATCAAAATAGGACAAACTCAATTTTAGAGTGACCATGGGTATAGGTTACCTTCTTTTTTCTCCCTTCAAATAATTTCTTTTTCTTCTTCCTTTTGGAACCCAAAATCTCAAGGGTTTTCTCTTTTTACCCTTCAAATTAGTTTAAAAAATTTTAAAAAAATCAAATTTTTTTGTTTCTTTTTTAAGGACGTTCATCAGTCTCTTCTTAGCTTAAAGGTTAAACTCCGATGGGGCCTTGTTCATGAGAGCCTTTTCCTTCTCTCTTTTTAAAAATCAAAATAAAAAAATAAAGCTTTCAAAATCCTTTTTATTTTCCTTATAAAATCCACCACATCAACCAAAATGTTGATATGGATCTTTCATGATATTTTTTTTGTTGGAATAAGATTCTTTAAGAAATTGATGTCAACATTATAATCAGACTAATTAACACTAAAAAAAATAGAGAAACTAAATTATTTCAAAAACTAAAATATAAAGCTTAAATTTAAAATTTTATTATTGTATAAAGACCAAAACTAAAATTTAACTATTATCTTATCATGTAAAAGAAAAAACAAAAAGTAGAAATCCACTAACGTTGAGCTCAGTTAGGCCTGTAATGTGGACTAACCCATCACTAATACTAACACTCAAGTAGCCTTAAAAAGTAAGAGAGCTAAATAAACTTGTAACTCATTCCTCAGGACATGTAAGCATATCTACTTAGGATGAATACAAGAGAAGATGGGTAACAAAACCCAATTAAATAAGCACAGTCTGTTATTAATTTGCTAACCACTCAGTCGAATTGACTTTTCTCTTTTTTTTTTCTAACAAATGAAAAGTAGAGAAAAGCCTGCAAATATTTATTTTGAATTAAAAGCAATAAGTTCTAGATAGAGTAAAGAAGGCTCTCAAACTATATTAAAATTTGATCTCTATACTAGAATTTTATAGTTTTGTAAGTTTGGAATTTATAACTACTAGAAGTTATTCCCAAAGAGATCAAAACAATCATAGATTTTGGAATAATATCTATCGGTATTCACCTTCTTTGGCAAGATACCTATTTATATCAATTTAATCACTAGTCATCTAGCAAATGCCTGCTTTACCTTTTCTAATTTGTAGGACTACCAGGTGTGGTGGAGTCACCTATCATGAAACGATCTCTGTCTGTTTGGGACACTTAGCTCTTAGATCACTAACATAGGATTTTTTGGAGCCTTGTCCACTAGTGAGAGTAAAGAAACCACCATTTTCAGAGAATGGAGAATAAGGTGAAAGTCTGGCACTTGATTTTAGGTAAAGAAGGAAAGAGACCTTCCTCCAGGTTTCCACATGGAATTGTCAACACGAACTCTGGTCATTTTGCATACTTTTTAGCTTGTTAATAAGTTATCAAGAAAATTTCAAATAAATAAATTTTTTATACACCAATGATCACTGGCTCAAAACCCAAATAAGATCCGGATTGCCTACCTGTGACTCAGTCAGGCTGCACAAGATGGATGTGTGCACGGTGTACAGCGAGAGGACGGCCAGCGGAGGTCACACTATTTGGTCGCACAAGCTGAGGGGAGTTTGCAGTCTCAATTCGTATATACCCAAGGAGTTCGTATGTGGGGGGCTACAAGGTCTAGCACGCAACCTAGAATGGTACATATATCCATCATGCCCAAGGCCTATTCAGAATGTTAGTCCTATGAATAATGGGGTCACGTTAATGAACATTGGAGTCAAATCATGAATAGTGATAGCATTTATAAATACCTGAATATTCCTTTTAATGAAACACAAAAACAATTACTCAACAATTGGTGCGGTGAGCATGAACAAATTTTTTATCATCAGATTTCTTTATTTTCAAAGAAAAATGGCTCACCCAAATGAGAACTTCCCCTTCAATCTTTCATCTGGATAAGTTGGAGCATCGGGTTCTAGCAGTTAACCTAATAAGGCAAACTTGTTTATCGGCTGGTTTGTCAACTGACCCAAAAACTTCAACAACGCAACTTATCAAAGAGTTTTAGGTCCATTAGACTTAAATATATCCACTAGTCAGGGGTTACCACTTCCCATTAATCAAAAAACATCTTCGTAAAAGTTCTATGCTCTTTTCAGGAATATATGAAGTTCATGAGGGAGCAAATGGCTGCGTAGGAGGCATAGTTTGAACAACAATAGGCTTTTCAGTACACTATACCAAAACAGGCTTTTAGCGGCATTTTTAGTGGCGTTTGGACAAAAAACGCGCTAAAAATTGAGCATTAGCGGCGTTTTATGAAAAGCGCCGCTAAAGATCGAGCATTAGCGGCGCTTTAAGGAAAGCGTCACTAAAAATGAGTATTAGCGGCATTTTATGAAAAGTGACGCAAAAAGCCTAAGCCCAACGGCATCATTTTTTAACCTTTCGGGGCTTTAGCGGCGTTTTTGAAAAAGCACAGCTAATGCTCAGGACATTAGCGGCGTTTTTGCGGAAGCGCCGCTAATGCTCAAGGCTTTAGCAGCAATTTTGGACAAGCGCCGCTAATGTGCAGGGCTTTAGCGGCGTTTTTGCGAATGCACCGCTAATGCTCAGGGCTTTAGCGTCGTTTTTGGATAAGCGCCGCTAATGCTCAGGCTTTAGCGGCGTTTTTGAAAAAGTGCCGCAAAAACATTTTATCTGTCTAATTACTATTTAATTTGTTTATTTATATTAATTAAAATTCAATTTATTTTTAATAGAATATTTGTTAAAAATGTATTAATTTGAAATAATGACACGTAGAAATAAATTGAAATAAAAAACATAAAAAAATATTTGTTAAAAATAGAAATATTAAAATACTATTATTAAGCCATAATTTTAAAATTTTGTGGGTACATAATCGATTGATTTTAATTTATATATTAAATAATTTCATATATAATTGTAAAAGATACAATAGTATTAATTTTAAAATATTTAATTAATTATCATTATAGTTTAGGGTTTAATATATATTGTTTAGGGTATATGGTTTAGGTTATATGGTTAATTTAGGATTTAAGGCCGGTTTAGGAGTTACAATTTTAAGGTTTATAGATTATGGAAGTAGGAATTATGGATTAGGGGTTCTGGTTTAAGTATTGTGATTTAGGGGTTAGGGGGTTAGAGAGTAAGAGTTAGGGATTTAGGGTTTATGGATTTGGTGTCAGGTAAGGGTTTAGGGTTTAGATTAATTAGTGTGTTTTAATTTATATTAAATAAGGTTTAGGGGTTAGGGATTAGGGATTTGGGTTAGGGTTTAGATTAATTAGTGTTTTTTAATTTATATATTAACTAAGGTTTAGGGGTTAGTAGTTATGGGTTAGGGGTTAGAGGTTAGAGATTAAGAGTTAGTGATTTAGGGTTTAGAGATTCAGGGTCAGGTTAAGGTTTAATGTTTAGATTAATTAGTATTTTTTAATTTATATATTAATTAAGTTCTTAATAATTGTAAAAGAGGGGTTAGGGGTTAGGGTTTTAGGGTTTATGTTTTATGATTTAAGGTTTAGGAGATAGGGGTTAGGGGTTTAGGGTTTAGATTAATCAGTGTTTTTTAATTTATATATTAAATAATTTCTTATATAATTGTAAAAGAGATAATATTAATTTTAATATATTAAAATTATGATTATATTTTAAATTATTTATAAATAAAAGTAACAGATTGATATGGATAAGTAACTATCTATTTTGGATAGGACCAAATTATAACAAATAAAAATGAAATACAAAAACTAAAATTTATAATTTTATCTAATTCTTTTAAATATTACTTAAAATTTAAAAATTATTTATTTAAAATTTATATGAAAGATACAATAATTTAATTTAAAAATTGTAAAAAAGTAGAGAGTGAGCGGCGTTTATTAAAAAACGCCGCAAAAGGTCGGAATAAAAAACGCCACAAATAAAAGAGCAGTAGTGGCGTTTTTCTGCCAAATGCCACTAATATTTTACAAAACGACGTCATTTTGTGTTTATATTTTTTTTATCCCAAAATTTCAAATGAAATATTCTTTTTTTTCATCCTCCTTTTTCCCAAAATCGATTCCCCCCATCCCCAAAAATCTCTTCTTCTTTTTCCCCCATTTTATTTTTCCCAAGCCATTTCTCCCCTACCCCGATTCCCTTTATTTTTCCCCCTAATTTCCCCAAATCAGCAGCCCTCTGCATCCTTGTCGACACACTTTCCCCTTCCACCCTTCCCTCCAAAACCCAAATTCCTTCAAGCAAAACCCAAACCCTCCTTCAAATTATCCTCAAGTTTTCCTTTTTTCTCATTTTTGGTATTGCGTAAGTTCCAAATATTGTTGGTGTTTTGCCTATGAATCCCGGATAGAATGATAAATTTTAGAGGTAAATGTTTAGCGATTTTTAGCATTGAAGATGGTGGTTGTCGGGCAGCAGTTTATGTTTACATCCGTATTTCGTAAATGGTTAAAGTGTCCACTCCTTCCTCTCTTGTCTATCTTCAATTTTCTCTGAACCTAAACCAACTTTCTGATTTGGGATTTAAATTGAACATTGCCTTTTTCGCATGTATCTCAGAAGTAGGGATCTAAGGTTAGAGGGTTTGTGTTTATTCATACAATGTGCTAAGCGCTTATATGATTGCTCATTTTTATCTCTCTCTTTGTTAGATTAGGGTCCGATAAATCAACTTTATATGAATTTTAAATTGAATGTTTCTTCATCACGGTTTGATTCAGTATCAAAAAAGAGGTTTGGAGAATCCGATGAAGTAGACAATCTATATACTGTTGATGTACAAAGAGTACTTCAAATGGAAGACTTAAATGAGGTATACCGAGAATTCTGTTGTTGTCTATGCTTTGTGTAGTAATTTTAGACTCTGATTTCTATTAGAATGTTATATTTTAGTTGGAAGTGATATGGTCAATTGTACTAATTCCAAGATGTCGCTTATAACTCATGCAGGATGGTGTATGGGTTACTTCATCAGATTATAACTCATGCAGGATGGTGTATGAGACATAGCAGCCAGACTGACTCTGACTCTAGCCTATTTAGGGAGCAAATGAATCATGAAACAGTTTCAGCTTTATTGCGGTAGGTAACAATATTTATTGCTAGTAATTTCTAGTTGGAAATCATGGAAGTAGAGAAATATGAATGGCGAATCATAGTTTGTAAAAGGTGATGGAATCTATTTAAGTTCTTAACATCACCCTTTTAGAGTCTAAAAAGGCCATCCTATTGTTCTCTTTATAACTTATGGATCACCCTTGTTTATATTTCAACTAGAAATTTTCTAATGTGGTATTTGCAGTCTGCAAGATTCTTTAACAGATCAAATGCTTACTATTTATCACTTTCCATAAAGTCTGAGCCAATGCACAATGGAAGAAGGTGTTTGGGCAGCTACACATTTCTGACAAAAGTAGCAAAAAATGATCTGTACCAGGCAATTGTAAGTTCGTTCTACATGATATAAATAGTAATGATGGAAGCTTGCTTTACCATGGTTGATGTGTATCCACTACACCAAAACAGGTTTTTAGCGGCGTTTTTTTAAGCCTTTAGCGGCGCTTTTTAGTGCCACTAAAAGTATTTGCGGCGCTTCCTAAAGCGCCACTAAAATTGCCGCTAATGACAACGCCACAAATATTTGCGGCGTTTATTTTTAAAAGCGCCACTAAAGAACATGTTCTTTAGCGGCGCATTTTACACAAACGCCGCTAAAGAAACGCCGCTAAAGAACATGTTCTTTAGCGGCGCTTCTAACACAAACGCCGCTAAAGCTAATGTTCTTTAGCGGCGCTTTTTACACAAACGCCACTTTTTGTTTGGTTGTTTTAGCGGCGCTTTTTTAAAAAACGCCACTAATTTTGGGGTTTTTTAAAAATACCAAAAATTTTTTCAACCCTCCTGTAGCAACAAATCAAAAGCAACTAAATCTATACCAGCCAATAGCAATAAATTTATATAATATTTCAAATTAAACGAATAATATAATATTAATATCAATATTCTATTATTTTCACAAAATGTTAAAATGATAAAATATTTATACAATACACTATGACGACGAAGGTTGGAGGCTTGAAACATCTTCATCATACTCAAGTCGTTGTTGGAGTTCGTCGTACTTTTGCTCGCTCGCTCGCTTCTCTCATTCGCAGCCTCTCCGCTTCTCTGGATGCCGCATCACTTTAAGTTGTTGCTGGAGTTCTTCATATTTCTTTTGAACCTATGCTTCTCTCGCCAGATCTCGCTCTAAGTTGTAGCTGGAGTTCTTCATATTTCTTTTGAACCTCAAGCGTGGTCGCTTGCATCCGAGCCATCCGGTCTTTTAACTCTCGAACTTCACTTGAGCTCGACTCCCTAACGCATGTATTGTCTGCGAGCTGGATCCAAAATATTGGGTTGGGCTAACAAAAGATCCTTGAAATCGAACCCGCCATACCTTTCAGACCCATAACTTCAAGAATAATCCGGTTATCAATGTCTTCAAGATGAACAGAACTATCACTAGAAGCAATCGCTTCAGACTCGCTTTTTATTATTTAGTTTCTCCTAATAAATAAATCACATATTTAGGAACACAATATATATTAAAAAAACAAATGCAACACAAGTTAACAATAGTAGCATTACAAGCAATGAATTAAACTATTAGAAAATCGTATTAAGTAAACGTACAATTATTTCTGCAGCTTCAAGAGTCATAGGAGATCCATCTTTCTTCTTATGTGTAATCTCAAAAAGTTGAAGGCGTCCAACTTTTTGACCGGACGACCGTTCCTTCAATATAGTAGTAAAAATATTATTTAATGGAAAGTAACACATATTTGACAGTATTAAAAAATTAAAAATACCTCAGCCTCAGCTACACAAGCAAAACTTTTCGACCCGGCTGTGTGCGTGAATTTTTGTTTCTCCCTGCTGTTTTTTCCAACCCGTTCACAATCCTACGTTATGAAATTATTAGTACGTAAATAGTAAATACAATAAACCAAAATAATTACAAGAGTTTAGAAGTACATCATACCTCGCCTTTCTTCCAATGCCAAAATCTAACCGCATCTTCCCATTGGTACCTCAAAGATACCCAGGGACATTTTGCAATTTCTCATCGAGGGTTGTTTTTACCTTATAATAATCTCTCTTTAAAGTACTTTTATGGTCTCTCCATCTTTTTCCCAATGCCTTCTTTACATAGGCATCTGAGACCTCTAAGGCAAACCTCGCCTACAAAGAACACAAGTTAAGAAAGTAAATATAAGTGAAACTAATTCTCAAGTATTACAAATGACATTAACGTTTTGTTACCTTAATATTATCGAGGGCTTGATTTTTGTTACTATCGGGCATTTGATGCCATGAGTCATAGTTGATAGGCAACATATTCGCATTTCGTGCTAAAATGCCCATGTATCCTGCTAATAGTCGAGCTTCGCTCCAACAGTGACCAAAGCTGTTCAGATACTTTGACACGCCGATGGATCTAACTCGTATAACTCGCTAAGTAGCGCATCGACCTCGACCTCTAAGGCCCTACCATTTTCATTTGGAAAATGGTATATTATAATATAAGATTTTGAAAAATAAACCAATTACAAGTCAACACGTATGTAAATTAAATGTAAAATTACTTTGAACTTCAGAGGATCCTCGGTATAATCGAACATTCAAGATCCAATTTCATCGTTCTTCACTATTTATTTCTGCGAGTTTGGAGCACTTTGAACAATGCCTACCTCTCACATTTTTCTTCTGGGCATTTTTTTTGCAATACATATAAAATAGTTGAAAACTTAGTAACTAATTACAACAGTAACAGCGAATATCAAATAGTCGAAATATATAATAAGACCAAGATTTAAATTATGATATACATATAATTAAACAATCGTATATTCTTACTACATCATTATTCGTAAATATCTTCATCTGCATCCTGGCGAACCCATTGAAATTGAGTACTAGTACTAGGGATATTTTCGTTTAAGTGTTGTTCCTGAAAGGGCACAGTTTCTGATCTATCATCGATATTATCTCTACTTCCACTGCCCATGTCAAACAAGTCTCTAAGGATGTTACGAAGTACAACGTACCAACACTCGTCGGTTGGATCTTTTGAGTAAAAAACTTGTCGACTTGAGATGAGAATACATACTACTCATCTATCGGTTGTTGTCCTGTGTGAATCAATCGAGCGAAGTTGACCATTGTAAAACCAAATTGATCTTGCTTAATTCCACGAGCAGTATTAACATCGGCCCAATCACCTCGAAATAAGACAACTTTCCATTTGATGTAGTAATCTAACTCAATTATGTCAGTAAGAAGTCCGAAATATTCCACATTTCCCTGGACAGGATTATTGTCCCTAGTACTAGCATAACTTGTAATTGAGGAATTAACAACTATTCCACAATTTTGCGTTCTCCTCAATCTCTCGCGATATTTTGTATGAAATCTGAATCCGTTGACGAGGAACGCACTATATCTTTTAACCACTCGATTTGGACCTTGGGAAAGCCATTTAACTTCTTCATTCAAATTCTTCCCACTCCAAACCTATTGAATGGAAAGTAAACTGAGTAATTAAAAATGTAATGAGAAAACTTTATTATTTTTAAATGAAGCTCCAATTACATACCGTTTGGCTTAACCATTCATGAAAAGTTTCAGTGAACAACTTATTGATATCTCGATGTTGTGTTCTTCGGGAGCGCGAACGAGATCTCAATATTTGTTTGTACTCACTATGTTAAAAAAATGTTCGCTTTGTTAGAATATAAACAATTTTGGATTGATGAATATTTATCAAATTTCTACAACTTACTTTCGTAATGGTTCCATTGATTCATGGCGAAACAGAACATATCGATGTGCTTGTACCCACGATAAATCATCTAATTCTGCAATATCAACTTTGCCGATTGGTTCTCCAAAACTTTGGAATAGATAAGAATCGGCAGAGTTATGTTCCGTGAGTCCAGCATTTCTACTTGGTCTGTTCAACCTTGTTTCAACATCTTCCAAATATCTTGAACAGAAGGTCATACATTCTTCTGCCAAGTAGCCTTCAGCAATCGATCCTTCTGGATAACGCTTGTTGCGGCAATAAGACTTTAGTTTGGATAGGAACCTAAAAACAATATACAAATTATCAAAAGTTGTAACTAAAACAACTTTAGGTGAATGAGGAAAAGTTTTAAAAATAAATTAACACCTTTATATGGGATACATCCATCGATAGAAAACGGGTCCGCCAAGAATTGCTTCATGCGGGAGATGGATTATCAAGTGAACCATAATAGTGAAGAAAGAAGGTGGGAAGATTTTCTCCAAGTTGCATAAAGTCAAAGCAGCTCGATCTTGTACCTTCTGAAGTTCTTGAACATCCAAAACTTTGCCACAAATGGCTTTCATTATATTGGACAGTTCAATTATACAAGACGTTACCTTCTTCGACGTACAACATCGTAGAGCAACTGGCAGTAAATCTTGCATCAAGATGTGATAGTCATGTGATTTTAGCGAATATAATCTTCGATCTTTAACACTAACACATCGAGATATATTTGATGCATACGCATCTGGAACCTTTATATCCTTCAACACCGTGCAAAACACTTCTTTTTCCGTCTTCGACATTGAAAAAATAGAAGGCGGCAACCGATATTTCCCATTCGGGAGTGGATTGGGATGAAGATCAGGTCGGATTCTCATTTGGACTAAATCAAGTCGACTCTGAAGATTGTCTTTTGATTTTCCGTCGACGTTCAAAATTGTACCCACAATGTTCTCGCAGACATTTTTCTCAATGTGCATAACATCAAGATTGTGTCGTAAAAGGTGAAGCTCCCAATAAGGCAACTCAAAAAAAATACTTCTTTTTTTCCACAAGTCCGCCTCATTGGGATCGTCTTCTTCGTCAGAGCTTTCATCAGCTTCATCATTTGATCTTCTGTTTCTCTGTGTGTTTGGCGGTTGGTTCATCTTCCCATATATAAAATTCATATCTTCCAACATTAACAATATTTCAGAGCCACTGGTCTGGGAAGGAGCTTCTCTGAACTCTTCAGTGCCATCAAATACAGAACTCTGAAATCTAAATCTATGATTTTTCGGTAACCACCGACGATGCCCCATGTAAGAAAACTTCTTCCCATTGTACAACCATTGCGAACATGTTTGTGCAGCACAACAAGGACACGCATAACGACCCTTGGTACTCCAACCAGATAAATTGGCATAAGCGGGAAAGTCATCAATGGTCCACATCAAAGCCGCACGTAAATTAAAGTTCTCCTTTCTCACCACATCATATGTCTCGACACCAGCCCATAATTGTTTTAACTCTTCAATAAGTGGCTGTAAATAAATGTCGATATCATTCCCGGGCCCTTTCTCACCAGGGATAATCATAGATAAGATAAGGGAAGATTGCTTCATGCAAATCCATCATCGGTTCATCCATCATGGTGCCACGTCATTGACTCTGCTGTCTTGGACGACATGAATAGCCTTTGAAGCCTTGGTATCAGGGGAAAATACCGCAAAATCTTGACTGGCTTCTTTCTCGACTGTGCACCATTTTCATCGTCCTTTCCATCTTCTGTGTTTATACTAATCCAACGAGATTGGCCGCATACATGACAGCACTGTTGGTCATTTCTCTCGCCCCAATACAACATACAGTCATTTTGGCAACTATGGATTTTGTTGTACCCAAGGCCTAAATCTTTTATCATTTTCTTCATATCTTTGCATGACTGAGGGATTTTTGCAAACGGAAACATTTCTCATAAAAACTCTAACAGCATTGTCAACGAAGTTTCCGGTCCACCCTCCCAAACATTTTAATCAAAAAGACGAACAGAGAAAGACATTTTGAAAATTTTGATCCCTCATACGCTTCTTCGTTCATGTCATTAAGTAGCGCATAGAACTTCGCCGCTTCTTCATTCGGCTCTTCATGAGGTACACTACTTCCCGGTTCGGTAAAAGCATTTCTCCCAATATTACAATCATCGGAAGCCACAAAGTCCGCTGGGAACGATCGACACCATGATTGTGCATATTAAATGCATCCCAACATACCTTCCATGTCATCCCTCTATCGGTCGATGGTAAGCGATGCGAATAAGACACATCCATTCTTGAAGAGGAAGTACTAGGCGGACATTATCCATGAAATAACCATTGTTTATAACCCCGAATAAACCCATCAACAATTAGATGCTCGTATACAACCTCACGATAATGCCAGTTTATGTTGACACACTTCTTACAGGGGCAAAGAATCATGTTCTCTTGGCTTGCATATTGAAATGCAAAATTTAGAAAATACTGTACTCCATTTCGATAGTCGTTGCTAACCCTTGACAAATTCATCCAAGACCAGTCCATTTCTTAATTCTTGAAGTCTGACGTTGACAAGAATTTGCACGGGTAAGTTACTTAATTTATGTAAGTTATGTAAGTTATTTAATTTATATAGGTTATGTAAGTTATGTAACCCATTGAAATTTATGTAGGTTATGTAAGTTATGTAAGTTATTTAATTTATGCAAGTTTATGTAAGTTATGTAAGTTACTTAATTTATGTAAGTTATGTAAGTTATTTAATTTATGTACGTTATGTAAGTTATGTAAGTTATTTAATTTATGCAAGTTTATGTAAGTTATGTAAGTTATGTAGGTTATGTAAGTTATGTAAGTTATTTTATTTATGTAGGTTATGTAAGTTATGTAAGTTACTTAAGTTACGTAAGTTATGTAGGTTATGTAAGTTATGTAAGTTATTTAATTTATGCAAGTTATTTAATTTATGCAAGTTTATGTAAGTTATGTAAGTTATTTAATTTATGTAAGTTATGTAAGTTATTGTTTTTGTGTGTTATGCGTAGAACTTTTTAATTTATGTAGGTTATGTATTGTTATATAAGTTATTATGTAGGTTATTATGTAAGTTTTTGTAAGTTATTATGTACGATACTATGTAAGTTAGGATATTATGTAGGATATATAATTTTAAAATTATATGTATTAAAACTATATATAAATATTAATAAGTTATGTATAACCAAGTATTATATATTTAAATTTTGTAAATTATGAATTATGTAAATTATGTAAAATACGTAAGTTATGAAATTTGAACTTTTAAAAAATATATTTTAAAAATTGTGATTAAAATAAATTAAAATATTTAAAATATAACTTTAAATAAAATTTATTTAATTAGGTAAATAAAAAATAAAAGAGAACAAACCAAAATATATTTTTGGAAATGAAATAGTTGACAAATGGATTTTGGAAATGAAATAGTTGACAAATGGAAGAAGATTTAAACAGGGTATCATAATCGAAATGAATGAAAGTTAAATGTGAAAAGAAATTAGATTAGAAAAGGATACTCCCAATTTTATACAATTATGTAATTTAATTATTTATTTAATTTGGGTCATACGAATCCTATGCAGTAACCGATGCTGTAATTAACGGCAATGCTGATGGCAGGGCACATGAAAACATTATATTTAGATTCCTTTAGTAAAAGTATCATCAATTAGTCCCTATACATTAATATACAAAATCTATACAAAATCAAATCAATTATTCCACATTATACTACTGTCTAAATTTGCTCCATTATCTGAGACATTTTTTCCCAAAATATTTATGGTATTTGGGTGAATTAAATAAATGTGCATTCTTTCCTTAAATAAATTAAATAGAGACTTGTAATAGATGAATGATTATATATTAAAAAAGAAGCGGCAGCAGCATGCACCACCATAATACCACCATATCAATTAGTCCAAAAAATTGAAAGGAAATCCAACAATTAAATCTATACATAATCAGAGCCCCAAAAGATTAAATTTTCAGAAATCATCATGATAAAACTATTATTGATTAGAATTTTGAACTAAAAAGTACCTTAATAATTTCAACACCCTGGACTACTCCACTCTCACTGGCAAACAGAGGCTGCAGTAAGAAAAATGGTATTTGTTGAGTAATTTAAAGGGAAAATGCATATAAATAAGCAAATAAATTTTGCAACGAATCGTGTACCTGCCCAAGCAATATTAATCCAGGTGTATTCGGTTGCACCAAATATTAATTCAGGTGCTCGATAGTACCTAGAACAGATGTAAGATTATACGATTAGCACATGAAAATATTATGTAAGTCAGTTGAACCAAATATAAAAACTTTATTAATATCACTACCATTCCACAATTCGAAGATTAAATGCCAGCTTCAGTTGAACCAATATAGTTGCAGGAGGAGCAAGAAGCAAGAATCGATTAAATGCAAGAGAGGGTCACGACAAGTATTAACAAGTCAGAATATATACAAGAATACAAAAAATATTATAGATGATAAAAGTTAGTCAAATCTAAGGGTAGAAAACTATTAAGATAAAACTTAGTCAAACGAAAATAGTATTTGTTTTCGGTAGTTCGGTGCATAAACAACTACAACTTCAATAATAATTCCCATTAACATATAAAATAGACATACGAATGCCTCTAGTTTTATGATATACTTAGACCTACACATGGTAAATAACAATAACCAATAACAAATAAACAGTTTTACGATTTCCAAAATACAATTAAAGCATTAGCAATTTCCTTAAACATCAGCAAAATACAGTTTTATAAATAGAACCAACAATTTCCTTAAACATCAGCAAAATAATTACATTAAAGCAGAAAGCAAGGCACCATGCTACAACTTACTTGAACCTTTCTTACTTGTCATTTTGCCGAAAATGAAATATAAGAGGTTTGACTTTTGTCCACAGATGCTTAGAAGTGTTTCTAAGGTGTTTTTAAAATTTTAAAAAAAATCAAATTACAATTCAATTTTTAAATCGTAAAAGTATTAGGTTTTTGATAAAATTTACTCAAAATTGATATGCGGCTTAACCTGCTCTAAACTTATAATATTAGATGAACTATATTTTCATTGCAATCAAAAAACTTTTACACAAACGGATTGTTGTAGATAATAATTTAATTAAGTACAACATTTAACTAATTAACGCAACCAATATTTATAACAGAGAAGGGATTATTATAATGATAATACTAATTCAACAAAAAATTAAATTAAAATTTTATACTACCGGGAAAAAGAATGAAGAACACTTACACCCCAAAATCGAGAATAAGCAAGGGGTCGAATGCAGGAACCAGAATAGAGTGGCGTTGTTCTGTCTTGTATGCGACGTAGCCCAACACCTTCGGGTTAAAGATTCAAGCTTTACTACGGATTGGAAGATTTAAATTTTGAAAGGAAACAGTTTCGGTTTGGGAGAAAATGGAAGTAGCATGGACGAACCGGATGAGAAATAATGGGATTTGGGGAATTGGGGGTTTGGATCACAATGGGATTGCAAGTTTCGGGATTGGGGAAAAAAATTTGGGGAAAAATAACCTAGGGAAATTTAGGGGAAACAGCGAAAGGAAATGGGGGAAATTTTGTCGATCGGGTAAATCTGAATCGGGGGACAAAGTAAAGGAATTCGGGGTTAATAAAACGACGACGTTTAGGTTAGTTTAATTAAATTTTGTATGCGTTTCTTAAAAGCGCCACTAAAGCATAAGAAAAACGGCACCGTTTGGGAAACTATTAAAACCTATTTGTGGCATTTTCTGCTAAAGCGCCACTAAAGCATAGTCCTTTTACGGCGTTTTACAAAAAACGCCACTAAAATTTTGCATCAAAACGCACTGCTCATAAAGATCAAGGCCTAAATTTACGCGCAATTTAAAAAACGCCAATAATTTCTATCCTTTGTGGCGTTTGGTAAAACGCCACTAAGAACATGATCAAAACGCACTGCTTAGCCATTTCGAAACAAAGTTGCGGCGTTTTTATAAACGCCACTAGTAACAAAATTTAAAACGTCATCGTTTTGCATATCAGGATATATTTGTGGCATTTTTACTAAAACGCCACTAATGCATCAACACTAAAATAAAATCAATTCCACATGTCTTTTAATAAACACTAAAATAAAATTATTTCTAAAAAAGGAAATTATAAAATACGTATATAAATTGGTTTTTCAGAAATTCAAATAATTCCTTGTAAAATCCAAGTTTGTACCTATAAAATCCAAGGTTTCCTTGACTTTGGTTCATTTTTAGACATGAGGACTTGAATTGATCTGAACGATTTTATTTTTGATTCGAATCATAAAAAATAAAATTGAAATTAAAGCCAAAACATAAAAACTAAAATTGAAAAAGATAAAATAAGATATTAAAATGAAAACTTATAAAAATTGGATTACCGATTGTATAATTTACCTTATTAATGCCATTTTAAACTTAAACTAGATTCATCCCTATTAAATTATTATTATTCATTTCATTTTTATATTATAAAAGTATACATATATATATATAAATACAAAACAACTTTTAAAATTACTCTCCATATATTCAAACAAGTAGTGAACATTCAAAATCGGGGAAATCTGACATGGGGGAAATTAAAGGAAATTCAGGGTTAATAAAACGATGCCGTTTATGTTAGTTTTAATTAAATTTTGTGGCGTTTCTTAATAAGCGCCACTAAAATCATAGGAACAAACGGCACCGCTTGAGAAACTATTAAAACCTATTTTGTATTTCGCTAAAGCGCCACTAAAGCATAGTCCTTTAACTGCTTTTACTAAAAAACGCCACTAAATTTTGCATCAAACGCACTGTTTTGCAAGATCGAGCACAAATTTTGTGGCGCACTTAAAAAACGCCACTAATTTCTATCTTTTTATGCTTTGTAGAAAACGCCACTAAGAACACGATCAAAACGCAACGCTTTGCCATTTCGAAACAAATTTGCGGCGTTTTATAAACGCCACTAGAAACACAAAATAATATGTCATCGTTTTGCATATCAGTGACATATTTGTGGCATTTTTACTAAAACGCCACTAATGCATAAACACTAAAATTAAATTAATTTTGTCATTTTTATAAACCTTAAACCGTTATGACCATAAACAATAAGACACTAACAATTAAAAACTATACCATAAACCATACCCTAAATCGTAAACCCTAAATCCAAATAACAACATTAACCATCGAACCTAAAATACTAAACACAAAATGTACCCTAACACCATAAACTTTAAACCATAAATATATATTAATATAAGTTACAATTAAAAGTAATTAAAAAGAATCTTATTGCTTGTTTGAACCCTAAAATAACTTTATATTTTTTACCAAAATCCCTAACCCTTAAACCCTAATACCCTAACCGGCCCTTAAAACCATAATTAAACACTAAGACTCTGACTATAAAAACTAAACTCCAAACTTTAAAACACTAAATCACAAACCCAATATAACAAACCCTAAACCATAAACTATAAAACCCTTAAACTACATACCATAGTAAACATTAAACCTTAAACTATAAAACCCTTAAACTACATACCATAGTAAACATTAAACCTTAAACTATAAAACCCTTAAACTACATACTATAGCCCTTAAACCATCAATTAAACCCTAAACCCCAAAATTTATAATCAATATTAAGTACTGCTTCCACAATTTTTTATAAACATATACAAGCTTTTACATTAATATATATATCTATGTATATACATGTACATCATGTTTATAAACATATATAAGCTTTTACATTAATATATTTTTTTGAAATTTTTAAGGGTTTAGGGTTTTAAGAATTATGAATTTAGGGTTAAAGGTTTTGAGACGACCATATGGTCAAGTCGATTTTAATAAATTAATGGTAACTTAAATGAAAACATCTAATTTTAATTAATATAAATAAATCAATTAAATAATAAATAGGTAAATAATTTTTTTGCGGCGCTTTCCAAAAATGCCACTAAATGAAAAGCATTAGCGGCGTTTTTTAAAAAAGCGCCGCTAAAGGCCTGCGAATTAGCGGCGCATCAATAAAAACGCTGCTAAAGCCCAGAACATTAGCGGCGCTTAATTAAAAACGCCACTAAATCCCAGAACATTAGCGGCGCTTACATAAAAACGCCGCGAAAGCCCAGAACATTACGGCGCTTACATAAAAACGCCGCTAAAGCCCCCGAAAAGTCAGAAAACGGCGTAGTTGGGTTTCGATTTTTGCGGCGTTTTTTAAAAAAACGCCACGAATTATATTTTTTGTGGCGTTTTATATGAAGCGCCGTTATTTCTCATTTTTTAGCGGCGTTTTCTATCTAAACGCCGCAAAATGTGCCGCTAAAAGCCTGTTTTGGTGTAGTGATCCTAGCTGTGAGTGTACCATGGTCGTGCATGGCAATTACTTGTGAAATTTAAAAGTTAATGTGGATTAAAAAAAGATTAAAGACTAATTTGATTTTTTTATCAAATTCGGGGATTGAATGTTGATTTATCTCAATAATTCATGTTTTAAAGAATAATTGTTTTTATTAGGAAAAGTTAACATAAAACGAATCTGTTCTACTTTAGTTTGATTACATCAAATTGGATTAAGATGTACCATATTTTTCTAGATAATTATTTAATTTACGCTACTTTATATGATAAAACCACATCTTAAAAGTATATTCGTGTTTTAATACTTTTATTTATAAATCATTTATTTTTAAAATATAAAATCTTTTTAGCACCGTGGATTTATGAAATATAGTTTATAAAATTGGAGTAAGAAAACTAATATTTTTCTAAACTGTCTTTTTTCTTTGTTGTCCTTTTTGGGATGTTTGTCGTAAAAGGCAAGTTTTACATTTTCAGTTTTTTTTTTTTATTATTTAAAATCAGGGTAAATTAAAAGTTATTTGGAGACAGTGTGCAACAATAAAACATATTTAAATTTAAGTTAAAATTTTGGAAATAATATATTAATTTTCCAACACTATAAAAATACATATAAAGGTATACAAATATAAAAAAATTAGTGTCAAAACAGTTAAGAGTAGAAGCATTGTAGAATTTAGATTACTTGAATTTTCAATAAAACATTACTTTTGTATAAAATTTCAAGTTTCTACTCAACCTTCATTTTTTTTCATCTCAACCATTTTCTTATACTTTAATATTCAAAATTTAAATTTATTTAATATTATTAGATTATTCATAATAATTCACTTTGATTTGCTTTTTGCTTTTTGCTTTTCTATTTAGGTTTTGGGTTATTGACAAAATAGAATTTTGCTTTATAACTTTTAAATACTATTTGGTAAAATTTCAAATTTGTTTTTCATAAATATTCTTTAATTTGGTCGAGGAAGTAAATTATATAGCATGAACAACAAATAGTGCAGATCTTCAACAAATAAGATAGTAGAGTTGGTTGATTCAAAAACTAATGGAGATCTTTCACGTTCCAAGTCTGAATCAATGAATGCGGATGAAAATCTTCTTTGTCTGACAAGAGATGCAAAGTTGGATTTTGTTCCAGATCTTTAACAGCAGGTAGTATATAATTTTTCCTTTTGATGAATACAATATTTCCTTACAGGCCAAACTAATGTTTGGCAAGTTGAATAGATAATAGGCCACATCTTACTCAAAATGTATATTTGCTTGCCTTAAGTTCATGCATGAAAATTTTGTTGGCCTCTTTTGTGATGTTTTACTCTTTAATTTATTATAAACATTCACATGCAAGTTGTAGGGTTAAAGGTCGAGTTGTGCAGGTTGCTGGAAGAGAAAAAATCAGCTATTCTCAGGTTAATAATTTATATTATGTCTATTACTTTTGGTTATTCGATTGTCAGTTCTCTATAGACCGTAGAGGAAATGTAGTTTATTTTCTTGGTTACAGGTTGCTCTTTACCTCTGCTATGTCATAATGTTTTATAAATTGGATATAAGTGACTATTTAATCTTTGCATTTTAAGGAGGAACTTCCCTGTTATTTATTTTAGAATTGTTTTTTTTAATGTTCATGTTAATGAGCATATGGACTAAGTTTGTAATCTATAATGGGTTTAAGTCATGGTTTTCATTTGGAGCTTTGTGATTAAAACACTATTATTACTTGAATGGAAATGCATTTGCATTTGTGTATCCTACAATGCTTTTTAATTGAACTTTGGGGTTGGAATTGTTATTAGGAAGTAATTGATGTTTTTATGTTGATGTTAATGAATACAGTAGACTAAGTTGAATTTTTTATGGGTTCAAGTCATGGTTTTCATTTGAACTTTGTGATTACAACACAACAATTTACTTGAATGGAAATGCACTTGTGTTTTCATATCCTGCAAAGCTTCTTTAGTCAACTTTGGAGTTGAAATTATTATTAGGATGTAATTGATGATTTTTTATGATGTTAATGAACATAATAGACCAAGTTTGGGACCTTTTATTTGGTTTAAGTCATTGATATTCATTGAGAATTTGTGCATTGTGATTAGATAATTACTTGAATGAAATGCATTTGTTTGTACCCCGCAATGCGTTTGAATACAAGCCTGGGATTGGAATTGATATTAGGATTTAAGAATGGAGATGTTTCCCCAATTAATCTTGCTTTAGGATGATGCTATAAGATAGAAAAAAGTAAATGCAATCATCGAGTTGTTACACTTAGCACTTGTTGTGGTTCTATGATACTCAGACTTGTGTATATGTATTGGATACGGGTATGTTCATGTATTTCTGGTGATATAATTCTTGTAACAGCTTACGGACATGAGCTTCCTCGCTATGGACTTGAAGTTGGCCTTACAAATTATGCAGCAGATGGGATTTACTTTTCTAGATGTTAAGATGATCTTTTTCTTCTGTTTGATGATATTATCTTATTTAATGACATTTTGAACACAGCTTATTGTGTTGGACTCCTTTTGGCTCGCCGAACACTGAAGCAGCTAGAGATGGATGCTGAATACGAGGGTAATGTTGGGGTATGCATTTGCCCTGGTTTCTGAGGTGTGGAGATGGACTCCTATTTTTTCATGCTTTTTGTAATATATAAACACCCCTGTTTCACATAAACAATTGGAGTTTATAGAAGCAATAAACCCATGTAGTAAACTTTGAATATAGTAAACCTATTTTAGTCTAATTTCAAAGGGTTTTTTAATTTCCATTTTAGTCTATAAATTTTCAAGTTTACTGCTGCACATTTTGATCTTGTGCATTTTTTTTTTGCAATCAATTAGTTGCACTATTTGAACTTGTAATTTTGCTATTTAAATATTAACATGATTTTTCAATATTGACTAAAAAATTAATTTATTATATGATTAAATACTATCTTTTTGACTAAAAGTATATATAATACTAATTAATTTTTTATATTAATAATGTTTGATTTTAATATTTAATATTTAATACTAAAGGTCTTGGTCTATAGCGGCGTTTGTGGAGAAAGCGCCACTAAAGGTCTTGAGCTATAGTGGCGTTTGTGGGAAAAGTACCGCTAAAGGTCCTGAGCTATAGCGGCGTTTGTGGAGAAAGCGACGCTAAAGATCTCAAGCTATAGCGGCGATTGTGTAAAAACGTCGCTAAAGGTCTTGATTTTTAGCGGCGTTTGTGGAAAAAGCGCCGCTAAAGGTCCTGACCTATAGCGGCGTTTGTAGGAAAAACGTCGCTAAATGTCATGATTTATAGCGGCATTTATTTCTAAAAATGCCACAAAATAGCAGCATTTTTTACGGCATTTTAAAAAACGCCGCAAATACTTTTAGCGGCACTTTTTAGCGCCGCTAAAGGCATAAAAAACGCCGCTAAAAACCTATTTTGATGTAGTGGTAGGAGTTACTAAAAATTTTTGGCCCGCCTCCTAGGCTCAGGCCCTGCCCTAGAAATATGGGCTGAATTTTGCCTGTGCCCTACCGAGAAAAATATCATAAGCCCAAGCCCGGCCCGGCCCGGCTATTTTTAATAAACATTAAAAAATTATTTTAAAATAAAAAAATAAAAAAATATATATATTTATTATATTCGGTAGGGCAGCCTGCCCGCCAAAAAGTGGTACCCAAGGTCTGACCTATTTTTAAATCGGCCTCATTTTTTTGCCCAAGCCCATATTTCGCCTATATTTTTACCCAAACCTCCCATATTTCA
Source organism: Gossypium raimondii (assembly GCF_025698545.1). Classification (NCBI taxonomy): domain Eukaryota; kingdom Viridiplantae; phylum Streptophyta; class Magnoliopsida; order Malvales; family Malvaceae; genus Gossypium; species Gossypium raimondii. Next base: position 36,676,163 of record NC_068570.1, read on the forward strand.
AGGGTCAGTCGGACCGGCCAGCCGCCCGACCCATGGACAGGTCAGTACACTCTGACAATTCAGATTTTCATGATAATGCAAATACGAAGGATGAAGTTCCAAGCATGCATGTGAGAAAATGACAGAACGAGATGGACGAGTTGCAAGGAGATGTAAGAGTGTTGCACCCCGAGTCTTAGGACATGGACTGACTGTTCTGTTCTAACAATCCATTGGCCCTTGAAATAGTAGCGATGAACTTGCCACATAATTTCAAAGTCCCAAAGGACATGTTTGATGGGAGAAGGGACTCGCGAGCCCACTTGATGCAATATAATGACTAGATGAACATACTAGGAGCGTCAAATTCAGCAAAATGCAAGGCTTTTTCCACAACACTTAAAGGATGTACGAATGACTGATATTTGTCCCTTCTTAGGGCTCAATTCAAAGCTTTTCTCAATTGGGCCAAATGTTTTTGGGAAGATTCAGAGTACACAGAACAATCATGAGCATGCCTATAGGGTTGTTTTCGATGAAACAGAGGGAGGGTGAGTCCCTCCAAGATTATGTGAAGCGATTTCACGCGGCAAATTTAAACACAAAAATTTTAGAGGATTGGTGGGCTATTGATGCTTTATGTGAAGCGATTTCACGTACAGTACTCTTTTACTAATAATAGGCCACAGAGTTTGGCTGATATGTACGAGCGATCCCACAAGTTCGTAGAGGTAAAAAAGATTAAAAGGGCATCACGTGGCACCTTTCAGATGGAGGACATGCAGTTTAGAAACCGAGAAGGAGTTGGCAATAGGCAGGGCCCTCCAAAGAGGTGATAGGCAACAGAGAAATTAGATGCAAAATGATTTTCTTAAGGCTCCCTAGAGATCTCAACCACATCACACCAGGAAGTACATTCTCCAGGGCAAGTTTGAAGTTTACACTCCTTTGAATGCTACCCATAATTACATTCTAAACCAGGTAAAAAGCCTCAAAATCCTCCCCAACTCATCCTCGATGAGGTACAATGTGAGACAATGGAGCTCAAGAGACAGACATTGGACACAAGACTGAAGACTGTTTTACTCTGAAGAACGCTATGGAGGAAGCAGTACGAAACAACGAGCTCCCTAAGTTTGTTAATCGGGCCAGTAGGGTCAGAGTTCGCATGGTTATCGTAAGGGTGAACAAAAGGTTAAGGGTATCATCTATGTAATAATTAGAATGAATGAAGAATAGGCGATCTCTAGCACTAAGAGAAAGGCACACCTCAGGGGTGTTATGTTTATCGATTCACCCAAAAGGCTTCCTCAGTAGGAAAAGTGGAAGGTGGACTTCACTAATAAGGATGAAAGGTTGGTATGTGATGAGGATGACAATGATCCTATGGTGGTGACTATAACAATTGTCGGTTATGAGGTGAAGAGGATTCTTGTGGATAGTGGAAGTGTAGTTGAAGTTCTGACCTAGGATGCTTTCTAGAAAATGGGATTGAAACAGAATGCATTGAAGAGGGCGAGCCCGCAGTACAGTTTCACGAACCATCCTAGTGAGGTAAAGGGCTCTATTACCTTTCTAATAACTTTGGAAGATAGCGAGCACACTACAATAAAAGTATGCCTAGTTTTTCGTAATGGATCATCATATGAATTATAATGCCATCTTTGGATATTCAATAATAAGGGTGGAAAGGATGATGGTGACTAATTTTTGCATGAAGATAAAGTTTCCCACTAAAACTAGTGTTGGGTACATGCAATAGGATTAGAGCATGGCCAGGTAGTGTCACATATTGTCAGTACAGTAGGCTCACGATCAGCAACAACGGGGGTAAAGTTCACAATAGGCGAAAATGGATAGGCAATTGCTAGATTTGGACAACCTAAATAACGGATGTGAAGAGCGAGCAAAGAAGCCAGAAGTGGCTGAGGCTATGGAAACTTTGCAACTTTTTAGTGGTAGTATGGATAAGGTGGTTAAAATTTCATCTATGCTAATGAGTGAGGAAAAAGAAAATTTGATTCACTACCTGAGAACGAGTTATTATATTTTTGCTTGGTCCACTATAGATATACCAGGGGTGGACCCTCAGGTAATCGTGCACAGGTTGAATGTTTTGTCCAAGGTCGTACCTATAAAGTAAAAAAAGAGAAGGTTTGCGTTACATGTTGTGGAGGCTACAAGGTAGAAGGTCGCAAAGTTGTTGGCCACAGGGTTCATCAAGGAAGTTTAATATCCGAATTGGATTTCAAATTTTTTGATGTTGAAAAAGGCGAGCGATAAATGGGGAATGGGTATAGATATCACCAATCTCAACAAGGCTTGTCTGAAAGATAGCTTCCCTCTTTCTTCGATCGATAGACTTGTTGATGCATACTCCAGTAACAAATTCATGAGTTTTGTGGAAGCTTTCTCTAGATATAATTAGATCTCTATGGCTCCAAATTTTGTTATAGAATAAGGTTTATGTTGTTACCGTGTGATGGCTTTTGGTTCGAAAAATACATGTGCGACTTACCAAAGGCTGGGGAACAAAATTTTTAGAGAGTAGATCGAGTGAAGTGTCGAGGTTCATGTCATTGACATGTTAGTGAAGGGCTTCACTCTCACTAAAGCATGTTGAAAATCTGTTAGAAACATTTGCGATATTACAATCCCATCGGATGAATCTAAACCCAAATAAGTGCACTTTTGGGGTCAGGCCTGGCAAAATTTGGGCTTTGTAGTCTCAGAGAGAGGAATCAAAGCGAACGCTAAGAAGATTCAAGCCATCTTGGATATTCCCTCTCCGATGGCAATAAAGGATATCCAACGACTGATTGGAAGGGTGGTTGCGCTTAACTGATTTGTGTTACAAATGACTGACAAATGTTTATCTTTCTTCAAGGCCCTATGCAGCTCTTTTTCCTGGACAGAGGAGTGCCAAGCAGGTTTTGGAAAGCTCAAAGAATATCTCAAATCCCCACCATTACTAATGTCACCTTGCAAAGGAGAGACCCTTTACTTATACCTCGTCATGTTTGAGGAAATTGTGGCGGTTGTCTTGCTTAGGGCAAAGGGTGTTCGACAATTCACTATTTACTATGTTAGTAAGGTGCTAAAAAATGATGAGCTCATGTACATGAAAGTTGAAAATTTATTTTCACTTTAATTATTGCAGCTCACAAACTGCGACCATACTTTCAAGCCCATCCCATGGTAGTCATCACGAATCAACTGATCAAAGAAATTTTATCTAAGCCCGACACATCCGAAAGAGCAACCAAATGGAGTATAGAGCTCGTCAAATTTGGTATAAAGTACACATCAGGGATAGCTATTAAGGGCAAGGTTCAGCTGACTTCATGGTCGAATGCTCGTTTGAGGCACTTACCAACTCATTAGGTAACCCAATTTATAAATGTTAATTACATACTATGTCATGAGAAGAAATATATTTAAACTGTAATTCCCTGTAAATCTTAATGGTAGTCTTTGGTGCATTACGTTACCTCTGTAATGACTAGTGACAAATTTCCAATTTGTACTAAAATTTATTTTCCATTTGTTACACGCAACATAGTAGTTAGTCTACCACAGGAAGACATTGTAACCACTGACAAATCAAAGGACTAGTTGGTTTGTGTCGGTGGATCTACTGCAAAGACTGGATTAAGAGTAGGGGTAATCTTGCTAGACCTCGAAGGAAACGAGTGGTAGTATGGACTCTTTTTTGGATTTCAGGCATCTAATAACGCTACAAAGTACGAGGCATTGATATCAGGGTTATAGTTAGCTTGCCAGCTTGGAAGAAAAGAGCTTGTTGTTCATATAAACTCCTAGTTGGTCACCAAGCAGTTGAATGGTGAGTATGAGGTCAAGGAGTCAGGGTTGAAGAGGTACCACTCAATCGTAACCTAGTTGTTAGTAGGGTTTGATAAAGTACAAATAAAACAACTCTCAAGGAGCGATAACAAAAGTGCAGACACTTTGTCTAAGCTAGCATTTTCTATTGTCAATGAGCAGAGGGGAAAGATTTTGTTAAAGCACAAGGATGGCCCAAGATACTATGCACTCCAAGTATGTTGTGTAGATTAATAAGATACATGGATGACTCCTATAGTTTGCATATTGCAATGAATAAATGACTAATCAGATAGAAAAGAGGTCATAAAACTACAACACAACGCTGCGAGGTATGTATATCTATGTTATGTATTACACATTTCGAATGCCTTAAGTCCACGAACTAGATAACTGGATAGTGAATGATTAGTCATTAAACTATTAGATTGCGTAGATAAAGGGTGTACCAATGATTAGTCATTAAACTACTGTTGTGATGTCTAACACCGTCGAAGGTTGAGTATGTGATGGAGAGATTCATGAAGGCATCTGTGGCGATCACCTAGGTGGAAGATTGCTTGCCCATAAAAATTTTATACAGGGGTATTATTGACCCACAATTCAGAAACATGCTCATGAGCTAGTTCACACATGCGATTCTTGCCAAAGGTACGCCCAAGTACAGTGACAGTAAACAAAACCTCTTCAAATCATGTCAAGCACTTGGCCGTTTATGACCTAGGGAGTCGATATCTTCGACCCATTCCCTATAGTCATAGCGTTGAAAAAGTTCATAATGGTTACGGGGGACTACGTTACCAAGTGGATTGAAACTGAGGCTCTAGCAACCATCAGTAAGAAGAAAATGGAATCTTTTCTCTGGAAGTTGATCGTGTATAGGTTTGGTGTATCACGTCTGATAATCAGGGACAATGGTATGCAATTTCAAGGGAAATTATAGAATTTTTGTGCTAATCTTCATATCACTTTGGCTTAAAGCTCTATTAAAACACCCCAGACAAATGAGAAAATAGAGGCTATGAATAAGAAGATTTTGATAACTTTGAAGAAGAAAGTGGGAGAGGCCAAGGGTGCTTACTTAGAGGAGCTGCCTAAATTTTTGTGGGCCTTGCAAACATCGCCTCGAACTGCAATAGGAGAGACAACATTCTCGATGGTTTACGGTGCAGAGGTATTAATTCCCACTAAGATTGGCATGTGGTCACACAGAACAACACACTTCGATGAAAATGCCAACCAAGAAGCTATGAAGCTCAACATTGATCTCATTGATTAGGTTCGGGAAGCACTAGAAATCAAGAATACGGCACGCGCTCAGCAACTAACTCGCTACTACAATTCCAAGGTAAAAAATAAATAGTTCCAAATTGGTGACTTTGTACTCAAAAGTACTGAGGCCAGCCTCCCAACTTCACAGTGAGGAAAGATAGCCCCATGATGGGAGGGACCATATAAAGTTGTAGAAACAATAGGCTACGAAGCGTACAAATTGGCGAGATTGAAAGGCAAAATTCTATTATACACATGGAACGTACATCATCTTAAAAAGTATAATGTGTAAATTCTAACACTTTCATAGAAAGATGTTATTTCATTAATGTGTTTATTTTATATGATCCCTTCCAAAACAGTTAGCGCAAGCTCAAGCTCCCAGCTAAAAACTTTAGGCTCACAGGTCCAATACCACAATATCCAAAACAGTTAGCATGAGCTCAAGCTCCCAACTATAATCTTAAGGCTCACAAGTTCAATATTGCAACCTCCAAAATAGTTAGAGTGAGCTCAAGCTCCAAGTTGAAAACTTAAGGCTCGTAGGTTCAATATTGTAGCCTCCAAAATAGTTAGTGTGAGCTCAAGCTCCCAGCTACAATCTTAAGGCTCACAGGTTCAATATCGCAACCTCAAAAAAGTTAGCAAGGATTCAAGCTCCCAGCTAAAATCTTAAAGCTTGTAGGTTCAATACTGCAGCCTCTAAAATAGTTAGTGCAAGCTCAAGCTCCCAAGTAAAATTTTAAGGCTTGAAGGTTCAATACCGCAGCCTCCAAAATAGTTAGCATGAGCTCAAGCTCCCAGCTACAATCTTAAGGCTCGAAGGTTCAATACTGTAGCCTCCAAACTAGTTAGCGTGAGCTCAAGCTCCAAGCTGAAAACATAAGGCTTGAAGGTTCAACATTATAGCCTCCAAAAGAGTTAGCGTGAGCTCAAGCTCCCAGCTATAATTTTAAGGCTCGCATATTCAATACCGCAGCCTCCAAAATAGTTAGCGAGAACTCAAGCTTTTAGCTAAAATCTTAAAGGTCACAGGTTTAATATCACAGCCTCTAAAATAGTTAGCGTGAGCTCAAGCTCCCAAGTAAAATTTTAAGGCTTGAAGGTTCAATACCGCAGCCTCTAAAATAGTTAGTGCGAGCTCAAGCTCCCAGCTACAATCTTAAGGCTCTAAGGTTCAATACTGTAGCCTCCAAAATAATTAGCGTGAGCTCAAGCTCCAAGCTGAAAACTTAAGGCTTGAAGGTTCAACATTATAGCCTCCAAAAGAGTTAGCGTGAGCTCAAGCTCCCAGCTATAATCTTAAGGCTCGCATGTTCAATACCGTAGCCTCCAAAATAGTTAGCGAGAACTCAAGCTTTTAGTTAAAATCTTAAAGCTCACATATTTAATATCATAGCCTCTAAAATAGTTAGCGCGAGCTCAAGCTCCCAAGTAAAATTTTAAGGCTTGAAGGCTCAATGCCGCAGCCTCCAAAATAGTTAGCGCGAGTTCAAGCTCCCAGCTACAATCTTAAGGCTCGAAGGTTCAATACTGTAGCCTCCAAAATAGTTAGCGTGAGCTCAAGCTCCAAGCTGAAAACTTAAGGCTTGAAGGTTCAACATTATAGCCTCCAAAAGAGTTAGCGTGAGCTCAAGCTCCCAACTATGATCTTAAGGCTCGCATGTTCAATACCGCAGCCTCTAAAATAGTTAGCAAGAACTCAAGCTTTCAGCTAAAATCTTAAAGGTCACAGGTTTAATATCACAGCCTCTAAAATAGTTAGCGCGAGCTCAAGCTACCAGCTAAAATCTTAAGGCTCACAGGTTTAGTACCACATCCTCCAAAACAGTTAGCGCGAGCTCAAGGTCCCAACTTAAATATTAAGGCTTACAAGTTTAATACCAAACCTCTAAAACAGTCATCGAGGGCTCAAGCTCCCAGCTGTAATCTTAAGGCTTGCAAGTTTAATACCGCAACCTCCAAAATAGTTAGCGCGAGCTTAAACTCCTAGTTGAAATCTTAAGGTCCGCAAGTTCAATACCGCTGCCTCCAAAATAGTTAACGTGAGCTAAAACACCCAGCAGAAATCCTAATGCTCACTAGTTTAGTACTGCAGCCTTGAAAAAAGTTAATGCGAGCTTACACTCCCACCTAATGTTATAAAGATTAAAATTGGCTCAAAAATTGCCTAAGTCTCCAAAAATTATTTAAATTCAAAATTCAATGCAAGCTTGAAATTTTGCTTAAGTTTGAATGTTTACTTGAGTTTGAAAATTTTCTTAAGTTCTTAAAGAGATAAAACATCATGATACCAAGAAATAAACTTGAAATTTTTCAAAACTTTAATTCTTTCATAAATAAAGATAATATATAATTAAAAAATTAAAAAAAATCATAACATATCATTAACTTCTCCTCCTTCCTCCTCAACAACTTTGGTATTGTCAATAGTAGGTCAGTAGTGGTGTCATCATCAACAGGCACAACGGTTGGCTTAGAAGGACCTTCATCAAGGTAAAAACCTTTCAGTTCTTCAACTTGGATGCAAACAGATGCTAAGAAGCTCCCGAAGGGAAGCGAGCATCAAAACCAAGTTGATCCATCTCTACCTCAGAGAGAGTATCAAAATCAACCTTGTGAGCATTGAAAGGCCCAGCAGCTACTTGAGCATGTAGAAGAATATTGGACTTGAGCTCAGTAGTAACATCACTCAACATTCCTAGAGTGTTCTTCTTAAATCCTTCAAATACATCTTTTTATTTCTACTTTAAGCTCACCATTGCAGCCTCCTGCTCTGCAGTGATTCGGCTCATAGTTACCTTATGCTCTTCAGCAACCCTTTTCAACTCAATACCCAAGGCTGCGACCTCACCAGATAGTTCATCATTTTTTACTTGTTCAACTCCTAACTTCTCGATGAGCTCCTCATTTTTTTTGAAGAATACTTTATTTATATTCATCATCTTTTGCCATCACTCATAAGTGCTCCCAAGATTCTTTTCAAGCTCCCCCTCAGTAGCTTCTACCCCAAAAATATTCTTTTCAGGTCCTAAACTAACTACGAATGCCTCAGCGAGGAAAGCTTACAGAGCGAAGCTGAGTGCTAATAACATAGACTTCTGTGAACTTCCAGATGAGTCGCCAGCACACATCTCCCTTTTTCCAGCCTCTAGCACTGAAGCTTTCCAGTGTTCATTACTGGGATTCATCATGTATCTACTAACTACACTAACTGCATATAATAAATCTAGGCGTGCGTAAACTATAGCATACATAAGAGATCCCATTACACTAGAATATAGAACATGTGACAGGTAGTCAATCTCATCATCTGATTATGGAGACAAAGCCGATAAAATTTTGAAATGGGCTGCTAAAGGGGTACTAACATGCTTAGCACTCTACATATTGAACCTGCAAAGAACTTTCTCAATCTACCCTTTTTGACTTAGGTACAATTTACTTGTTTTTCTATATCTGAGAATCTCCATACCAAGTATCTTATTTGCTACTCCCAAGTCCTTTATCTCAAATTCTTCACTAAGCTGGGCTTTGACTTTTCTTATCTCTCTTTTATCTTTTGTCGCTATCAACATGTCATAAATATAAAGGAGTAGATACACAAGAAAATCATAATTATTTTTCTTAAAATAAACACAACTATCAAATCTACTTCTTTTGAAATCATGAGAAGTCATAAAGGAATCAAACCTCTTGTACCATTGTCTTGGTGACTGCTTCAAACAATAAAGAGATTTTTTTCAACAAGCAAAGGTAGTCCTCTTTTTCTAAGACTGCCTCTTTTTACATGTAACTATTCAAGCACCAAATCATACATGGTCATAATACCAAGCAAGGCTCGAATCAAACTGTGCTTTACAACTAGAGAAAACACATCTATGAAGTCCATACTTGGAATCTGACTGTAACCCTTTCTAATAAGCCTTACTTTATATCTGGGTTCTTTAACTCCTAGAACACCTATTTATAGCGAACAACATTTTTTCCTTTAGGAAGCTTCCCAAGATCCCATGTTCTGTTCTTGTGGAGTGACTCAATCTCTTCTTGCATGGCAAACATCCACTTTTCTAAGTCTTCATAGCTAACTGCCTCGAAATAAATAGATGGTTCTTAATTTCCATCTATATCTCCAGTCACATTTAATGTATAAGCAACTGATCAGCCTCAGCATACCTCTTTAGCGGTTTAATTTCCCTTCTAGTTCTGTTTTTGGCAAAAAGAATATTGTGTTGAAGAAGTGACACTATTTTGATTTTATGTACTAACTTGAGGAGTCGACTCTATTGTAGATACTGGATCAATCTAAAGCTCCACATGTTTTTTTTGTTCTTTAGTTGAAGGGTCTTTAAGAGATAAGTTAGTTAGCATAATAGTTTCATAAAAAACAACATTTTTGCTAATTACAACTTTTCTATTTTCAGGACATTATAACTTATAACCTTTTACACTAGCCTTATAACCAAGAAAACGCATTTAATAAATCTCAGTTCCAATTTTCCATTATCAACATGAACATACGCAGGACACCTAAAAATCTTTAAATCAGAATAATCAACAGGCTTACCAGACCATATCTCTTGTAGAGTCTTTTTCTCAATGGCAATGGATGGAGATCAATTAATCAAAAAACATGCAGTAGAGGCTACTTCATCCCAAAACGACTTCGGTAAATTAGCATTCGACAACATACATCAAACATTTGCCATGATCATTTTGTTCATATGTTCTGGAATGTCGTTTTGCTATGGAGTACGACGAACTCATCAGAACAAAACTCTAAGCCATTATATATTCGGAGGTGTTTTATCTGCTTTCCTGTATGTTTATCAACCATAGTTTTTCAAGATTTGAATGTGGAAAACACATTGTTTTTATGCTTCAAGAAGAATGCCCAAACTTTTTTGAAAAAATCATCAATAAAAGTTAGCATATAATTAGCTCCACCTCTCGAAGGCACTCTAGATGGTCCCCAATGATCAGAATGAATATAATTCAAAGTTCCCTTCGTGTTATGCATTCCTCTGGTGAGTTGAACTCTCTTTTGCTTCCCAAAAATACAGTACTCACAACACTTTAGTTTGCTAATGCCTTGTATAATAGCCCGTTTTCAGTGAAATTGGAACAGTGTTTTCGGGACCACAAATCCAAAGCCAAAAAATTTACTTTAATATTATTTTATGGTCTACAGTATGATAGAAATATCGTATAAGAATTTTGTGAAGAACAGTGGAAAGGTTGTGTTCTAATAGGTAAAGGTATTATATAACTATAGAATTTTAAATTGAAGGTCCTTATATAGTAAATAGGCCATTAAAATGCTTAGTGGATAAGTATGAATAGTCATCATTGGAAATTGAATGAAATATTAAGGTTAATTTTTTAAATTAGTGATTAAAGTTATAATAAATAAAATAAAATAATCTATTCTCATCATCATCCACCAAAAGAAAAAAAAGAAACCTAGCCATGAAAGCTTGAATTTGGAAAATCTTATTTTTCTTAATTAGGTATGTATTTTTGTCCCGTTTTTGATGATTTTTATGTTTTTGAGATCATAGTAGCTTAATCTAGCAAGCTCGGGGATTAATTTGCAAAATTGTTAAAGTATTAGGGTTTTGCCATTGATGAATAAGCTTGAATTTGAAGTTTGATAATATAAAATGAATGATTGTTGTTAGATAAACAACTTTTGTAAAGAGAATTTTGATGGAATTATCAATTAGGGATTAAATTAAAAAAGATGATAAATTTATGATAAAATGTGTGATTTTTGTGAAATGTATGGGCTGCTATTAATATGTATAAAATTGGCTAGGCTTGAGTAAGGATTAAATTGTATGAATTTCATTTGTCGAGCCTTACAAAGGAATTAAAAGTTTAGGGCAAAATGGTAATTTTGCCAAAATTTCATATTAAATTGGATGAGAATTATATTAAAATGAGTTAAATTCATTCGTATAGATCCTGTCAGACCTCGTACAGAGTTAGATCGAGGCAAAGAGAAAATATCTGATTAGTCGCCTTCGTATCTATGTACACTTCTCGAGGTAAGTTCGTGTAATTAAATTGTACATTTATATGTTTTAAATTGAATTATTTATTTGTGAATTTTATAATTGCCATGAATAATTACCGATTGTATATTCGACAATTACTGAGCCCCGTTTGAACCTTAGGAATCCGTAGGATACAAATGACATGTCATTTGGGTCACCGATTTCAGCTCTTAATACTCAGCTTGCATGAGCTTCCCATTATTCAACTCACATGAGCTTCACGTTATTCAGCTCGAAGGAGCTTACCATTTATAGCTCGTATGAGCATACATGTACATAAATTGATGGATTACAAATCAATACACTTTGTGTGTACTACCCGTGTATCCAACGATGTTCTAAATAGTTCAACGGGCACAATTCTGTTACGAGATTATATGAGTTTGATATGAACTATTACTGGTATTTACATGAAATACATGAAATATGATTATTTGATGAATTCAATCATGTTTGTTGGATCTTATATTTGATTTTCAAGGCTAATATGTTGGTGATCATTTGTTTAGTCTTTTGGCCAAATTGGTTGAGATATGTTTTGTTTACTTCTCTATTTTATGTATATATAGTTAGTTAAATTCTTTTTTTTATACGAACTTACTAAGCTTAAATGCTTACTCTGTGTTATTTTCCATATTTTATAGTAATTCGAAAGCTCGTACGGGTTAGAAGCTGGTCGAAACTATTTCACACTATCCATTAGTCCTTTTAGTACTTTCAGTAAATTAATTTCGGTTGTAATGACATATATAGGTTAATTTGGTCAGTGTTGGCATATAATTGTTTTGTTGAGATTAACCACTTATATGGTTTGTGTTTGGTATATTTTGATGCATATATATATGTGGCCTTACCATATTTGATGTGTGTTTAATATGATAGAATTATGAAAAGTAAAATGAGGTTTGAATATACATATATGTATTTGGTCATTTAGGTAAGTTTGGATACTTGGTTGACAAGTTTTTAAGTTGTCATTTGAGGTGTCTAAGGGAATATTGGCCTTACCATATTTGATGTGTGTTTAATAGGATAGAATGATGAAAAGTAAAATGAGGTTTGAATATACATATATGTATTTGGTCATTTAGGTAAGTTTGGATACTTGGTTGACAAGTTTTTAAGTTGCCATTTGAGGTGTCTAAAGGCATATTGGTTGTATGTTGTGATCTTTTTTGTTTAAGACTTGATTTTGGCTTGTTTTTAATGCCTTGTTATGGCTTGTTGATGTACAAAAATGTTGAGTTAGGTTGGTGTCAAATTGGATGAGAAATGTGGATTGGAAATTGGCTTACTTTCATCTACATGAGCAGAGACACGTGAGTGTTTCTCAGCCGTGTGTGACACATGGCCAAGTGACAAGGCCGCGTGTCATGTATCTTTTAAATTGCGCAAGTCAGTATGCTCACATGGCCTAGTACACGGGCGTGTTTTTATGTCGTGTGGTCCAAGTTAGGGAGTTACATGGGCAAGGACACAGGCTGGGACACGGCCGTGTGTCCCTATTTCAAATGTCCACAGGTCTAAGACACGGGCGTGTCTCTTGGCTGTGTGAGTCACATGGCCTGGCCACACAGCCGTATGACCCTTGCAGCTTTGAAAAAAATTTAATGCTTTTTGAAAAATTCTTTCAGTGCCCAATTTAGGCCTGACTTGTTTTTAATGCGTATTTTGGGCCTTGGTGGCTTACATAAGAGGCAATATGTTTGATTTCGATTGGTTTCTGACATAAATGTTAAATGATATGAAATATGTGTTTATTTGATCTATAACTCCAGTAATGCTCTGTAACGTTATTTAAGCAATGGATACAGGTTAGGGGTGTTATATTTATTGGTATTAGAGCTACGGTTTAGTCTATTCTCAGACTGAAGGTAGTGTATATGAGTTTAGCTATACATTCCTTTACATAACCTGTGATAGTGTGATATCTCTTGACCGTTTTAAAACTTGTTTTTATATAGCAATGTCATCTAACTGAGCTTATTCTTATGAAATAGAGAGTAACACTCAAGCCTCTGTTCAAGGAGTAGCTTCGAGTGGTACGAGGCTCGTATCTGGCGGTTGATGGGAGAGGCTAAGGAAGCCTTCTTCCATATGATGAATGAATGGTTCACTAAGTTCGTACGAAAGAACCTGACTGCTCAACAACCTCTATCCCCTCATGTTCCTTAATCGATTCCCGTTATTCCTCAAAGTACAGAACCTATTAGAGTTGTTAAGCCTCCTATTGATAAGATCTGTAAGTACGGTGCTGAGGAATTCTGAGCTACAACTGAGGATGATCCCGAGAGAGCTGAGTTTTGGTTAAAAAATACTATCAGAGTTCTTGATGAATTATCTTTTTCACAGGTTGAATATCTTAAGTGTGCGGTATCTCTATTAAAAGATTTAGCTTATCAATGGTGGAATACGTTGATTTCTATTGTGCCGAAAGATCGGGTCACTTAGGAATTCTTTCAAATCAAGTTTCAAAAGAAATACTCAGTCAGAGGTTTCTAGACTAGAAACGTAAAGAATTCTTGGAGCTTAAACAGGGGCATATGACAGTGTTCGAATATGAATGAGAATTTATTCGATTAAGCAAATATGCTTAAGAATGTATTCTGACTAAGACTACAATGTGTAAGCGGTTTGAAGATGGCTTAAATGAAGATATAAAACTATTAGTCAGGATCATTGAGTTGAAAGAATTTGTTGTACTCATTGATCGAACATATAAAGCTGAAGAGCTGAGTAAAGAGAAAAGTCACACTAAGACTACAGCTAGAGACTCGAGAAAGAGATTGACGGGAAAGTCATACCACTCAACATCAAAGAAGTCTAAAGAACAACATTACCATTTTACTACTTCTGTAGGATACTCCAGTAGAGAAAAAGGTATCCGACGCTCTAGTTCTAAATCTCAGGCTACATCTGTAGCGAGTGTAGGTAGTGCTAGAAACAATAGACCCAAGTGCAAGCACTATAACAAGCTACATTTCGGTGAGTGTCGAATAAAAGAGTGAAATTTGTTTTAGATGTGGTTCCTTTGATCATTATCTTAAAGATTACCCGGAGAAATTTGAAAAAGATAATATTCAAATTTCGAGGCCAAGCAACATAGCTGCGAGAGGTAGACCACCTTGTAATCCTGGAAATGTGAGCGGTAGTCGTGGTGTGACGAAAGACTATTATAAGTTCTGAGGCACAAACACCAGCTAGAGCTTATGCTATTCGTGTGTGCAAAGATGCTTCTGCACTAGATGTTATTACCGGTACTTTCTCTCTTATAGATACTGATGTAACTACTTTAATTGATCCCGGATTGACTCATTTATATGTTTGCACAAAATTAGTGTCTAGTAAAAATTTACCTGTTGAGTCCACTGAATTTGTGGTTAAAGTATCGAACCCTCTAGATAAGTATGTGTTAGTTGATAAGGTTTGCAAGAGCTATCCATTAATGATTCAAGATTACTATTTTTCGGCTAATTTGATACTATTGCCGTTCAATGAATTTGATGTGATATTAGGCATGGATTAGCTAACTTTACATGATGCTGTGTACATTGTAGACAAAAGTATATCATATTGAAATGTCAGAATGGTGAGATACTTCATATTGAATCAGATAAATTAAATGGGTTGCCTATTGTGATATCAGTTGTGTCAGCACAAAAATATGTGAGACAAGGTTGTAATGTTTACCTTGCTTATGTATTGGATACTGAAGTGTCGAGTCAAAGCTTGAATTAGTACTAGTGGTTGGGAGTATCCTGATGTGTTTCTAGAGGAGTTATCTTGATTACCGCCGGTCAGAAAAGTAAAATTTGCTATAGAACTTGTACCGGGAACAACACCGATATCGATAGCACCATATAGAATGGCTCCTACTGAGTTAAAAGAGTTAAAACCACAGTTGCAAGAGTTGACTAATAGGGTTTTTGCTCAACCTAGTTTTTCACCTTGGAGTGCATCAGTTCTATTTGTTAAGAAAAAAGACGGATCTATGAGATTATGCATTGACTACTGTCGGCTCAAAAAAGTTACAATCAAGAATAAATACCACTACCTCACATTGATGATTTGTTTGATCAGTTGAAAGGTGTCACAGTGTTCTTAAATATTGATCTTCGTTCTGGCTATTATCAGTTACGAGTGAAAGATTCGAATGTACCGAAAACAAAATTCAGAACGAGCTATAGATATTATGAATTTCTTGTGATGCCGTTTGGTTTAACTAACGCACCTGCAGTTTTCATGGATCTGATGAATAAAATTTTCTGATCATATTTAGATAGATTTGTCGTGGTATTTATTGATGATATTTTCATATATTCCTGAGATGAGACTAAACATGTCGAGCATCTAAGAATTGTTCTACAAACCTTGCAAGATAAGCAATTGTTCGCTAAATTTAGCAAATATGAATTTTGGCTTTGGGAAGTTGATTTTCTAGGACACATAGTATTGGCTGAAGGCATCAAATTTGATTCGAATAAAATTTCAATGATTGTTAACTGGAAACCACCGAGAAACATATTTGGAGTCAAATTTTTTCTGGGATTAGCTGGTTATTATTGGAGATTTGTAAAAGGGTTTTCAATGATAGCTACACCAATGACACGACTATAATAGAAAGATGTGAAATTTGAATGGTCTGGTAAATGTCAGCAAAGTTTTAACCAGTTGAAAGCTTTGTTGACCGAAGCACTAGTTCTGGTTCATCTTGAATCGGGTAAAGAATTTGTGACTTTCAATGACGCGTCATTGAACGAATTAGGATGTGTTTTCATGCAAGAAGGTAAAGTAATAGCTTATGCTTCTGGACAGTTAAAGCCACATGAAAAGAACTATCTGAGACATGACTTAGAGTTGACAGCTATTGTCTTTATGTAGAAAATTTGGCAACACCATTTGTTCCGTGAAAAATGTCATATATTTATCGATCACAAGAGTTTAAAGTATCTGATGCCGCAGAAATATTTGAACCTGAGACAATGTAGATGGCTTGAACTATTAAAAGATTATGAGTTAGTTATTGATTATCATCCGAGAAAAGCAAACATAGTTGCTGATGCTTTGAGTAGAAAATCCTTGTTTTTTCTACGAGCGATGAATACCCAACTGTCACTATATGATGATGGCTCGATTTTAGTCGAGTTAAAAGCTAAACCAACATTTTTACAATAGATCTGTGAAGTTCAGAAATGTGATAATGAGATGTTAGCTAAACGGGTACAATGTGAATCGACTTCTGATTCAAAATTTCAGATAGGACCCTCTGATTGTTTATTATTCAGAGGTAGAGTTTGTGTACCGAAAAATCCAGAGCTTATATAGAAAATTTTGCACTAAGCTTATAGTGGTAGCTTGTCTACTCATCCGGGGAGTAATAAAATGTACAATGATTTGAAATAGATGTACTAGTGGCTGGGAATGAAACATGATATTTCTAATTTTGTATCTAGATGTTTGATATGTCAACAAGTTAAAACTAAACATCAGGTACCTTCAGGACTGTTACAGCCAGTAACGATGTCAGAGTAGAAATGGGATAGAGTTACTATGGATTTTTTATCGGGGTTAACTCTATCTCTAAAAGAAATATGTCATTCGTGCATGATGTTGCTTCACATGTAACTTACTCGTCAGGGTTTTTGACATGTATAGCTGCTCCAATTTTTCCTATAATGCAGCAATGGTCTTATCCTTCATCACATACTACAAAATTTTGTTTGACAAATGCAAGTGTAATTGTGTCAAGGCCGTTCGATCCTTACGTTTCTTCTCTTCTTTGGTCAATGTTAAAAGCATCTTATCTACCCCAGTAGAGCATCTTCCAAATCCATCTGCATAAAAACTGTCTGTATCTTTATCGGTCACAATGCAAATCTAGTGTTACAATCCAACCGTGAAATTTCATACTTTAGTGATGCCATTACCGTGATTGAGATAGGCAACCTGAAAAACTCTGATACCAATTTGTAAAAATAGAATATTAATAATGGCAAGAAAAGAGAGAAAAATAGGACATAGATTTTATGTGGAAACCCATTTTGGAAAAAAAACCACAAGCAAAGGAGAAGAAAATTCACTATGTCGAATTCGAATGATATAAGAGGAGAGACAACTATGTCTATTTATAGGTTTGTAAAATCATATTCTAATCAAAGTTAAATAGAAGTAATGCAGTAAGGCTAAAACACCTTATTCTAATCAACATTAAATAGAGGAAGCATACTTCTATATCGATTTCACTTTTGTAGCCTATACCTTAGATCCCCTTATCTTTCCACTTGTATTTTATTTAACAAGAATTTGGTTCACATATCTTTAACACCTATAAAAGAATAAATCTATAAAAAAAATTCACATATGATGGGACATAAACCAAAATAAATATAAACTAAAAACTCATATATCATTTACATAGAGTGAGACTCAAAATGGGATCTTAAAATTCTCAAGGCCTTAACCTTGCCACTAGGCCAAGGTATCACTAGTTGTAAGTTTGTTTTTGAAAACCTATTTTAAATTATAATTATAATTTTTTTGTCTTTTTAATATTTTTTTATTTAAATACATGTTAAATTTTTATTAATTTATAAAATTAATTTTGAGATATTTTTTTATAATTTTATCAATTTCTTTTTTTATTATGTAGGGTGTTTCTCTTCTTTATCGGACACGCTGTAAGCACCTTAGAAGAGAATCAACAAGCAACAGAATAAAGGCCAACATTGGGATGAGGAGCGTTTGCTTATCGAGACTTTGCAATGGAAGATGTCGTGACGAGGCGAATAGGATGTCACGGTGTGTTCTCCTATTTGGCAACCGCATTTTAGAATTTAAGTAAGACTGCTTCTCCCAATTAGACTCTGATTATTTTAGGGATATTTTAGTATGATTAAAACTCTAATCTAATCCTATTTAAAGAGGTCACTGTAGTTGTTAGGGATCGACCCATATAAATAACGAACTAGAAAAAGTAGAGAAGATCAAGCACAAATATTTTATGTAGAAAACCTTCAAAGATGAAAAAACCATGGGGAAAAGGAGAATTCATTATAATAAACGATAGTACAAAATATTGAAAGAATTAAAGGAAAACTTGAAGACCCAAAAGAAAAACCCTTCAAAAAAATGATCAAATTCTCTCAATCTAAATATTTCTATATAAACCTAGAGTGACTAAGGCCTATTTATAAGTAGAAATTCGTGGCATTTATGACTACAACAACCCTAAGTTAGCCAGAGTTTAAATAGGAAACTAAACTAGAGTTTAACTGGGAGAAGAAAGCAGAAAAACTTATGGTACACGTCGCTACGTCGGGACATGGCATTTGCTTCGTTGGGCAGAATGAGGATCACGTCATCAAGATGAGGGCTTTCTTCTCGCCATGATGTTAGCTACTTGTTAGGATGAAGAACACTTCCTTGTTACGATATCACACACTATTTGGTCTCAAAATGCGAGGCACAACCCCACAAATATCACCTTTACTCGTACTTGACTTATCAAGCCCTATTATAAGCCTAATTTGTTCTTCGATGGATACTCACAAAGTCGAAGCAATGCTTAAACTTTGAAACTAAAAGACTCTTCATCACCTGATTGTGTTATGTGCCAGTTTTAAGAATTTGAACATCCTCTTGAATGATTACCTCTCGATCAAAGTAGTAATAAATGTCTATATGCTTTGATCTCTCATGATGCATTTGATCTTTGGTGAGATGTACGGCACTTTGACTATTATAATATGCGACAGTTACCCATTTTTCACTTACAAGTTCATTAAACAGACCTCTTATCCAAATTGCTTCTTTTACTGCTTCAATAATTGTCATGTATTCCGTTTTAGTAGTCGACAAAGCCACCATAGCTTGAAGATTCCCAAAAACAAATAGATAACCTGTGAAAGACCTTTTTTTTATCTAAGTCTTTTGCATAATTAGAATTAACATATTCTACTAAACCCTTTTAAGTTCTTCCGACCTCTAAGCACATGTTAGAAATACCCCACAAATATCTGAAAATCCACTTAACAGCATGCTTATGTAACTTACAAGGATTGTCCATGTATCGAATAATAACACTAATAACATGTGTAATATCGGGAGGAATGGATACCATTGCATACATCACACTTTTGATTGCACTTGAGTAAGGTACTTTTGACATGTATCTTTCATCTTTGATAAGTGCTAAAAGTAACATGTCTTAACCTATTTCTTAATGTATTTTTGAGTAATTATTCGATGTTAATGGTGAATTTTATGCTTCTAATCCTTTAAATTCATGTTTTTATACTTAGGAGAGCATTTGGGAGCAAAAAGAGCGAAAAGTGAATGAAAACCAAAAAACCAGAGGAAGTTATAGGAGCTACACAAGGTTGACAATTCCACACAACTTGGACACACAGCTGTGTGAAGCACAGGCTGCCACACAAACATGTGACAGACCGTGTCAATTTCATGAATAGCACTTCGAAAAGTAGAAAAATGCAATTTTTAGGGTTTTTCGGGCATTCTAAGATCTATATATGACAAAAATAAGAAAATAGAAGGGATTTGTCATGGAATACTCAAGAAAACAACTCAAAAAAAACCATTGAAGTGAATTTTGAAGAGTTTTCCACCAAGATTGAAGATTTCCTTTTGATTTCTTTAGAGATTATTATGAGATTCCTTGTTTCTTGTGGTTATATTACCTTTGGGATGTTTTTATTTGCAATCATGAACTAATTTTCTAAATACCTAAAGAGATGGATCCTATGATAAATTCTATCGTTTGATTTCTAATTTACACAATAAATACTTAGATGTTGTTCTCAATTATGTGTGCTTAATTCTTGGTTTAATATTTTTAGATTATTAATTCATGTTTGATGTGCTTAAATCAAAGAAGGAGTAGACCCTGGTTAAGAGCAGATCTAGTGTAATTGAGTGGAGTTGCATGCAATCTTAGAAATAGGATGACATAAATATATTGGATTAGAGTCAAATCTAATAGAAAATCTATAGATCGAGTTAATGCGATAATAGAGATTTTAATTAAAAAAATTCAATTAATTAACCTAGAGTCAATTACTTTTATTCTTAAAGAGAGAAAACTGCTCGCAAAAATAGGAAAGAAGTTAAAGAAGTAAGGCAAAGTCAATAGATTTAAATAGACGATCAGAGGAAAATGATATTATTGTTGAAATAGAAGATAATAAAAATAATCAGCAGCCTCTTGCACGTCCTACTCATCGAACTATGTATGATTATGCTAAGCCTACTCTGATTGGGGTTGAATCAAGTATTGTCAGACTAACAGTTGCTGCGAATAATGTTGAGATCAAGCCGAATACAATTCAGATGGTGCAGCAATATGTTCAGTTTGATAGGTTGCAATATGAAGATCTGAATGCTCATTTGGCTAACTTTCTAGAGATTTGCAATAATTTCAAGATCAATGGTGTTACTAATAATGCCATACGCTTACGGTTGTTCCCATTTTCTTTAAGGAGCAAGGCAAAATAGTGGTTGAATTAACTTCCAAGTGGTTCTATCATGACTTAGGATCAAATGATTGAGAAATTTTTGTTAAAATATTTTCCATCGGCTAAAATGGTTAAGTTAAGGAATGATATCTCTTCTTTTGTTCAATTTGATATTGAGGCTCTTTATGACACATGAGAGAGATTTAAGGATTTGTTGAGAATGTGTCCTCACCATGGACTACCTTTGTGGCTCCAAGTTTAGACTTTTGACAATAGTTTGAACCTCTCAACTAGACAGATGATTGATGTAGTAGCTAATGGAACATTTAATAACAAAACACTTGAGGAAACTGAAGAGTTTATTGAGGAGATGACACTCAACAATTGTCAATGGAAAGTTACGAGAGTAAAACTTGGTAAGGCAGCTGAAGTTTTTGATATTACTGCAGTTTCTATGTTAGAAAATTAGGTTGAAGCTCTTCGTAAGAAAGTTGATGGTTTGAATTTTTCTAAGCAGGTGAATTTAGTAGTGCAATGTGATGCGAATAGAGCATGGAGGATTAATTCAGGATGTTTACCCTTCGATTCTAGCATGGAGCATGAGCAAGGTAATTTTATATGTAACAATTCTAGACCTAAAAATTATCCCTGTAGCAATAATTATAATCTATGATAGAGGAATCATCAAAATTTTTCTTGGGGTGGTCAAGGCAATCAAAGGTCACAACCCCCTCTGGGTTTTCAGCAACCTTATCAGCAAGAAAAGAAACAGAACCTTGAGGAGATGTTAGCTAAATTCATTTCTATGTCTAAAACTAGATTTCAAAATAGTTATACAGCTACGAAAAACTAGCAAGCATCGATTTAAGGGTTTGAAACTCATATTGGACAGGTTGTTAAACTGATTTCAGAAAGAAAGCAAGGCAATTTACCTAGTAACCTTGAAACTAACCTAAAGGAGCAAGTCCACACAATCATTGTGCTAGGCATGGAAGTGTTACTCGAGCCTAAAGAAGCTGAATCTAGTATTTGTTGAGAAAAATGATGGGGTTAAGCAAAGCAAGGAAGAGCATAAGTTAGTGGTTAGAGAATACAAACCACGTATTCCATATCCAACAACATTGAAGCAAGACCGCATAAAAGAACAAAATGGTAAATTTCTTGAGCTTTTAAAAAAATTGCATATTAACTTACCTTTTGTTCAAAATCTTTCGTAGATGCCAATGTATACAAAATTTTTAAAAGAGATGTTAAAAAATAAAAGGAAGTTAGACGACTTGTCAACTGTAGAGCTCAATGAAGATTGTTCAGCCATTCTCCAAAACAAACTACCCAACAAGCTTAAAGATCCAGAGATTTTTACTATTCCTTATCATATTGGTAGTCTAAGGGTGCGTTTGGTTCGCTGTATTGGATTAGAGGTGTATTGGATTGGAGGTGTATTGGATTAGAGGTGTATTGGATTAGAGGTGTAATAGCAAATCAACTGTTTGGTTGAATGTAATGGAATAGAGGCGTAATAGTAATCTTGTGTTTGGTTGAATGGAATAGAGGTGTAATAGCATAATGGAAAAAACTAAAATGACTAGAATACCCTTAGCATAAATTTGTTTTAGTAAATGATTATTGTTATTGTTATTTAAATTTTAATAAGATTATTATTATCAATAATAAATATTTTAATCATATTTAAACATAATTATTATTAAATATATTTTAATTAAAATATATAATTTAATAAAATTCTTAATAATTAGCGAAATTTGTTTTGGTAAATTATTATTGTTATTGTTATTTAAATTTTAATAAGATTATTAATATCAATAATAAATAATTTAATCATATTTAAACATAATTATTATTAAATATATTATAATTAAAATATATAATTTAATAAAATTCTTAATAATTAGCGAAATTTGTTTTGGTAAATTATTATTGTTATTGTTATTTAAATTTTAATAAGATTATTAATATCAATAATAAATAATTTAATCATATTTAAACATAATTATTATTAAATATATTATAATTAAAATATATAATTTAATAAAATTCTTAATAATCAATATTCTTATATGAATTTACTAAAATCATAATATATGATACTATAAAATATAATTTGAAATAATTAATATTAAATATATTTCCATGTATATTATGAATAAAAGCATAATCATTAATGTAATTCACAAAGGCTTTTACTTAAGAATATGGATCATGTATACGAATGTACCATAGGAATTCTCTTTTGTTTCAAAAAAAAAACTTCACATATCATTAGAAAAAACTTAATATTAAATATTCTTATATGAATTTTCTAAAATCATAATATATAATACTATAAAATATAATTTAACATAATTATTATTAAATATAATTTAATAAAATATATAATTTAATAAAATTCTTAATATTAAATATTCTTATATGAATTTAATAAAATCATAATATATAATACTATATAATATAATTTAAAATAATTATTATTAAATATAATTTAATAAAATATATAATTTAATAAAATTCTTAATATTAAATATTCTTATATGAATTTAATAAAATCATAATATATAATACTATATAATATAGATTAATAATGTAGATACTTGCTAAGAAAACATGGATTAAACAAATGTCATGCATAGGCTTCTTCCAAAAAATTTTCTATGAACAATCATATAGGCATAAAGCAACCATGGTAAACTATGAAAAAAAAGATCTATATGTTATCAAGCAAAAATCAGTGTTTGTAATTACTAATATGTATTCAAAATAATAATGTATTTTCCATTTGTCAAAATTTGTGGTAAAGATCTAAGTTCGCTCTAACACCTCCACCTCCACCTCAAACTCAAATCTTTCTTCTTTTTCCAACCCTCTAAACCCCACCCCACTATAAAGATTATTTCGCAACGTAAAGAATCAAAGACAAATCGGTTTCGATGTGAAGAAGAAAGCGTAAACTTCAAGTTAGGTGAGAAATCCTTCTTAGCTCAAGATCAAGAAATTTTATGACATTACGCCTTACCACAAGCCAATAGCCTTCCACCGATGCCTCCTACTCCAAGCCGATTATAATATTCACCACCGATATCAGAAACCATATCCCCACCACTTTGCTAGTGGTACATAGCCCGCCCATAGAATACAAAGTGCGGATCCAATTCCATAATGAGTAATGCCTCCCATTAGGTTGGAGAGGAATGATAGAACAAGGGCTCCCTAATACGATGGAGTGCCCAAAGCAAGAGCTACGCACAAGAAGGTCAGTAAACATGGCACCAATATGAGCAGCTCCATTGGCAAAGAAGTAATGCGAGTAGAAATAGAGAAGAACCGAATGCCAAATGACATTTGCCATGAAAGACCTAATCCACCTACGACCTGTAAAATGAGCAGATCATTGACATGAAAGGCAATTCCAAACATCTAAATTTTTAATTTCCATCGGACCCGTGCTACAAGCTTCAGAAAAAGGTTCCTAGTGTGATTGCCAAAGGTAAGCATTGAATACAACAAGGTCGTCGAACAACTTAGCCTAAAAGAAAAGGAACATCCTAGGGCATTGTTTAATAAGACTCAAATGGACACGCCAAAGTAATATGAAAATATTAATAGAACATGAAAAATGAACTAGAGAGAGCCAAATAATCATACCGACTAGATCTATATATTACAATGTAGAGCACAAGTATTTCAATAGTTTGCATTATTTAAGACAAGATATAAATAGGCAATGGTATTCGGTTTTTCCTTTCTATTTTCCTTTTGAGAAAACATGTGATTCCAACTATTTCCGAAAAAGCAAAGCACCGCATGTAGATTATGGTGATGGCTCTTTGGTGATTCCATAAAAGTTTTAGTAAAATTGGACATGGCGGTAGAAAATAAGACGAAAGTACAAGGAAAACAGGACAAACCTTAACAACGGTTTGACTAAACCATGAGATGAGACCATATTTGTTCAAATACCCACCATAGCGATGAGTTCGCATGCATATTCAAGAGAAGTTGAATGAGTTAGTAGCTCATAAGAAATAAAAGTAGAGTCGCTCAAAAGAAATGTCTCATCCATACATAGAGCAAAAGAAAGGAGGCAGAGAAAATAAGGCACTTCGCCATAGTTTTTAAGTTTAGAAATGTATTACAAATAAATGGAAACAAGCAAACATAAAACCAAATCTAGTCACTTAAATTACAATAAAACAGATGGGAATTATGAGTATAATCATATGACTAGATATTGCAAAATGACAAAATAAAAGTATGGTACAATAAGCAAAAGTTGAAACCTAATTTTAAACATCAAATATTTTGTCTCATATCCAACACATTAGCACAACGGATTAACAAAAGGCATTAGCTTTCCATTTTGCACTATCACACATTTTCCATAGAGGGAAAAAAGAATAGGGGAAATTTCGAACTTGATTGTAACTAAAAAGCATTCCAACATTTGTTATCCCGTTACATATGAAGAATATAGAACAAGTGCAAGTGACCATAAATAGCTATGCATTTCAATGCATTTCAATGCCCAATTAGATAACCAACAATAAAAAGCCCATGTTTGATGAAATTGAGAACCACCGCCATATAAGGATATCTCGCACAATCAAGAAACAAATTGCCAAGATAATGAGAAATTTCTTAAGAGGGCCATTCAAATATTTGCTTCAAGAATGAATGTTCACCATTTTAAATGCAACAATGGAATACCGAATATTTTAAACACAAACTTGGGCTCACAAGTGAAACATCATAAGTTTAGGTTTTAGGTGGCTTGTTGCTTAGCGAGTGAAGCACCAAAAGAGGCATCAATATGGATCACAATCTTTTAGAATTACTTTCTTCTAACCGAAAAAAAGGTCTTTCTCTTGATAAATCACACAAAATCCTCAATATCACCAGCAACATTCTACATTAAGATTATCTTACCCACATTCCCAGCTTGAATTCTCCTTCACAATACATACCAAAAGCTTCAAGAATTACTCGCTAAAAGAGCACCAATATCTTGATTATCATCTGTTAAGGAAGCATACAAATCTATTAAAAAGGAAACCAACAACAAAAAAAATTAAGTATTTCATTTTCTTCAAGCTAAAGAGAACTTACATATTGAACAATGCTAAACTTGACAACTTGGTAAAACCATCGACCAAGTTTCCATGGTTTTAGGACATATTTCATAGGAAATGAGTGCTTAATAGTTCCTTTTTCACAACTGTGTCCCAATAGTGGAGTTTTAGAATTTGCACGTCCCAGTCTTCTCATGAAAGCAATTGTCCTCTCTTCCCCACCTTAAAGCGTAAATTGAAGGAAATATTCCAAAAGAAAATAAATTTTCTCAACATCACCACAACTATAAACAATATTAACGAAAAATGAAGAGCATTAGAAAATAAAAGGAGAAGAACAACGCAAAATGAAATAAACATAATTTAGGTTGAAGATTCACCTTTCCCCTCGGTTGATCGAGAAGCACGATCCAGAAAAAGGAAGAAACAACAAGAAATAAGAAACTCTTCCACCGTAATCCAAACCTCTCAAAATCCTAAACTCTGTTTCAATTTCTAAGAGAGAAAACTACAAGAAATACTAAAATTAAAGCTACGTCAACAATGGAATCATAATATAGAAAATTAAATATCTGAATTAAGTAAAAGAGAGAGAAAATCTAAATGAGAGACAAATAAGGGACAATGTTGAAGACAATGTTGAAAAATCTAAAGGAGAGAAAATTAAAACAGAGAAAGCCAAGACAATGTTGAAGCAAAGATTCATACGAAATCGGCCTCCGATGAAGACAATGTTGAGGATTTGTTATGAAAGGTAAGAAATGAGGACGAGCAATACCGATGGAAGAAGAAGCGAAATCTATGAGGGCAAAAAAGAAACGAAAATAAGAAATGGGTAAGGATTCTCAAATCGGTCTTTGGAGGGGGTATTAGCTATTACAGACCGGGTGTATTAGGGAAGGAACAGATTTGGGACGTAATGGGAATACAACCAACCAAACAACAGATTAAGGGAGGATTAAGTGGGGCCCACCGATTAGGGGTGTATTGGCATAGCCAATACACCCAACCAAACATGGTGTAAATGTTGAAAAATCTTTGGTTGGTTTGGGGGCTACTATAAATGTTATGCCTTATAAAATGTTCAAACAACTTGGTCACCTGGAAACAAATATATATATATATAGACTTTTTCAACACCTTTTGAACTCTAATTCATGCAGTTTCGTAAAAAATTTTGTCAAAATTCATAGTTTAATTATAAAATAATTAATTTGCACTTAAATTATTAAAAAATTTGAATTTTAATTATTTTTATAATAACTTTTCACAAATCTAGTTTATTTTTAATAGTTTTGAGTAAAAGGTGAAAATTGGCTTGACAGACACCTCGAAAGGCTTAAACCATTGGGGCAATTTTATGCACCAAGTGAATCAAGAAAAAAGCTAATTAATTTTCCGGCCACGGATGGTCCAAAAATATTTATTAAGCATTATATTTAATTTTGATCCAACATTAACATGGTTAAAAATTAATATAAAGTCTGAAGAAGAAAGGAGACCTAGTTGTGCTAAGTAAAGAAGACTGACCCACCAAGCAAATTTACAGCCCAAAACCACCCCTATAGCTGACCCAAACAGCTTATTTAGCTTATTTTATTAGTTTCAAAACAACCCTTGAATTTTCCTTAAACTTTATTCAATCCCCTCCACTTTTCATGCCTTCCACCTTTTGCCCCAAGCTAAACATAGCAAGTTTGAGCCATTCAAACTTCCACCATACATGGCTTGCCAAGGGAAGAGGAGTTGATGAAATTTATTTGCTATTTTTAGCAGTAATTATCACTTATAAATACTCCTCTTCCCTTCTTCATTTCACACACCATTCATTCGCACACATCTCTCTCTTCCACTAACTTTATCTCTTCCATTCCCTTCTTGTTTTCTCATTTTTCTTGTTTCATTCCCTTGCTGATTTCCCTCTTGAAAAAGAGCTTTCATCCACCTTGGAGTAGCAACATTCAAGTGTTTGTGAAGTCCTTAGATCGACAGAATAAGATGAAAATAAGAGGAGCGCACTAGTCTAGCTTTGAAGAAATACTGGATTTGCGTTCTGGTTCCCTTCTCTTTAATTTTCTTATTTATGTTGTGATCATGAACATGAATATTTGTTTTTTTTGTTATTCTTGATTTAATTAAAATGAATTTAATTTAATTCATGTTAGATTGATCGCATTCATCCACTTAAATTATTATAATCGTGTTCATGTTGTTATTAAGCCTTGGTAATTTGTTCAATTAAATAAAAGCATGCCTATGTTATATTTGCATTATAATAAGGTTCAATTAATATCGTGTCAATTAATTATAATTTCAATATGATTAATAATTAATTAATTATTAATCATATTGAAATTATAATTAATTGACACAAGATTTAATTGATGCATGTTTAATCTTCTAAGGTAGTGGAAGGTTAAATTAGCAACGATATTAAATGGTACATTAGCCTTACATAACTTGCAAGATTATCATGATTAAATTGCTTCAATATAGGACTATGTTGTTACTCCACTTAATATTATACTTTCTTATGAAGATTGATTAATTGTTTGAATTGACATAGTAATATGTTCCGTAGATTAATTTGTTTAGTAAGTTTGTATGTGCATTAGTTAACAAAATACAAAGTTATCGTGAAATTATTCGTAACAAAATGAACTTGGGTTTAATAATTCTAAGTTAAAGAATGTAATTGATCTAACACATTTATTTCCTATTAATTAAAACTCATCTTTTGAAATCTTGCATTGAATTTTTTACTTTTTATTTTTATTAGTTTAATTACTTAGTTAATTTTTAATTTTCAAATCACTTATTCAAATAAACATATTTTTCCTTCACCAAATTATTTAAAGTTGCATTTCATAAATATTTTTCTTCCAGAATCCTTGTAGGTATGATAACTCGAAATTTACTTGTCACTTTATTACTTGATAACGATTGTACACATTTCCATCATTCCAATCTCGGGGAGCTAAAACCCACTAGGATGAATATTCAATTAGCTGACAAATCAAGTAGGTATCCTAGGGTTATTATTGAAGATGTGTTAACGTCGATAAATTATCATCCCTATTGATTTTGTTATATTGAATATGGATGAGCATATTAAGGTACTCATGATCTTAGGTCAACCGTTTTTAGCCACTTCCAGAACTGTTGTTGATGTGGGTTGTTGTGAACTTGTGCTGAGTGTAGGTGATGAAAAGACTACTCTTCAAGTAGGTGATTTTGTTAGAGTTCCTAGTGAGCGAAATGATACTCGTTATTCTGTTAATGTTAGTAATCATGTGACTCAATATTCTTTGCAATAATACATTATTTTATTAAAGTTCCTAATGAATACGTGTTCCAACAGTATTTGTCTCAAAGTGATAAAAATCAATGGACGAGTGGAGAGCGAATGGTGCAGCTCAATGAATTAGATAAATGGTGAACAAAGGCTAATAAGAACTCAAGACTGTTAAAAAGAAATAACTAAGCAATGCCATAGTGTGCATGTAAAGAGAACGAACCAATTCAAAGTTGGGGACAAAGTGCTGCTAGACAAATCAGATCCACAGATGTTCCCTTCAGTGCTAAAGTTAATACGGTCAAACCCATTTGTGGTACAAAAAAGTATTTTCATACAGAACCATTGAAGTAACTCACCCTGATTACGACACATTCATGGTAAACAGTCTTCGTCTCAAACTTTATTTTGGTCGTAGTACTTACAATAAGAGATATGAGATTAGACTTTAAGGTTCGCCTTAACCATTAACTTAAAAATAGAAGTCGACCTTAGACTCTAAATAAGCGCTTCTCAGGATGTAACTTGTGTGTTTTTATTATTTAGTTTACTTTCATTTTTTTCAAAAATATCAAAATATATATACACTATAGTTATTTTTATTTTTATCACTTTAAAAAATTTGAAAAATAAGGGATCACATGGTGTGGGGTGATCCACATGGGTGTGTCTCAGGCCGTGTGCATAGTGAAGCTGATTTTATTTCAATTTTATTTTAACCCACATGGGCACAGATAGTTAGACGGTTTGGCCACATGACCATGTGAGACACACAGACTGACACACGAGCGTATGGTAGACTGTGTGAGCCATACGCCTTTGCACACATACTTGGGAGAAGCGAATGATCATCGCACATGGCTTGGGTACGTAGGCATGTCTATGGCCATGTGGAAACTAGTCTTAACTTTTTTTGAAATTTATTGAAACACATGGACTAAAATAATCCACATGGCCTGTTGACACGATCGTGACACACGACCTGGACACACAGACATGTCCTAGGCAGTGTGCATATTGGATGTTATTTATTATTATTATTAATTTTTCAAAGGCCACACCTGGGAGGTATTTCACGGGTGGGAGACACGGTCGTGTGGCCCAAAATGAGCCTTGCACATGAACGTGTCTTTTTTTTTAAGCACAAACCCTAATTTTTTTACTCTCATCTTCCTCAATTAGCCATCATTTCTCATAACTCTAAAACCCTAGTTGTCGTTGCACCAGTCCAACCATTATTACTAGTTCTTTCTTATCGGCCTGACCACCCCTCACCGAATTTATCCTTTCATCTATTTATTGACAAAACCCTAACCGCTCCCTTCTCATTCCCTTTGAGACTATTCATCTCCAGTCCTCAAATCGCTTATTCATTCCAAGCATTACCGCCACCTCCGTTCACTGGCCTTCCATCTATGTTTCCTTCTCCCCTATAATTCCCGATCTATCCCCACTGCTTGCTCCACCGACATCTCCATTAATTCCCCTTTTTCCCCTAACGTAAATAGCAGCCCGCTTCAAAACGCTTCTGACTGTCGATCTCATTTTCCTTGTCGATCTCCTTTTCCTCCAAACCACTGACCATTGCGTCACTGTCAACTATCGTCACTCGCGCCACCGTCGTCAACGTCAATATCACCGTTTGGCCCTTGTCCTTTTTTATTTGTTGTTGTTGTTACTATTATTGTTATTATTAGGTTGTTAGTAGCTTTAGTTTTATTTTATTGTTTATTATTAATATTAGTATTATTAGTCTGCTCATTATTAATATTATAAATATTTAGTATTAGTTGGTTAATTTAGTTAAATTATTTCTACCAAATTAGTATTAGTAGTAGTTTCATATTAGGAGTAGATTTTAGTTACAATAGTTACGATCCTACTTTTTTCATGAGGTGGTTCACTTGTTGTGTGTTTTAATTTATGTATTGATTTATTTATCTGCTAGATTCGTTATTGTTTTGTGCTAATTTTTCTGGGCCTCTGATGATTTGGTTGCCATTCGTTTTTCAGGTTCATTATGTCGAACACACAAGGAAAGAGTAAGGTCACTGCTCATTCCAAGAAAATAAAAGCCACTAGGAACTCATCTTCATCCTCTTCGATTGACCACCACTGATACCTCACTTTCGACCATCCAACCCATGAGGAGAGATACCAACATCTGAGGGATAGAGCACTGGGTTTGGGTCAATGTATCGATTGGGTAACCCTGCAGACTATGGGTCTATTTGTGTTGGTTCATACTCTACTAGAAGTGACTCCATGGGAGTAATTCTTCACAATCGTGGAGTCGACATATGCTAAACTTACATTGGAGTTTTGCTCCACTTTTTTCTACAGTCACTACTATCGCTAGGGGATGACTCACAAGCTATATCATTTCGTCTTGGGGGTATCACTAAGCATTTTAGTATTGCATGATTTGGTGTCACCCTTGGCCTATATTCTGATAATTTCTTGGCCACGTCCGAGTTCTCCACCCTTCCACGACACATCCATCACTCGACCTTCCTCTGCTAGTTAGACATCTATGAGGTTGTTGTTTTGTATAACCCGAGCCAATACAACGCTTGGTGCCTCCCTCTAACCCTGTGATATATTCACGCCATTTCAACTCATACTTTGACTGGCCAACATGAGGGTATGAGCATCGTGGGTACTTTAGATGCATATTTCCTATGGAACATGCACAGGCAACACCCGATTGATCTAGCCCATTTCATAGCCTAGTGTTGTCGTAATCAAAGTGAGCGATCATGGAGAGGACCCCTCTGTATGGGCCCATATGTAACATGCTTGGCTCATCAATTTGGCCTCATCGAGACCTCCGAGCAAATCGATACTCTTTCTTTAGATGGGAACATGTCCCCATAAGGCTTGAATATCATGAAACATATAAAGATGGTCGCTCGTTAGCCTGGGCCTTTCGGTGATCAGTATGTGTTACCATGATCGACTCAACAACACAAAGATGATGAGCATCTAGATGATGATCCTCCACCACCACCGCGAACCATTCCCAGTACTTCGATCAGTCCACCATACTGCTGCACATTTTGTTCCTCCGGACAATATTTATTACCGGTTTGACCGCTTTTAGCAGTGATACTTTGATCATTTTGACCTTTTTGAGCAGTGACAGTCAGAGCGAATCAATCACATTGAGGCTTATCTACATATCTCTCCTCCCGATCATATGCCTCGTGATCCCGACACTTCGCACGACACCGATCTATGACCTGATTTAGTTTTCTGCTTTATTTATTTTTATTTTCAGTTGTACTTTTATTTTATTTCATTTTTTTTGTTTTGTTTTGTTTTGTTTTGTTTTTGTGTTTTGTTAGTTGTTTTTATTTTATTTTATTTTTGAGACTTATATGTTTCGTTTTTCATTTATTATTTTGTTGGTTGTTTTTTCTAGTTGGTTATCTCTTTATCTTATCTATTTTTTTATTAGTTTTCTCGGAAACATGTACTTCATTTAGATTCGCCTACAATTTCAGTTTTCACTATTCTAGCGAATTCATCCATATTCAGGCCAGTTTATGTTCTCTCCCTCCCTTTTGATATTGTACTTATTCTATTTATATTTGTTTGTACATTGAGGATAATGTACATCTTAAGTGTGGGGAGATTGTTTATATTCTAAGTGCCCCTCAATATATCAAATCAATAATGTGGTCTTAGCATGTATAACCGAAGCAAGTTTATTTGAGGGGCACTTAGAATTCTCATCTTAAGTGCTTATTTTAAATTTTAACTTGCTTCAGTTATACATGTCAAGATGACATTATTGATTTGATATATTGAAATGATAGAGGCACTTAGAATTTAACCCATGTAACCTTTAAATAGTTTACTCATTGAATTAACCCTTAGTAAACCCCATTGATTCTAACACATTTTTTTTCTAATCCATTTTTATTAACTTGTAACCCATATATATGTTGTAAAAGTATCCTTTTATTGACTCCCTCTTTGTCGAGATTTGATTTGGTCAGTTACCTAACTATGTTTCTTTATCAAATTGTGAATTTTATTTTACTCTAAAAAATCAAAAAATATAGAAAAATAAAAATTAAAGATAAAATATATATAAAAAAGGAAAATTGAAAAAAAAATTGATTTAGCTTGAATCATTAGTTTCATATTGCGTTGAAAAGCTCATTTTTATTATTTAGCTCTTGTTGATGTGAATTCTTTTAATTCAACATTTTATTTTTTCTAGTTTGGCAACTTATCCACTCGATTCTCGATTATAATCGACTTTTCTGACCTTTTCCATACCCTTAACCTAAGCCTTATTCAACCTTGTAAAGACCTCTTGATTGGTGTGTCATCTCTTTCTATAGTGGTAGAGATTTGATTTTCAAGCAAGCATATGGTAAAAACATTTATCGTTCGACAATTGAGTGCATATTACTTGAACCTTAAACATTTTGAGTGCTTTGAGTGAATCTTTAGTAAGGATGTTATTTCTTGTTAAGTTTGAATTTTAGGTAATTATTTAGATAAGGGAGATGCCTAATGTTTTTAAAGCTTAAAATTCTATGTTTGGATTATTTATGTTGTTTAGTGTCATTTTAGTGTGAATTTCCAATGCTTCATTATCTGTAAATTATCCTAAGACATTATCGATGGAAACAATAAACTGAGAGAAGTTAACATGAATATGGGTTGAAGATTTTGCTTGAGGACAATCAAACGCTAAGTGTGGGGATATTTGATAAGTGCTAAAAGTACCATGTTTTAATCTCATTCTTTATGCATTTTTGGATGATTATTCAATGTTAATGGTGAATTTTATGCTCCTAATTCTTTAAATTCATATTTCTATATTTAGGAGAGCATTTGGAAGCAAAATGAGCAAAAAACGAGCGAAAATAAAAAAAAAACTAGAGCAAGTTACTAGAGCCACATGGGCTAGACCATTCCACACGGCCTTGACACATAACCGTGTGAGACACATGGGCTACCACACGACCATGTGACAAGTCATGTCGATTTCATGAATTACACTTTGGATAGTGAAAAAACACAATTTTTAGGGTTTTTCAGGATTTTGAGACCTATATATAACAAAAAAAAAAGATAGTAGGGAGTCGTCATAGAATACTTAAGACAACAACTTGAAAAAAACCATTGAAGCGAATTTTGAAGCAGATTTCCTTTTGATTTCTTTGGAGATTATTATGAGTTTCTTTATTTCTTGTGGTTATACTGTCTTTTGGATGTTTTTTATTTGCAAGAATGAACTAAATTTCTAAATACCTAAGAAGATGAATCTTATGATGAATTTTGTTCTTTGATTTCTATTTTACACAATAAATACTTAGATGTTGTTCCCAATTATGTGTGCTTAACTCTTGGTTTAATATTTCTAGATTATTAATCCATGTTTGATATGCTTAAATCAAAGGAGAAATAAATCTTGTTTAAGAGCGATCTAGTATAATTGAGTGAAGTTGCATGCAATCTTAGAAATAAGATGACATAAACCTATTGGATTACAGTCAGGTCTAATAGTGAATCCATAGATCGAGTTAATGTGATAATAGGATTTTAATTAGAAAGAAATTCCTATTAATCAACCTAGAGTAAGTTGCTTTTATTCTTGAAAATAGGTATTAGCATAATTTAGGGATTTCTACAGATCAATACACTAAGTGAAGAAAATAGGTAGTTTAGATTGATAATGACTGATGAAATCTAGGTGAATTCTTTCCTGGGTATTATTTTGCTTATTGATTGTTAATCGGTTATTTTATTGAATTGTTATTTATCGTGTTTGTAGTTAATTAATTTAGTTAATTTTAGTTTTAATTAATCACTCGAATTTATTGGTTAAATAATAGAAAGACGGTAATTACTACTACTTTTAGTGTTCGTGGGAATGATATATTTGCTTACCATAACTATACTATTAATTGATTGGTGCACTTGCCTTAGTTAGATTTTAGTTGGTTTACAATTGCATCAATCTTCTTCATTCTATGGGGAATCTGAAATTGAGAGTTTAAAGTGAGCAGCTAAAGAAGTACTTACTAGTTTTGAATCTTGCATCTCAAATCGCTCAAGTATCTTCATGATGTACCTTTGTTGCAATAAAAACAATTTCTCGAAATGACTATGTCTCAAAATTTTCATTCCCAAAATTTTCTTTACTGCACCTAAATCCTTCATTTTGAACTTAGAGATAAGCATGGTTTTAAGCTTATCAAATTCAAATGGGTTCTTATTCATAATCAACATATCATCAATATAAACCAGCAAATATATAAAAGAACCATCATCAATACATTGTAGGTATACACAACTATCATACTTACTTTGAGAAAAATCAGTACTCAACATGAAAGAGTTGAAACATGAAAGAGTTGAACTTTTATTAAATGGTCAAATTGGGAAAAATAAAATTCAAAGATTGAAAGGTAACATATGTAAAAAATCAATACGATATTGGTTGTTTTATTGAAAATTTGCAAAACATTTTAGTATTGTCCATCCAGTAAAAAGGAGCATCTTAATAATTTGGCAAAAGCTATCATACTTTTGGAATAATGAAAAAAATGCAATGACTAATCAGCCATCCAGGTGAAATGTTTGAAATCGTAACCTTATTAACAGAACATATTCTATCAGTGGAATTGAGTTGAAATGGTTCTGCAACAAAATGTCCAATGTAAAATGTAGGTTCCGTCGGTCGAGGAAGCGTTATGGCCTCACTACCCAACATGGCAACAACATTTGACATAGTTGGTCTATTTTCTGGATCTACTTGCACGTATAATAACCCAATTTTAATGCATTTAAGCACTTCTATTGGCACACTTGAACCAGCAAGATGCTCATCTATTAGTTCCATTCCTTCACCTTTTGACCATAATTTTCATGCCTATAATTATTACATAGAATTAGCCTAATATATAAAATATAGTGTTAATCTATTCATTGAATATAGAATATGAAACATACAAATGTCAAAAGGCTTACACCACGTTGTGAGTGTTAGAGTTGTGTGACCCAAATCCCATCAATTGTTAAAGAAATAAAATACAATGGCAAAATAAGGGGATCTGTGGAGGCAAAAGGCCTCAGGCGTTTGGCTCGAGGTCGAAGCCTAATATAGATCCCCATTAAGCATAAAACTATATTCAGATTACGACAAAGGGTGCAGGAGCAAAGCCAAAGCAATACAGACCATGCCACACAAGTAGAATTTGTACAGAACTACACTTCTTCTATTCGACATTAATTAGAATAGGATTTTTCAACCACTAAATTGATGTAGTTGAAACTCTTCTTGTGTCATTTGATTTTCAATGTTAGTGAATTTCTCTTTCTCTACCCGTTGTTTTTCCTAAAAGGGTTTTTCGCATAAAATCTATGTGTTTTATTTTTCTTTTCTTATTGTTTTAAGATGGTTCTATTGCCATTATCGACGTTAGTTTTAACAGTAAGAGAAGAAACCTGTTATTTCTTTTTCCACTTATAATCTCCAGCAAAATGATTCAAAAACTAAAAACATCTTATTTGATAGAAAAGAGTTATTCCATAGCATACTTGGGTGCCATGTATCCACTATTTTAGCCCATAAAAGTCAAAGAAAGATTAAAACAAGATTAAATAATCATAAATATTGTGTATCAATCAAATAAAAGATACATTCAATAACAAACCATGTTGGTTGTTAACTACTAACCATGAAACATACACTAATTCATTACTTGCACATGATCCTTCTAACTTGCATGACTTTGATGTAGAGGATAAATCTTTTTTTTTTCTTTTAACAAGTTAAATGCTAATTCTTTGAAGATTTTGATATATCTCGTTAAGTTGAATTTGGAAACAAAAAAGAATAAAATGTCAAATTACAAAAGAAACATTAACTCCATAGTTTTGAGACAACAAGTTGAGAAGAATCCATAAGACCTACTATGTTTTGATTACTCTTTTTGTATTTCCTTCATTTTGATCTGTACAAAAAAAAATTTGCCATACCAAAGTCTTAATTTTTTGGATTCATCTCATGATCAAGTAAAATATTACTTGCTTTAAGGTTTCTGCGGATAACTCTAAAATAAGAAGCTTCATGCAAATACATGATACCTCGAGCAATTCCATTAATACTATTAAATCACTTTTTCCAAGACAATTGTGTAGCCAAACTTGAATTTAATAAACACTCCAAAAAAAAAGAGAAAGAGAAAAAGAAATTACTAGTTAAATATTCAAATTCATTTGGTTTATGTATAAAGAAAATGTTGGTATTTAAAGGTTTAAGGCTCAAACCAAATAGGAACATGTCAAGGCTTCTATTAGGCATGAATTCATACACAAGTAATTTTTCATTTTCCTTTAAGCAACATCCTAAGAGCCTCACAAATTGTAATTTGGCAATTAACATGAGTTCAATTTTGAACTCAAGCAGCCTTTTGATTAGAAGCCCTTGAAAGCCTTTTAACTGCAATTTTGTTTCCATATGCTAGTTTGTCCTAACTGAATCTTTTGGCATTTAAAATAGAGGTATTTCACATCTATATATTTGGAAAACCCCCCAAAAAAAATCTCCCAACTAACAAGTTATTTCCCGAGCCAAGATACCAATGAGTTTATCATGAAACTTTATTTCATTTTTTTTTTCATTAGTATTCTTCTAAATATAATAATTTTATAACCCTTTGATTTATAAAATTTTGGCTAAAAAATGGAAAACCTTAAAAAAACACTTTAGAATTACTCTTGTTGTCAACATAATGATATTTCCTTCAAGGTACATAGAAATAGTTTCCAAAGTTGGTCCTTGAAATTGGAAAGCAAATTCAATGTTAAAAATATGGCTTTAAACAATCCAATTGTTCAATCAATAATTATATAAGAAAAATTATGAAGATTTAATTTTCATAAGAAAAAGTGTGAAAGAACTAATTGAATTTCCTTTTGGTGCATTGATAATGATTTTTAAAATTTATGAACTAATTAAGAGACTATTATGTGTTCTATTTATTTTAATTATTTGTTTTAAATTTTAAATCGCAATAAGCAATATGTATCACTAATAATCTGATTTTGTGTCAAATCGTTTACCAAATTAATTAAAACTAAAGTTATGCTAGTCAAAGTGAAAAATTTTATTTCTTTACAAATATAAAATTATTTATATAATTTTATTATATATTATATTTTAAAGTTTGTATTTTCTATTATTTTAATGGTGTTTAGTTAAGTTCAATCACTAATTTAAAGAAAAAAAAGTTATATATCGAATTAGATCATTTCAACCATAAATGAAACACTTAATAGATTAGGAATGCCTCTATTTTAAAAGTTGAAAAGTTTGATTAGGATGTTTGAGGATCAAATTGATTGAATTTGTAAATGTGAAGGGTTAAATTTATTGAATTATTTATAATTAAGATCGATTGATAGGATATGTAAGTAGTGAGGATTAAATGTGTTATTATACTAGTTAGAGAAAGCCTTTCCATTATCAATTTAATTGTGGGTGACCAAATAAAAACAAATTGAAACATTAATACCTAAATTGAAAACTTTTAAAGTGAGATGACCAGGAAAAGAACAAATATATTTGGTTGACTATTTGTATGGTTTACCCATTTATTTTATATTTATTTTTATGAAATTATATTTTATGTATTGTTTGTGCATAATAGACCTGTCCATGGGCGGTCGAGTTCGGGCGAGCACGAAAAAATTTCATCCGCTTCCTAGGCAGGCCTACCGGCCCAAATATGGGCCTGAGATTTTGTCCAGGCCCGGCCCGAGAAAAGAATATAGGGCTCGAGCCCGGCCCGTTTTTAATTAAAATTAATTTTTTTTGATAAAATTAAAACTAATTGTTATTAAAATTAATTATTAGTAAAATTATCAAATTATTAATTGTTAATTGTATTAATTGTTGTAACAAAATCTAACATTTGATTAGTAAAATTATCAAATTATTAATTGTATTAATTGTTAATTGTATTAATTGTTGTAACAAAATCTAACATTTGATTAGTTTACAATTTTTTATCAAATATTTTGTAAACAAATAAGTTTACATTTTTTATCTTAAAACCAACCAATATTAATACATGTGCAGGATTTACCAATGTTATCACTTTCAATTGCTATCATTTACCAATATTACATGTGCAGGATTTACCAATCTTAAAACCAACCCATAGGTAGTTCATTGCTATAAGTCCAATGTTATCACTTTCAATTCTATCCTGTCACCTAAATTTTATAACAAAATATTTAAACATACTTAATTTTATAGCAATAAACAACAAACCATAGTATTCAATATTCATACATTAATCCATCAACATATTTAATTTTACAACAAAATATAAATTGTTAGCTAAATTAAAATTTAAACATTTAGAAAGAAAGTATCTTAAAAAGCAATTGAAGAAACCTCATCGTCGCCGTCGTCATCGTCGTCATCGTCGTCGTCATCGTCCTTTTTGCAACCAATTTCTAACATGAAATAAGAATAAATAATTAGATAATCAAATTGATGAAATATAATATAAAATTACAACAATAAAACGAGAATAATAATTACCTGCTGAAAATCCCTTAGCTCTCATCCAATCATCCAAGCAAACAACGGCTTGAACCGTTTTTGGCTTAAATGAACTCCTGACAGGTGTGATAACTTTCTTACCCATGCTAAAAGCCAATTCAGAAGCTACAGTCGATATTGGAATTGCCAAAAGATCACGAGCCAATAATGAAAGCTCATTGTATCGAACTGAACTTTTGCTCCAATAATCTAAAACATCTATTTGACTATTCAACTCAAGCTCCGGTTCTTCCATATAAATGTCCAACTGTGACTTTTCACTCCTAGTGCTAGATTCATTTAAATACCGTTTATAATCATCACTCTCATCAAAATATCCCCCAAAATCAGCACTATTATCATTGTGTTCATCCAAACCAGAATCAACAGGATTTTTATCCGAAACATTAGAACTCCCAGCCAAAGAGGAAGACATGGATTTGGATTTCTTAACATACTCATCAAACAATAGTCTAAAATTGCTAAGAATGGTCTCAAGAAAATCTGAAGCATGAATACCATAGATTGTTTTAAAGCAATACTGCACATAATTCAACTTGTAACGAGGATCTAAAATTGTAGCACATGACAATATCAACGAATACTCAGCCCAATACTTATTAAATTTCTCTTGCATTTGCTTAACCATTGGAGTTAAAAACGAATAAGGGCATTTAACCATCTCAATCAAGAGCTTGTAAACCTTCCAAACCCCTCTAAATTAAAGATTAGCCGTTGGATAATTAGAACCGGAAAAAACACAAGTCACATCATAAAATACTTTCAAAAATTTGCAAAGAATAGCAACATTTCTCCACTCTCGCTAGAAAGTGCAAACATTTGATAATCTTTATCCCGTTGGCCCCAATAATCTAGCACATCTTTATAGTAAAGAGAAGATTCAAGCATCAAATAAGTAGAATTCCATCACACACACACATCTTGACGCAACTTTTTGGTCACATTCAAATGAAAAATTTTGTCGGCCACATCATAAAATCTTTTCCTACGAATTCCTAACTTTTTTATGTACCTAATCCCATTTCAAATCTTACAAACAACATCATCGGTAAGTTCCAAACCAGCTTTAACTATAAGATTCAATATATGTGCACAACATCTAACTTGAAAAAAAGCACCATCACACAAAATAGCTCGGTTTGCACGAAAACGATTTTTAAGACAAGAAACCATAACATCATTATAAGAAGCATTATCCAAAGTGATGCTAAAAATTTTCTTATCTATACCCCATTGAGATAAACATAAAACAAGTTCATCCGCTATGTTCAAACCATCATACGGAGGAAATAAAGCTCTAAACCTTATGATTCTCTTTTGTAGCCTCCAATCTTTGTCAACCCAATGAGCAGTAATGCAAATATATTCATCATTAGTATGCTCCGAATTCCAATTATCAGAAGTTAGACAAATTAAACCAGGTGCTTTAGCCAACTCTTCTTTCACATGATCTCTTTTTTTTTGCATAATACTTTAGGACATCTCTAGTAGCTGTTTGTCTACTTATACTCTTAAAATTAGGACTAGCAATTCTCATCATATATCTAAATCCCTGTTCTTCAACTGTCCTAAATGAATGCTTGCCACACACAAGAAAAGTAGAAATAGCTTGACGACACTCATCAGCATCAAACTTGTAGTTTTTTTATAGATGGAACACCTTCTGGTCATGGTTGAGTGGCTATGGTGTATTGAGTGATGTCCTTATTAACTTTTTTCAAACAGCTATTTAGATGACGTCTTAAATGAGAGGTTCCACTAGAAGACTTAGCAGAGAAGATAGTCTTACAGTGATTACATTGTGCCTTCAATTCATTTTGTTCTCGCATTCAAGCTTTGTCATTTCGTCCCACACCTTTGAAGTGGTAGACTTTTGACGTTTGACAGCACTTTCGTACTCATTAAACCCATCATCCACAGGTATAGAAGTGTTCAAACTAGCCATAGTCATAAAAATTGAAGTCCTGAAATCCAAAAATAATCTTATTTATAACTCGGTTACTGAATATATATATATATACAAATATTTTATTAAATATACAAATATGTTAAAACAAAATGCATACTTGCTTTGTCTAAATTGTAGCTTATATGCATACTTTGATACAAATAGGTTTATATTTTATTAAAT
This sequence comes from Gossypium raimondii, assembly GCF_025698545.1. Lineage (NCBI taxonomy): Eukaryota > Viridiplantae > Streptophyta > Magnoliopsida > Malvales > Malvaceae > Gossypium > Gossypium raimondii. Next base: position 36,717,899 of record NC_068570.1, read on the forward strand.
ATACAAATAGGTTAAAACAAAATGCATACTTGCTGTCTAAATTGTAGCTTATATGCATACTTTGATACAAATAGGTTTATATTTTATTAAATATACAAATAGGTTAAAACAAAATGCATACTTGATGTCTAAATTGTAGCTTATATGCATACTTTGATACAAATAAGTTTATATTTTATTAAATATACAAATAGGTTAAAACAAAATGCATACTTGCTGTCTAAATTGTAGCTTATATGCATACTTTGATACAAATAGGTTTATATTTTATTAAATATACAAATAGGTTAAAACAAAATGCATACTTGCTGTTTAAATTGTAGCTTATATGCATACTTTGATACAAATAGGTTAAAAATTTTAGCTTAGATGCATACTTTGAACTCTTTAAATACTTACTTTTATAAAAAATTAAGTTAATCTTTTAAAATTACAAATATATAATTTGTTATTAAATATTTTTTAATAAAATTCATACTAACTTTTGAAATAATTTTAAGCTACAATCAATTATCTTTAAAATTACCTTGTATAAAAAATTTTGAAATAATTTTAAAAGGATATCATGGTCTACAAATGAAAACTAGATAAAATAGTTTAACTTTGAAAGTCCGTTACCGTTATGTAGAGGAAAACGCATAAACAAAATTAAAATGCAAACAAAAATGAATAGGAATTGAATGGAACAAAAACATTTATTAGATTTCAAATTTATATATAAACCATAGGTAAATTATTAAATATATAATATAAACCTAAACTAGAAAACATCCTTTATGTTTAAACAATTGAGATATTCATACTTATTCTATAAGCTAAATTACATATGTACAAAAAGAAATTAATGAAATTCAAACTGCATAAATCCAATCCAAAATCTTAAATAGAAGCATCTCTATTTCTCAATCCCATTATTTTCCTACTAGTAGATAAGCAAGTTTAGCTTTCGGGAAAATCTGCTAATCTGCAAAATGTTGTACAAAGTAAAATAAAAGAAAATCAAATTAAACTAAATTGTAAAAAGAAAATGTAAATGAAAGCTTACAGGAAAGGAAGCTAAGGTATGCCAAATCGATTTCAATGTCGATTGTTTCTGCAATAAAACAAAGCAAAAAAAAAAAAAGATGAGATTAAATGAAGAAACTAAGCTTGTGATCTTAGTAAACATTATAATAAATTCATTAAACTCGAATCCCATGCAATTTCAAAATTCTGAGAACTTTATTTCCAGATATAAACATATAAACAAACATTTACCACTTAATTATTTGATTGAATCATAGATTAACAGAAAGCTAATTGACAAATTTCATTTCATAAAAGAAGAAGGAAATGAAGTTACCCGGATTAACCAAAAACAAGCAGACAGAAAATGGAAGGGAATATATATATTTCAACAACACTTTTATAAACTTAGATTAACTAGAAACAAACAGACAGAAAATAAGACCCTCATAATGGAAAAAATATTCATAATGGAATTAAACCCAAAAGCTGGGGCATGATCTGTGAATGTAACCATTTTTAATTTCAACCAGAATATTGTACACAAAATACATGCAGAGCATTGGCACATGTTATCACATATGTTACCCTATTTAAAGGACCGAAACCTTATATACCATATCAGACCATAGGGAATACATCTAGCAGTAAAAAATCTATTACAGTGAATAAAAATGAACAAATCTATAAAAGCATCAGGCAACCATAAAGAGAAAAGCAAAAATGAGCAAATTAACCTAAATTGCTGATTAGAAGAGAAATAAAAGTCAAATTGATAAACACCTTAGCCAATTGTTGAGTCTGGATGATATTTATGCACCTCTGAAATACAGGCTGTACAAATTGAGTGAATCTGGTACCTAATGCCTGAAAAAGTAAAATACATTAATCCTAATGTTTACTAAAATCATGTACTGCAGATTAAAAAATCATGCGGATTGGACTGGCTCCAAAACTAATAAGAACTAGTAGTTTGTACACACTCCCATTTTCCAAGTTACATTGCACAGAAGAAGAAAAAGGCAAAAATCATTAAGCCAAAACAAGAAAAGAAATGACAAACAAAGAAGATCAGCAGGCAAACAAAGAAAAGAGTAACCTGAAGAAGAATAATCAAAAGAAATGAAGTATCTTAAAGAGAATGAAAACGAGGAAATCGAAGAAGATGAGCAAACCCGTACCTGTACCAAACTCCTTGTTCTTGTATGCTTGCTTCTACTTGGCGATTCGGGAAGAAACAAACCCTTAAATGCTTGATTCTGGAAGTGGGTGGAGGACCGGAGGTGGATCGGTGGAGGTCTTGACGGTGGAGGTGGATCGGCAGTCAAGGAAGTCAAGGCATGATAGGGTTAGGGATTTGGAATTGGAAGACAGACTGTAGATTGTAGTGTCGAGGAAATGAAAACTAAAACTAAAAACTTAAACATAAAAAATATTTTTTTTAAACATAAAAAACTTAAACTAGTATATTTTAAACATAAAAATATATATTTAATATATTTTCGGGCCGAGCCCGGGCCAAAAAAATTTTGCCTGAGGCCCGGCCCATTTTCTAAACGGGCCTCTTTTTTTACCCAAGCCTATATTTCGGGCCTATATTTTTACCCGAACCCTCCCATATTTCGGGCTGACCGTCGGGCCGGGCCAGGCCGCCCGGCCCATGGACAGGTCTAGTGCATAAGTCCTATACACAGTTAGTGACTCATAATTTGTCACTTCATTGATGAGCAAAATAAAAAATATTAAAGGACTTATAAATAAATAGCCGGAAATGTATTAAAATTATAAATCTTCAAAACATTGTCTCTTTCTTCAAATCTCATCTCAGCCAAGAAGGCAAATGTAGAACCCGAAAATCGGTATGCTTGACGAGGGACCACCGTCCTCCACCATGTTACCGCCGTTCTCCAATGACTGCAACAGCTCTTTGAGCAAACATCACTAATTCTTTTTAGGGATATTTAGTTTAGTTCCTTCCTTACGGAAAACCCCCCAACTGCTTCACCAATTTCATCTAATGATTTCCTCTGCCCATTCTCGCTCAATAATTTTGTGGTCATTGTAGAGGCCATCACTCTTTCTTCGCTGCAGCTAGAGGTTAAAATCCCATCCATCATGTTTAAATTTCCTGACGAACTCATGGTCATTGATTTTTCCGATAAATACTCGATGACAATCACGGATTTGTCATGCTTTGTAACAAGAGAAGGTTAAGATCGGAGTCGATTGTGGCAAAACTGCTCTTAACAACAGAGAGATCCGTCACTCTAAACATTAGAAAACACTTAAAAACTCACACTCTTGAGTTACATTTGAAAGGAAAACGGTGGCATAGTTTAATTAGGGTTGACTCCAACTGAAGATAAATGCTTCATCTCCATAATTTTTGAAAACTGCATTAACAAAAACAAAATAATACCAAATTATAAACTTTTAAAATAAGAAGAAAGAAAAAGAGAGGTTGTGTAGGAAAATGACGAGGCACAATCTTCCAATTTTGAAATGTGAAGATTTTGGTAAGGGTTTTCAGAGATAAATTAGGCGACGATGTGCGAGTGCCACATTATCAGTTTTTAAAATTAAAATGTGTGACTGAAATTCAAATTTGAGGATTAATGTAAAAAAATTAGAAAAAAATTATCAAATCCATCAATTAACATACGTAAAAACAACAACAAAAATCATTACAATATAATGAAAGAAAATCTCTAGTTGTTTTATAGAAAAGTTGCAAAACGTTTAGTATTTTACATCCAATATAAAATAACATATTAACAATTTTTCAAAAGCAACATGCAATAACTAATCAATCATCGAGTTGAAATGTTTGAAATCGTAACTTCATTAACAGAAAATATTCTATCAGTGAAACTGAGTTGAATTGGTTCTGCAACAAAATGTCCAACGTAAAATGTAGGTTCTATTGGTAGAGGAAGCGTTATGGTCTCACTTCCCAACATGGCAACAACAGTTGACATAGTTGGTCTATTTGCTGGATCTACTTGCACACACAATAAACCAATCTGAATGCATTTAAGCACTTCTGTTGGCACACTTGAACCAGCAAGATGCTCGTCTATTAGTTCCATTCCTTCACCTTTTGACCATAATTTCCATGCCTACAATTATTACACAATTAGCCAAATATATATAATATAGTGTTAATCTATTCATTGAAGATAGAATAGGACACATACAAATGTCAAAAGGCTTTCACCATGTTCTGAGAGATGAAACCCATTATTTTTTTTACTGCTTATAATCTCCAACAAAATGACTCCAAAACTAAACACATCTGATTTGACAGAAAAGAGTCCTTCCATAGCATATTCGGGCGCCATGTATCCACTATTTTAACTCATAAAAAACAAAGAAAGATTAAAACAAGATTAGATAATCATAAACAACTTTACATAGCAGCAAACCTATTCTTCAATGTATATCAATCAAATAAAAGATACCTTCAATAACAACCCATCTTAGTTTTGTTAACTACTAACCATGGAACATACAATAAATCATTAATTGCACGGGATCCTTCTAACTTGCATGACTTTGAAGTAGAGGATAAATCTTTTTTTTCCTTTTAACAAGATAAATGGAAGATTTTTATATATCTCATTAATTTGAAATTGGAAACAATGAAGAATAAAATGTCAAATTACAAAAGACACATTTTGAGAGAACAAGTTGGAAGAATCCATAGGACTTACTATGTTCCGACTACTCTATTGGTATTTGCTTCATTTTGATCTCCACAAAAAATTTTTGCCATGCCGAAGTCTGATATTTTCGGATTCATCTCATGATCAAGTAAAACATTACTTGCTTTAAGGTCTCTGTGGATAACTCTAATATGAGAATCTTCATGCAGATACATGACACCTCGGGCAACTCCTTTAATAATATTGAATCGCTTTTGCCAAGACAATTGTGTAGCCAAACTTGAATCTAATAAACGTTCCAAAAAAAAAAACACTAGTTAAATAATCAAATTCATTTTGTTTATGTATAAAGAAAAATGTCGCTATTTAAAGGTTTAAGGCTCAAACCAAATAGGAACAGGTCAAGACTTCTATTGGGCAGGAATTCATATACAAGTAACTTTTCATTTTTCTCTAAGCAACATCCTAAGAGCCTCACAAGATTTCTATGTTGTAGTTTGGCAATTAACATGACTTCATTTTTGAACTCAAGCAGCCCTTGACTAGAAGCTCTTGAAAGCCTTTTAACTGCAATTTCGTTTCCATCTGCTAGTGTGCCCTGGAAATTAACATATTAACATTTATACTTTGTAGGCTTCATCATAAAGAAAATTCTAATCATAATTACCTTGTACACAGGGCCAAATCCACCTTGTCCGAGCTTATTTTCATCACAAAAATTAGTGGTCGCTGCTTGTAAAATATCCAATTTAATTGAAGGAAACTCTTGAGATGTTTCAACATTTTCGCTTGAGTTCTCATGATTCCCGCTTCCGATTACCAAGTCAAGTAATTGAACTTCTTGGCTATCTTCTTTATCCCCTGTAATAAGATATAATGTGATTGGCTTAAGATTATAGCCAAAATTGGAAAAATGTCAACATGATCTAATAGTGCATACCTTGAATGTTTGTCCTTTTCCATAGGAAGATACCGCAAGCAGAAACCAAAGCTAGTCCAAGAATCGCCGATAAACTTTCACCAAGTGGAACCCAGATTGATTTGTTCTGATTCTTCTCTGGTTTTTGGTCTTTCCAAGATAAACAGATCTTATCAAAACCTTGGAAACTACATGTAATTAACAAGAAACACAACTACTCAAACTACCCTTACGAAACAACAAATCACAACTTGCAACTCATTTCCTAGGACATTGTATAGACTAGATGCTAAGTGTGCTGACAACCCATCTCCACATTGGATGAATACAAGAGAAATTGATTGGCTAACCCACTTAATCAGTCAACTGTGGAATTGTCATTTCTTTTGTTCTAACAAATGAAAAGGAGAAGGAAAGCCTGCAGTTTTTTTGTTTGATCCAAATGCAATCAGAGATGATGAGGGTACGAAGGAATAGAAAAGAAGGCTCTCAAACCATATTAAAGATTGGATGAATACTTGGTTTCAATATTTCAAAATTTTAATTTTGCAGTCTATAAGTATAATATTTGACAACTAGAAGAAGTTAAAAAGAGAAAAGAGTAGCAGTAGATTTTTCATTTACTTTAATTAGATGCGTACTAACCTTGTGTAATTGTGGGAATCAAGTCGAATGTAAACATACAGTTAGGCTTCTGAACATAACCTCCTTGCTTCCCATGGCAACATGCTTTAAAGGAACTCTTAGCGGCCCGTAGGCAGGAATCACATTCCTCCTGTGATATGTCTGGAGTGCACTGCATTTGTGCATCTATGTTTTGAGATACTGTAAAATATGCTTCCCCAGTTGCATATTTACGACTAGAAGAGCCGTTGGAAGCGTTTCTCACCAAACGGTCCGTTAAACTCTCCCAAATCGTATCAAATCGTGGTAAGTTGGAGCCGATGTCGTGCGTGATAGTGCCAGCAGTAGTAGGCTCTAGCTCCAGGATTCCAAAAAAGGGGCGATTTGCATAGCGTACAATACATGCGGGATCACCTGACCATGAAATGGCTTCTTTCTGGTCGGGACATTTATCTCTGAGATCACGAACCGCGGATTTCACAAGGCCATAACAATCGTGTGGATTTAAGTCTCCACTGCACAGCCCAAGAGCGTAAGCTGTGTTGGAGTCTTGGCCAGCGGTGGCAGTAAAGAAACCACCACTTTTAGAGACATTATCTGGGAGAGAATCGAGAATATGGTCAAGGTTTTTACCATATGTACTGTTGGTTGTGAAACTACCAGACTCTGTTATGCATACATAGTCTTGGTTAAAGATTATACTCATGCCTGTGAGCAAATGGGTGAGAAGAAAAACCAGAACATTAACCCACATCACACGAACTCTACGTTAATTTCCCAATACAAATTGTTAATCTTCATCTGTCTTCTTCATTTTATCCAGGGGAAAAAAGCGATCTTCCTCCAGGTTTCCACGCTCTGGAATTGTCTTTTTGGCATGTTTAAGTCAAAAGTTTTATAATCAAATCAAGGGAAATATTAAATGAATAATTTCGTTCTTATGGGTCCAAACTACGTGATCCGTCACTCATCCTATTTATACGTTAATTTACCTTTCTTAGGTTGGTTATACTGATACTGTTGAAGGAGCAAATAATAACAAATAATGGTGCACTAAACTGAAACAATAAAAACTCATATGAAATGGAATATAAGGGTCCATAAAAGAAATTGCAATTAAATAGGGATGCCCAAAATAATATTACCCAAAACTTAATAAAAGAATGATATGATGATAAATTTAGTATTTAATGTTTATATCTTTTGATAATTTGGTTTTTATTCTTTTTATGAGATAAATTTGATCATCAACCTTTTAAAAGAGTTAGAATTTGAACACCTAACTTTCATGAAGAACCAAATTGTTATTTTTTTTAATAGAAATATTAAACTAAAATGTTCAATTTTTAAACATGGAAGCGCGCATGGCAACCCCATGTACTCCATTTTTTTTTAATTCTTATGAACTTTTTTATAATTATTTTGATTTTTTCCATTAAAAAAAGTTATTTGACTCTTTCTAAAGGCTAAATTAGCAGTATAAGCCGATTTTTTTTTAATTAGGCCTTTGGGCCATTTGTTTTTATTTAGCAGTATAAGCACGTCCAGCTGGGTGCTCTTTCTGCATAGGTGGCAGGAAAATGCCACTACACCAAAACAAGTTTTTAGCAGCTTTTTTTTATGTCTTTAGCGGCGCTTTTTAGCACCGCTAAAAGTATTTGCGGCGTTTTTGAAAGCACCACAAAAAAATGCTGTTGTTCTCATCGCCGCTAACGTTTGCGGCGTTTTTAGAAATAAACGCCGTTATAGACCATGACCTTTAGCGGGGCTCTTTCCACAAACGCCGCTATAGATCGGGACCTTTAGCGGCACTTTTGCACAAACGCCGCTATAGATCAAGACCTTTAGTGGCGCCTTTTCCACAAATGCCGCTATAGATTGGGACCTGTAGCGGCGCTTTTTCCACAAACGCCGCTATAGATCGGGACCTTTAGCGGCGCTTTTCCCACAAACGCTGCTATAGATCAAGATTTTTAGCGGCGCTTTTTCCACAAACGCCGCTATATCTCAAGACCTTTAGCAGCACTTTTCCCACAAACGCCGCTATAGAACAAACCTTTATCGACGCTTCTCGCAAAAACGCCACTAAAAACATAACAGTTAAAAAATTATTTTAATCAAATATTATTTATTTTTATGATAAATATTATATTTTATTTTATTTTTTAAATTTGAACTTTAAATATACTTTCAAGGATAAAAAAATATTATTTAAATTAAATTTTCTATGAAAATTTTAACTTTAAAACTAAATATAAAAATTAATGAATTTAGTTTTAGAATTTAAAATAATAAATTAATAACACAATTAAAATCCAAAAGTTAGAACTCAAGTTGTCGTAAATATTAAAGTAAAAATAAAAATTTAGAATATATATAAAATTAGTCAAATTTAATTAAACCTCAAGTTCTTTGTCAAAAGAAAAGAATATATATAAAAAACCAAGAAAACACATACCTAGTTTGATTGGAAAAACGTCGTTTTCTTTGGTAGGCGGCCATTGGGAAGATTAACAATTAAGAAGATGAAAGAGATAGACCTTGAAGAGTTTTTGCAAGCAAATTGATTAAACTTCTTCTATGTTCGAATTTTTTGATATTCGATTCTTGTTTGTGCATATAAACACTTCAATTTGCAGCACTTTAACATCTCAATTAACAACATTTATACACCTCAATTACAACGATAAAACATCTCAATTTCCAGCAACTAAACACTTCAATTTGCAGCACTTAAACACTTCAATTTATAACATTTAAACACTTCAATTTACAGCATTTAAACACTTCAATTTGTAAGGCCAACTTCAAGTCCATAGCGAGGAAGCTCATGTCCGTAAGCTGCTGCAAGAACTATATCACCAGATATACTAGCATGTATGCTTTGTGCAATTATATCCTTGTTGGTCTAATAAATATGTTAAGGTTAAAGTATTAACTAGCAACCCATAAAAGAACAAATAATCACATTTTGAATTAACCAAGGTATTTTAGCATATTCAGCAGCCTATATGTCTAAACAGTATACCCTCAACCCAAACAGAAATTATTCACCATAAATAACATAAACAAGTGTTGCTTGGGATAGACAATGCAAACAAAATGATGAGGGAAAAAAATCAGTCAAAAATAGGATACAAATCGTGCAACCAAATGATATGCATCCAACAAATTGTTCAAATACCATATGCATCCAACAAATTGTTCAAATACCATATGCATCTAACAAAATGCAAAAAATCGATTATAACAATGAAACTATAATCAACAAATGCAAAAAGAATTAAATAATGAAAAAAAAGAAGCTCATCTAGAAGAATATAAAAATAATGAAAAAAATAAATAACAAAATAAGCAGAAAGCAGCAATCTAGGGTTTAGATTTCAAAGCAAGAGAGAGAAACTTGTGCTCTTACCCGCTTGATGAACTGGTTTTTAAGACCGTCAGTTAGCGCAATAATCGCCTACGAGGTCTCCTTATTCTGACTCTGACCCTGCTCTTGGTTGTGCCTCCTCTTCGGACGGCGGTGATGGAATCTCCTATTTTCCTTTACTTCTCTCATGCTCTCTTGTTTCTTCCGTTCGGAGGGAACCCTTTAAAATGAAGCAGTAAATTTAAGTTTTATAATTTTAGGGGGAAAATTTAGGGTTTTAGGGGAAAATTTGTGGATAAAATGGCGTATTTTTAAAGTAAAATAATTTTTTGCGAAAAAACGCCGCTATTGCTTACCTATAAAAACGCCGCAAAAATTATTTCATTTTGAACAAAACAGCGCCGTTTTGCTCTGCTAAATTTTTTTTATTTTGTCTGCTAAAAATTATTAGTTAAGTGATTTTATAAAACATTTATTATTTTTATAAATTTTATTTTTATAAATTGGATTTTTATTAAAAAACCAAGTACTCTCAAAATAAATATGTATATTTTAATAAGAAAACAAATAATTAAATGGCTGTAATTAATTATTAAGTTAGAATTATCCAATGTAAGCAATCAATTTCTCACATATCAAATTTCTATTAAAGATTGAGATGTTAATCACAATTTTATATTATTTTTTCCGATCTAATCTCCATTTTATTAAAGATATTTCTTCCTAACTAAAATATAACTATTTTGCTAGATGTTCGATGTGGAATGATTTTAGTTTTTGTATTTCATTTTATTTGTTATAATTTGGTCCTATCCAAAATAGATAGTTACCTATCCATATCAATCTATTACTTTTTTATTTATTTATCAATGTTTTTTGTTAAATCTAATATTTAAATATATCAAATGGTTTAGATTAAATATTTTAAATATAAAAGCATTAATTGATTGTATAAAATTTAATCATTTAACAAATCTCAAGTAAACCTTAAATCTTAAACTATTTAATATATATATAAAGTTTATCTATTATCTCTTAAATAATTTAAACTATAATCATAATGTTAATATATTAAAATTAAAATTATCTCTTTTACAATTATATAAGAAATTATTTAATATATAAATTAAAAACACTAATTAATCTAAACCCTAAACCCTTAACCCTTTTCCCTTATACCCTAAATCATAAAACATAAACCCTAAACCCTTAACCCTTTTCCCTTAAACCCTAAACCCCAACATTTAAACCATAAATCATAATCCCTAAACCCATAATCCATAATCCATAAACCTTAAGATAGTAACTTCTAAACCTTAAATCCTAAATTATATACCCTAAACCATAAACCCTAAACTATAATGATAATTAATTCAAAATTTTAAAATTAGAAAACCCTAGTTAATCCAAACCCTAAACCATAAACCTAAACCCTAAAACCCTAAAACCATAAACCCTTAACACATAACCTCTAAACCTTAAACCCCAACTAACCCATAACCCATAAACCCATAATCCATAAACCTTAAAATGGTAACACCTAAACCTTAAACTCTAAACCATATACCCTAAACCAAAAACCAAAAACTATAGTGATAATTAATTCAATATTTTAAAATTAATAATATCTCTTTTACGATTATATAAGAATTATTTAATATATAAACTAAAAAACAATCAGTAATGTACCCAAAAAACTTTAAAATTATTTTCAATAATAGTATTTTAATTTTTTCATTTTAACAAATATTTTCCTATGTTTTTATTTCAAATTATTTCTACGTGTCATTATTTTTTCTGAAGATTTTAAATATTCAATTAAAAATAAATTGAATTTTAATTAATATAAATAAATAAATTAAACAGACAAAATGGTTTTTGCGGCGCTTATTGGAAAACGCCGCTAAAAATAGAGCATTAGCGGCGCTTTTTCAAAAACGCCACTAAAGCCTTCGCTAAAGCCCCGAGCATTAGCGGCGCTTATTGAAAAACGCCGCTAAAGCCTAGAACATTAGTGGCACTTTTTGAAAAACGCTGCTAAAGCCTAGAGCATTAGTGGCACTTTTTGAAAAACGCTGCTAAAGCCCAGAGCATTAGCGGCGCTTCTTGAAAAACGTCGCTAAAGCCCAGAGCATCAGCTGCGCTCTTTGAAAAACGCCGCTAAAGCCCAGAAAGCTCAAAAAATAGCGTCGTGGGGCTTAGGTTTTTTACGGCACTTCCTGAAAAATGCCGCTAATGCTCTATTTTTAGCGGCGTTTTTCGAAAAGCACCGCTAATGCTCTATTTTAGCGGTGTTTTTCTATAACTGTCGCTAATGCTCGATTTTTAGCGACTTTTTTTGTCCAAACGCCGCTAAAAATGCCGCTAAAAGTCTATTTTGCTGTAGTGTGCGCCCAATTGGGTGCGCTTTCCCTTTCTCTCTCCTAAAACCTAACTATTTTTATTCTTTTAGGGTTAAGGTTTAAGGCTTGGTGTATATTTTAGGGTTTAGGGTTTTTTGGAAGGGTTTAGCATTTTCAGTTGAAACCGTGAAAGTTCATAGGTAAATTTAAGGGGTCAAGGATGTGATAACGTGCCACAGAACGCAAACATTTCTTATGTCATGGTGGGATAAGACCATTACCTCAAAAACTCATTGTAGGTAAATCTAGTTTCGAGGTAATAATGCTTGATATGATCAGGGGTCGAAGTCTAAGTCGATGTCCCAGTCAGCGGCCTTGATGCAGTCACGAGTTTGAGCATAACCGAGAGGCCAGTGACAGTCGTTACGCGATCAGGAGTTCAAGCTTTTTGGACACTTGCAAATGATGCATATATATACCATACATAAGATTGAGGTCATAATCATACAGAAAAACTCTGGGAACTTTTGGTGTAATCAACGTGATTTTTTTTTATTTTCAAGCAGTTGTTATCTTTGAACTTTCATTCTTATACGAAGGCTAACATCGAAATGGACACAAGAGGGCTCACAGGTGGAGAGTGGATGTTCCAGCACAGTAGAGGTCAAACTCGGGTCGACACGGCAACAGTTGTAGTTATTAATGGCTTGTTTAATAAAGACAATCGTCATCACCCCGAAAGAAGCATCACCTTTACTGCATCGCAATAGCCACTCCCCACCTAAGAGCCCTCTTGCATATATGACAGTGCTGACTTTTGAATAAAAGGAAGGTTAAAGGTACCAATTTTCTGGAAATGAAGAAAAAAATTACACCGATTATAGCGAGAAGCCTTAGATTTTCTCCATATAAATATGCCCTCAAACTTCTATATGGTATTTATAGGGCATCATTTTCGAGTATTCGAAAAGATTGAGCTCATGGCCACGTAACGATCGTCAACTGGCTTCCCTGTTATATCCCGATCCATTATCACATAACGGTCGTTGATTGAGACCTTTACATAGACTTCCACCCTTGACTGTAGAAAGCAAAAGCACCTCAAACCTGACTTTCTCGGGATAGGCTTCAGAGGTAATGGTCCCCAATCGGCATGATATATGAAATGTGTACGGATCGAAGTAATATCACATCACCGATGACTCAAAAATACCTCAAACATTAACGAAATATTTTAAGCAATCAGAATTGTTAGCACTCAAAAATGATTTATGAAGTAGAGGGGAGAGTGTATGGTAGAAGATGTTTGAGGGGTAATGAAACTTGTTGTGTGAGACACCTTTTATAGGCATAGAGAATGGTATGTTTGCAAAAACAAAATCCTTTAATTGAAAACGCATTGAAAGAGTGAAGAACATATTCGAAACATGGTTAAAGCGATTGAAAAATACGAAGCGTTAGACTTTTAATTTTAGGCAAAAGAAATTTTGTTAGAGAAAGCACACCCAGCAGGGCAAGCCTTCCTACTAACATGACAGGAAAGCGCGTCCAGTTAGGCACCCTTTTCAAAAGCACAGCCAGTTAGGCAAGTTTTCTGCCATGTCAGCAGGAAGGCTCGCCCTGCTGAGCGTGCTTCTTTTAAAAATAATTTCTCTTTTAAAAAAATTTCCTGTTAATGATACAAACAACTTTTCAGGATACCCAAGGAGCACGTTATGAGATACATAATACTTGGGTTGCACTAGTACAATAAAATTATACGACTTCTTAATGTACTTTGAACTTAGACACACATCATAAAAAATGCAACGAATGCATGTATTCGCAAATGAATTTTGAAGCACATATTATCTTTCTCCCTATATAATTTTCCTATAAATGGGATGCAATTTTCATAACTTAGACACACATCAAACTACTAATAAAAAAATCAAATAGTTCTGTTACGAGAGTTGCATGTACTTCTTTGGACAACCCTTTACTTATTTTTTTGCAACTTTTCATCCAATTTGTGACCAAAATCAAAATGAGTCGATGAGTAAAATCAGTTTTTTACTACAATGGTCAAATCTGTAATACAGAAGTTAGGGTGATATTTGTAGGAGCGAAGTCCATGGAAATGACATCTAGTACTACTATTCAATTGTGTGAGTTACGGACCAAAACCAAGAGGAAAGTCGAGGGATCGACTTGGGGAATAATTTCGAAGTTACAATGTAGATATCTTACTTCCGTTGACCCCTATAAGTATGACCTATTCGAAGTGACTGGCGAGGTCCATCTCAATACGGTCATATCATCAAACTGCTCAGGCGGAAATGCTATAATGGAGTTATACTTTGAGTTCATCGAGGTTGATGGATCCAACCCATCTTCAACCACCATTGCGGTGAATATGAAAATCGAAGCCGAAGTAGAAAGTCCTACTACACAGTTATGCAGTGGATTCACTGGCCTACTACAAAGTGGTTACTATGTTGTTCCCAAAACATCATTAGGAAAACACTCATTGGTCTCTAGCACGGATCTAAACTTTAGTGGTCAATACCTGTCGGGGCTTGAGCATAACCCCAATCTAGACACTCAGGGTCAACAATCAATCAGTGTATTCGATTTCAACTTCAACACTGGATCAATTTCATTGGGCGAAAGCAGTTGTACGGGGGAATCATCGATGTACACTGGACATTCCTCTAATGATAGAAGATACGACTTGCCGGTGAGTCTGAACTACAATGGTACTCGACATCTATCACCACGTCTGCTAAGAAAAATGGTCCGCGAACGATTAAGGATTGCATCCTACGCTCCCAAATCTCGATGTGCTCCTCATGTCGCTATACCCAGTCATCATCGTTCTTCCCCCACATGTCCACCTTGTGCAGCACCTTCAGGTCTCGCGACGGTGGTGGAATTTGTTGCCTCCACCCGAATTGCCACAACACCCCATCTGATTCGTATATTTCCACCGTCGCATACACTACCAATGGCACATTGGCGTCCCACATCTCTCGATTGGCCAACACTTCTGGCGGGATGCAAAATATGATATCAATGTCGGTGTACGACATCCATTCAAACTGAAAAGCAAATTTGTAAATATCATTATGTATGAATTTTTTATGAATCATTGCATGACTAATATAAGTTCATAATAATAAGTAACTAACCACAGCTTCCGAGCGTTAGTTTAACAACAACCTAAAATCTTCTAACTCATCGAGTAGACTCACGTAACTTAGCCCATGGTTCCACTTGTAAAAGCGATATGTTAGTCGAAACGTATAATAAATGGTAGTCATCATCAGGCCCACAACTGCAATAGGACCAGGCAACCACCGATCGACATCATATTCGGTATCGTGGCCCGACACATCTCTCAGTATAATATAGACAAGATGGTCAATCCCCAACTTAGTTTTTCGCATTCATTAAACTCCACTAGATGTAGTAGCCACCTTACATATACCAAATTTTGAGATTTTTTGGGCATTAAAATGCCTCTGATTAACCTTATGATGAATGCTTATACGTATTATTCTATGACTTCCTCTGTTTGATTGTTAGGGAGCTCGTCGAAATTATTCTCCAACCAGTTGATCAATATCCAACCACCTTCAAACCTGTTCGGGACCTTCCCCAACAGTGCTCTGCAGAGGTCTACTTTACCCAAAATAATCGTTGATCCAGTGATGACTAGCTCATCCACTGGTAGACTGAGTTATGGTGGTATGTCATCGAGTGTGATTGTACACTCGCCATATGGAAATTGGAAAATGTGTGTTTTGGGTCTCCATCTTTCCATCAACGCACTGATTAGTGTAAGATTGAGTTTGCAGCCCCCTGGTTATGCGAGACGCATGCAAGAATTCAACCTCTTGTAAGTGGCCATGAATTTTAGAGATCACAAGCTTTCCCATATTATGAATGAAGCCCTTTCGAATGCGATCATATACCTATTTACACAATAAAAAAATTTCAAATTAAAAAAATAATTAAATTTAATATAATTGAAAATAATGAAATTTAAAATCTCATCTTACCATTACTACTTGGACAGCGAAAATATGATTATAACAACTTTATACCCGATCCGACTATATGGACCCAGTATAAAGTTATTGCATTTGGTGCCAAAGCGGTTTTGGCTAGAAATTGTATAATTCAATCATTCATATATAGTGTGTTAACTTATTTAATCCAAAAATTATTAATATAAACATTTGGGGTTATTAACGGATGTTTGTTTGCATTTGGAAATGGTTTAAAATTTATTTTTAACTCAAAATAGGGGTAAAATATCGATGCTTTGATAGTATCTATACCGCTACACAAAAACAATACCAAAATAGCATTCTAGAACTCCAAAAATTCAAGTTTTGATTATGGTATCAATACCTTAGGCCTAAGTATCGATACCTAAGCTTATATCGATACCCACCTCAAAAATAATACCAAAATTGCTCTCTATTTCTTAAAAAAAAATTGATTTTTAGGTCAAGGTACCGATACCCTTTCCTCAGGTATCGATACCTTGGGTTATGGTGACACAAAAGTAGTTTGGAAAAATTGCTAAAAAGCCCCCTGCACTTATTCAAAACATTCAAACACTTCCAAACCAAATCAATTACCCTCAAACTCATTAAAATTCACCACGAAATCTATATAATAACATCATATATGCATGCATATGTTAAGCTATTATAAATTCCTTTCAAAAGCTAACAAAATATACCATTAGATCACCAAAATAACAAGGTTTCCAAAGTTTGTATTTTAGTCCATCTAACATTCAACTATACAAAGAACCTATGTACATGCCATAATAACCCCAAAATTCATACATACAACATTGCCTCATGGAATGGTGATGAGATAGGATGCACACAACCTCAATATTAGCCCAACTAGATCTACTTCACCTACGCATTAGAGAATTAACGCGATAAGTCTGTGAAGACTTAGTAGGTACTTCAAGATTTTTTTTTAATCTAAGATTAATAATAACAAAAAAAAATTATTCATTTTATAGACATATAATTCTCATCAAATTAGTTCCTAAAGTTTAATATATTTTTCTTAAAAATCACACTTACCGTTACTTACTGTAACCCAATAATTGATAATAGCTGAATTACAACACTGTAGCCCAATGTAGACTAGTTGAAAACTTAGGATATATAGAAATAAATCGATAATTTATTGTTAAAGCATATCATATATCACTAAGCACAAAGTGCAAATAACAATAAGCACAGAAGTGCAAAATAATTACGATAAGCACCAATGTGCAAATTTTACAACAATAAGCACTGAAGTACAAAATAATACGATAAGCGCGCTAATTTTTCCTTAATGGCATGCCATCAACATCCCAATAGTTTGGGACTCGTCTACATAGGCTTCTCTTATTATTAAATCTTTTTATTCATTCACTTGACAGAAAATAATATAACTTTGTATTTTTCACGATTTAGTCCTTATCACAATAATCACACTAAAACTTATAAATTATGTTCGTTTTACCACATACAACACTATAATTTTTACATCACTTTATTTAAACTCACTTTCTACATATTCATAATATCATAACATATTTTAATTTCTTTCAATTTAGTTCTTTTCATTATCACCACAATACTTCATATAATGGTACACCAAAGCCAACATTCATAACATTTACATTATTTAACCCTACTAAATACTTACTATGATATCATTAATTTAGTAATTAACTACTTAATTAACATAATTATCTAATTAACATAACTTAAACAAAATTACTACTTGAAGTACTTACATCCAAAATTTGGATGATGAGTTTTTTTCTCTTCTACTCCTTAGCCACTTCTTTCCTTTCCATTCAGTTTTGTCCTTAAACTTCTTCTGTTTTTCTTCAATTTCATAACAACATATAACATTTATAAGTTAGAAGTAAAAATCAAATAACTTTTCTATGCTAGATTATGAAAATAAACATGTACGTTATGAGAATTTCCATCATCCTTACCTTAACTTTTTGAAAACCCAAAACCTTAACTCATGTAGTTCTCTCTTTTAACCCATCTATGGAAGTTTCCTCATAAAATAAAGTTGCTCACTAGTTTTTTTTTTTTTTAGCTTTTACTAAATAAATTTCAAAGAAAAATGAAGGTTTGGAGCTTGGATGGTTCAATAATGGAGGAAGGACATGGAAGAAAATAAAAGAAAATTTGGATAGATTTGGGGGGAAGGTGAGTGACAGTTGGTATGTTGAAAAAGATGATATCGTTCATCTTTTCTCCACTTTTCGACACATTTCCACTAAAAATATCTCACTTTTTTTTATTAAATGGTCAATTTGCTAATAAGCCCTCAAGCTGTCCATGTTTACACTTTTACCCATCATTATTACACCTTAAAATATCTACTTGGCTATTTACCATTTTATCCCAACTCATCTGTTATAATTCCTAGGATGACTCATACTTCACTTGGTTAAATTTCTTTTTAATCATTCCTTCCTTTTTACTACCACTATGTATCTCCTAACTTTCTAAATTCCTACTTCCACCACAACAATTCTTATACTATTTCAATTTAGTCTAAGCTTCTATTTAAATCTTTTCTATCTCGAAAAATAGTTTCTAATATCCTATCTAGTCTAAATAGTTCCTAATTTAATACTAAAAATTCCTATTTAGTAAAATTCAAAATTTATCCACTATTTCTTGACCCGATTCATCACTGTACCTAACTCCAAGTCAAAATGTGGTCATCGTCGAAACGGATTAGAGAGGCGGTCATTCGTGAGAAATCAATTTGAAACAAGATAATTAAAAATAATATTTTTAAATGAAAATATCAAAAAATTTAAAACAAGAGAGTTGGGAGAAGGATATGAATGAAAAATAAAATAAAATTTGAGGGGTATTTATAGAGTAAAGAAAATTTTACCGTTAGGGGATTTTAATTTTTTTTACCGTTGGCACGACAACGTTCAAAAAGTCGTTACTTTTTTACCGTTAGGGGAAAGCGCGTCCAGCTAGGCGAGCTTTCCTGCCACCTATGCAGAAAACGTGTCCAACTGGACGCTCTTTTCCTTTCTCTCTCGTAAAATCAACCTATTTTCTTAAATAAAAAAATAGCTCAAATGCTTAATTAAAAAAATCGGCAGTTCAACTTAAATTTTCCCTTTTTGAAAGGTTAATCGTCAAATTTAGCTAAAAAAACAAAAGGTTAAAATGTCAAATAAGCCCTCTGAAAATAATTAAAAAATCTATTAAGCTCCTCATCGAAAAGTACACCAAATTGAGCCCTTTAAATCATGATTTATACTCAATTGAATCCCTTGAATTCATTTTTCGGTTGAAGCCTTGATATCCGTTAACTACTGTGGCGAGTGACATGGCAAGAACGTGGTGAGTGACATGGTAAGCGAACATGACAAGCTATTGTTGAAAAATGATGACGTGGAGAGCTTACTTATTTTTATTATTATTTTACAATGGTCTAATTGATTTTTTTTATTTTGTGAGAGGTTTATTGATTATTTAAGTGAAAACATTATTAAAATTAAAAAATTTAACTTTTTTAAATATAATTTATAAAATTCATAAAAATATTAGAATTTTATAAATAATTATACTTATATATAATTATATGAAAATTTTAATTGTTATAAAAGTTTTAGAAAAACTATTGAAACATCATTAAATATTATAAATTACTATAAAAATAGTATAAAATTTTAGAAATTATTAAAATTTACAAAAAAACTGCAAATAAGTTAAAGAAGATTATTATAAATTAATAGAAGTTTATAAAACAAAAATTAATAGAAATTATTAAAATTTACAAAAAAAACTACAAATAAGTTAAAGAAGATTATTATAAAATAATAGAAGTTTATAAAACAAAAAATTATTGCAAAAGTTATAAAAATTATAGAAAGTTTTTGTTATTTTGCTACTTTGGAGTCTTTGATTTTGGTTATAAGGAAATGGGGAGATTGACGTGTGATGATTGGACTTGTGTGAGGTGTCGAGTGAAGGGTTAGTGACAATGAGTTCATTGCTTAATGGCTTAAAATGAATGGTAGATAGAGGTATTAATGGATTGGTCCGATTTACTATTCAACAATTAAAACTCTATAGAAAATAAGTTTATATTAATATTTTATAATTAAATTTAAATAGAAATATTTTTATTATTTTGAAAATAGTGAAACAAAATCATTTTGGCAAGTTAGGTAATATTTGACCTTTAATGTTTACATATTTTGTTATTTTGACCCTTATTCTTTATTTTAACTCAATTTGGCCCTTAACATTTTAAAAGGATCAAATTTGACCAACAAATTTTTTAAAAAGAGTCGTAATTATGTTTTTAACGGGACTACTAACTAAAATGTTAAATTTTAAACACGGTAGCCTGCATTACAATCCATGTGTACTTCATACTATTTTTTTTTTTGAATTTTTATGAACTTTTTATATTTTTTTAATTTTAATTTTGATTTATTTAATTTTTTTATTATTTTTTGACATGACATCTAAAACAAATGATGTTATATAAGCATGATTAAACATGAACTACCATGCGAGTTGCTATGCCTACAACATAGACTTGTCCATGGGTCGGGCCACCCGCCTATCCCGAAGGCCCACTCGAAAAGTGGGAGGGTTTGGGCAATAATATAGGCCCAAAAAATGAGCTTGGACAAAAAATAAGACCCATTTTTTTTAAAAAAAAATTCAATTTGTTGTGAAACATTTATTTTAATTATTTTAATATATTTTATGTACTAAATTTTTAAATTTATTTTTATATAAAAATTAATATAAAAAATTAATACGGGTCAGTCGGGCCAGGCTCAAGCTTTAGCATTTTTCTTCACGTCGAGCTAGTCCCGAGCCTAGAAAATGAGCCTCAAATTTTTACTTGGCTCGGCCTGGCCCAACCAATGAACAACTCCACTACAACGTTAAACAATAATGTTTTAATCATCATTTCTATTTAAAAAAGCAAATTGACTTTTTATTAAAAGGTTAAGGATCAAATTTCGGTCAAAAAAGAATAAGAACTAAATTGACAAAAAAATATAAATGTTGAGCACTAAATAAAATTTTTGTAAATATGCTAGAAAAAAATTATTTGATAAACTAGGTCTTTTTTTTTTTTAAATTTACCGAATTCTGTTGTTTTTTGGAGAGAGGAAATAAAATGCGTCCTACAAGGCGCATTTTCACTAATCTGGTAGAGAAAGCACGCCCTGTAGGACACGTTTTCTTCTCTTTCCTAAAAATGCATCCTACGTGGTGCATTTTCTCTAATAGGTCAGTGAAAACGTATCATGTAGGATGTGTTTTCTGTCCAACAGTAACATTTTCCAACGGGTAGAAATCCCAACAGCTATGGGACTCCAACAGCCATATTTTTCCTTGTATAAAGCCCTCTGACCCTCATTCTTTTCAACTCAAGTATCAACTCTTAATTTTCACAAATTGATTCTCAATTTCTTGTTCTAGATTTGTTATTCTCAATTGTCAATTCTCGATTTTTTAATCTAATTTCCCGAGTCCAAAGTTTTTTTTTAAATCTTAATCATTTGATTTGATTTTATTCATTCTTCGATAGCATATCACCTTATTCTTTTGGATGACAAGCATATCTTCGACGTTTAATCACAAATGGTAAAAAAAATATTATTTAATTATTTAATTTTAATTCATTAATTATGATGATGTTAAGAAAATGTTTTTTAATTATTTAATTTTAAATAGTTAATTATTATATTGTTTAAATTATTAATTTGTATGTTTATATACTCAAGCTGAAGATCGAATTTTGGAGACGTACATAAACAACTTAAGCGAAGGTGCACCGGAGGTTATTCATGAACACTTGTGACATGTAGGCTTTTTTATACGTGGCTCACATGCTCAGGGGGACAAAATTGGATCCCCCACTCATCAATGCTTTGGTAGAGAGATGGAGACAGAAGACACACATGTTTCATCTTCCCTACGGCGAGTTTATAATTACACTTGAAGATGTCAGATTACAACTTGGTCTACTAGTCGATGGGAATGTCATTACGGGGCCAGTTGTTAGTGTCGATTGGAGTGCAACATGTGAGCAACTACTAGAAAAGGTGCTGAACAGGTTTTGGGGTAGCCAGATCGAGATGAGATGGTTGGAAGACAACTTCCAAACTATCAAGGTTTTAGTGAACGATGTTGAAAAGGAACAATTCACGTGCACATTCATTTTGAGGTTGATCGGGGGTCTTCTAATGCTAGATAAATTTCGCAATTTGGTACACTTGAAATAGCTACTAGTACTAGCTGACTTGAAAGAAGCAAGACAGCTTAGTTGGGGATCAGAAGTGTTGGTAACATTATACCAAGAAATGTGTCGAGTGATGATACTAGAAAAAGCTAAAATAAGCGGTTACATGCTCCTTCTTCAATCGTGGGCATGGTATCGACTATTATTTCTATGCCTCTGAGTGTAAGTCCTTTACAAATTCTCACTCGTAACATGGTAAAATTCATTTGATAATATTGTTACCATTTTGGAATTTTCATTGTTATTATTTTGAAATAACATATTTTTTAAATATATGGAACAACCCCACAAGCCATAGCAGTACTCTGACCGAGCTCAAGGACATCCAGCTAGCTTTAGATCAAGAAACTAAAGAGGAGGTTAGTTTATGAATTTCAAAGTTATCGATTTTTTATTCCAGCATTTGAAATTAAATATTAGGCATGTGCTGAAATTTATAAATTCGTACTGCAATTCGTATTGATGCCATACGCGGATTCGAGGATTCAAAAATGCATCCTAGACAAATTTTTGGCCAATCGCAACATCTGGCACGTGAAAGTGTCATTGATTGTCTTTACAACAATCGAGATGCACGAATCCAACTGAGTGATGCGGCAGTTTGGGTGTACACAATGTATTTCGCCGCAACCTTAGGAGCTCAATAACCTACACAAAATTGACATTCGGAGGAGATCGGATGAAGGTTGGGCAATATTCCATATGAAGTATATCGAGTTTCAGCAGCACAGGTATGACCACTTGCCAACGCGTGAATCGTATCACATGTAGGAGTTAGCGACATCTTCGGATTACATGGATTGATTCAGGCATCACAGAAGCCGTATCTGCTACCTACTTCATAAAGAAGTAGGCAACGTCGCCATAAGAGGCCAAGACGAGGGCCCATCAATACCAGGTCAAAAGGATCGACATCTACTCCACATGCACATGAAGACCCAATTGTCGTGCAACCTCACGGTTAGTATGGTTTATTTATTCCTGTCACTAACTCATTTTATTTTACACCATAATCACAACACACACCGGTTTATTTTAAACCAGCACCACAACACGTACAATCATTCTCTACACCAACACCTTCTGCCGGGATATATTTTGCATAACCGCCACCCCCCGCATCATATTACACGCCCTATGTGCCAGCACCCCATGCAACACCATATAGTGATCCGTCAATAGTGTCAAAAACACCTCCAACATCGTTGTTCTTCCAAGCTAGGTAGTCCTGGCAAACGTCGACTCGATCAGTGAGGGATGCACTATAGGTGGTTGGGACATGGTCCCAGTCATCCATAGAGGAAAGGAGATGAGGTCAGCGATCAACCCCGACGTGCACATGAAGACGAGGCCGAAGTCCTAGTGGAGCCGCCAACCCAGACAGTGCGATGGAACCCTAATCGTACCCAACATACACCTAGTTGTGGCACACATTCGGGGGATCGATGATTATGTCTATTTATAACTTTCCAAAGTTATTTACTTTGTTTTACATTCGCAATGTACACTTATTTAGAATATACATATCTTGTTTACTATAATTGGGATGCATGTACATAAGTTTTTAAGTTAAGGATTTTGAATATGTCAGGTCATGCTACAAACATTGTAATTCAACACTTATTCTTGAAGGATTTAAATGAAAATTTAACAAATTAATGTTGTATATGGTTTGTATAAGTGTTTGTGTGTCTTTTATAGTGAAATTTTTTAGTAAATTCAAATATACCTTAAAATTATAACAATGTCTATCTCAAACATGAGAAAATATAAATATATAAATTTATAATTTCAAAATGAGAATAAATAAATAAGACAATTTTTAGTGAAAATGTGTCTTATCGGGTGCATTTTCACTGATCTGGCAGAGACAACGCGCCATGTAGGACGCATTTTTAAGAATGAGAAAAAAAAAGCGCGTTCTACAAGGAGTGCTTTCATAGCCAGAACAGTGAATGCACTTTCTTTTCTCTCTCCAAAAACAACATAGATCAATAAATTTTAAAAAATATATATCTAATTTCTTAAATAAAATTTTTTTTCCAGTATATTTTCATAAATTTGCCTATTATGGAGAGAAGAGAGCTTCCTCCAGGTTTCAGCTCACCACGCTGTTCCAAGTCAAATGAAGGAAAAATTCAAATGAAGAACTCAAATTCTAAATTAAAAAAGAAAAAAAAGGCGTGGGATTGACTATACTAGTATTTTAATTTGGGTTGTTTTCACGTTTCTTCAACTCAAGCAGCGACTTTAGTAATTAACTAATAACCGCGTGTCACAGGCTACCTTGTTTTGTCAATCTAACGAACTCCATCAATATTTTAGGCATGGAAGTTTCCTCCGTCCCCACATTCTTTCATTTTGGTCATAGATACCGTTCCCACTTTCTCAATTAACTACCTTCACCCATCAATTAGTCTTCTTAGGCTAATCTAATATTATTTCTTTCATTTCGCCTCAACATTTAATATCTTCCATCAATATCATGATGGTACAGTTTATGTTTATTGGAAAGTAAGGATAATTGCTTTTATAGACGCAACTGATGGAAGAGTACGAAGATCTTTTATGAGTAGTTTATATGTATGTCGTGTTGATAATTAATTATTTTTTATTAATTATAAAATGAAATGAAATCAATTTAATTTAAA
Source organism: Gossypium raimondii (assembly GCF_025698545.1). Classification (NCBI taxonomy): domain Eukaryota; kingdom Viridiplantae; phylum Streptophyta; class Magnoliopsida; order Malvales; family Malvaceae; genus Gossypium; species Gossypium raimondii. The sequence continues at coordinate 36,742,813 of NC_068570.1, forward strand.
CTAAATTCATTAATTTTAAAACTTCAGAAACAATGTAAAGGAAAAGAGACTCAAATGGTCAATTTTCCCAGCCCGTATTTCAAAATTTGGATCAAATTAAAAACAACGGAAACTAAAGTTGTAATTTAAAAGGCAAAAACACGGAGGCCCATATGATGTAAATTCCTCATTTTTCCACCCTTTAGAATCCTCTAAAGTCTAAACCCTACTTTTTCATTTCTTTTTCCCATTTTTTTTGAAAACTCGCTTTCTTTTCTCTCTTCCTTCTCCGTCACTGAACCCAAACTTCTCTAGTTTCTAAGGGCGGTGCACAGTGGCCTGTACATAAAAATCTCTTTGACTAAACCACATGAATAACTCTAAAATAAAGTTTATCCTATTTTAATTTTTTTGATTTTTTTTCAATTTAATCGCTTTAAATAATATAATTGTACGAATTAATCATAACCATTAAAATTTACATTTTCTTTTAACGGATTAGTGACATGATACATTAGCCCATCGAGAGATTGACACATGATATTTTAGGTCTTTAAAATTTAGCTAAAAATCAACAAAAAAAATGTCACGATGTGCCACATCAACAATCTGTTAAAAGAAAACAAAATTTGTAATGGCAATGAGTAATTAACACAACTATCTTATTTAGAATGGCCAAATTAAAAAAAAAAATTAGAGTGACTAAAATAGAAGAAACCCAAGTTTACCTCTCTTTTTTTCCTTCAAATCTTTGCTTCTTCTTCTTCCTTTCGGAACCCCAAAACTCAAAAGGTTTTCTTTTTTTACTCTTCAAATCAGTTTCGAAAATTCTGTTCCTTTTTAAGGAGGTTCATGATTCTCCTCTTGACTTAAGGGTTAAACTCCGATGATGTCTTATTCATAAAAGCTTTTTCTTCTCTTTTTTAAAATTAAAACAAAAAAATAAAGATCTAAAAATCCTTTTTATTTTCCTTGTAAAACATGCATCAACCAAAATGTTGATGGAATAGGATTCTTAGGAAATTGATGTCAGCATTATAATCAGACTAATTAACATTAAGAAAATGGAGAAATTAAATTTAACATTGTATAAGTACCAAAACTGAACTATTACGTAAAAGGCAAGTCCAAAAAGTAGAAATCCACTAAAGTAGAGCTCAGTTGGGCCTACAAGGTGGAGTGACCCATCACCAATGATTGAAGTCTCAAATTGGGCTACTAACAGTCAACTAGCCTTAAAAAGTAGGAGAGCTCATTCCTTAGGACATGGTTTAACTTTAGACAGGGTAGTGGCCAGCATATCTGCTTAGGATGAATACAAGAGAAGATGGGTGACAAATAAGCTCAGTCAGCAGTCGACTTCACTTTTCTTTTGTTCTAACAAATGAAAGGAGAAGAAAACCTGCAAATATTTTGTTTGAGAGTGCTGGATTGAGAAAAGAAGGCTCTCAAACCATATTAATACTTGATTTCTATACTAGAATTTTATAATTTTGAAAGTCTGGAATTTATAACTACAAGAAGTTATTGCCAAAGAGGTCACAATAATAGTAGATTTTGGAAAAATACCTGTCGGTATTCACCTTCGTTGACAAGATATCTATTTACTCACGAGTCATCTAGTAAATGCCTACTTTACCTTTTGTATTTTGTAGGACTTCATGAAACGGGCTCTGTCTAGTTGGGACACTTAGCTCTTAGATCACTAACGTAGGCTTTGTTGGAGCCCTGGCCACTAGGCAGAGAAGAGAAGAGACCTTCCTCCCGGTTTCCACATGGAATTGTGAACACCAACTCCGATCATTTTGTATACTTTTTGGCTTGTTAATAAGTTATCAAGCAAATTTTCAAATGAATAAATTCATTCTAAATTAGAAATAAAAATGGAACCTTTGATTCCATTACTTTTATTTAATTACTAATATGGTTTCAAGCGTAAATTTACAAAGTTAAATTCTTTATTTTTTGTACATTTAAAATTTAGTGATTATATTTGTACTTTTAGAAATTTAGCTTTTTACTTTTGGATTTAAAGTTTTAGGTCTTGTTGTTAATATAGTTAAAATTCTTGTACTAAATTTATTGGTGTGACATTTTAAATCTAAAATATACTTATTCCATAGCCATGTAATAATATATATATATTGTAATGACTTGAATTTGATGAAAAAATTAACGATATTAACAATTTTAAAAATTACAAATTAGAATCGAATGACACTAATTTACTTTGTATTTTATTGTTTGTAGTGGTTATATAGTTTCGAGCATATAAAATATGAGCATTTCTCAAATATGATCTAATAAAATTTATACCTATAAAAATTATGTTCAATAAAAGTATAATGACTAGTCTCAAATTTAATCGAACTATAATATGATTGAACCCAATCTATTCTTAACACAATCATACAGTAAAAAATTAAACATTTGGACTATTGAATCTATATTTTATGGATTTATATATTGCGATGAGTGTGCTCTCTAAAATGGAAATGTGCACACATGAATATGAATTGACGGACCCAGAATTGTACGCTAAAGTTGTACCTCTAAAAATCTATCAAAATTTCGAGAAATTCAACGGGATAAATATGGGAAATAATAAGAGTAATAGAAAACATGGAAATGGATGAGCTCATCAATCATTAATCTTTGTATTGGACTCATATGATGCAATTTGATTAATGTTTTGGTTGAGTTTGTGTGTGATAGGTAAATGGTAAATTGGATGGATGTATGAATATTTATTGTATTGTATTGAAAATATTGGTAAGTATAATTCTTGTTACATGAGCTTATCAAGCACAACGTGCTTACCCTGTTTCCTTTTTCCCTAATTTGTAGTATTAAGAGCTCGGAGGTCAGATTCGGTCGGAGACCCATCAACTATCAACTTCAACATTTTGGTATATTAAGAAACTTTATTTTGGAAATCAATGGCGTGTATAAGTTGATAAAGTAAATGTTAATGTGAAATGAATGTAAAGATAGCCATTGGTATGGCTAACAAATCCTGGTTTTGGTATGTGATTAGGTTATCTTATGGATATGCATAAATCTATCTTGAAAATATGTTAAATATATATATAGTTGGTCATGTATAGAGTTACTTAACCTTTTATGTGCAAATGATTATTGAATGTGAGGTATAGCTAAATTAGTTTAGCGGTGTATGTATAATGTTTATTAAATATTAAGTTTGTTATTTAGTTAATGATATGGGTTGGAAAGACGTAATATGCGAATGTACTCTGATTTATAAAATGGTATGATCGTTGATTTGTTATGAAATAGATGTAAACAAATGGGTGTTTCGATATATGCTCGGTATATAAAATGAAATATGTTTGAGTATAAATTGAGTATTCAAATATCATGGAAATGATGGACATATGATTTGAAATTTTTTTTTTTGTAATTATGAAACATGTACAAATTGGTTTTGATATTTGATGGCTTGGCTTGAAAGTTTGAATTAGCAAACATAATTAAAATGGTTAGGTATTGAAATATAGTTAGTATAAGAGAATGTTCGATAAAGCACGATTTGTGTGGTTAGAAATGTGATTCAAATAGATGATTTTGACTTGTATGAATAAGAAGTTGGTTTATTAATTTTATTTTAGAAAATTTTATAAAGGAGAACACATTACTGTGCGTACGGATTGTAAACAATGTCTGATCTGAACTGTGTTTTATTTGGTAATGCCTCGTAACCCTAGTTTGACGACGGACACGGGTTAGGAGTGTTACATTTTATTAGTATCAGAGCTACGATTTAGTTGATTCTCAGACTAACGTAGCGCGTATGAGTCTAGCTATACATGCCATAATTTATATTGTGATAGTGTGATGATTCTTGACATTTGCAAATGTGTTTTCATTTAGTAAATGGATCCCGATAGAGCCGCAGCAGATGATGCAAAAAGTAATGTGCCCGCTCATGTTAAAGGGATAGCACCAATTGATTCTCGACCAACTTCGAGTAGCTAAGAGGGAGAGGCTAAACAAGCCTTTTACCAAATGATGAATGATTGGTTTACTCAGTATATCCAGACTAATTTGGCTGCACAACAACCCCACCCTCGAATAATCCATCTTCGATATCTGTGGTACCTCCGATGATTGATTCGATGAGATTTAATAAGCCCCATGTTCATAAAATTAAAAAATATGGGGCTGAAGAATTCAGGGCCACTGTTAATGATGATGTTGAACGGGCTGAGTTTTGGCTCACTATCTGTGTATTCGTAGAACTGTCATGTACACCCGACGAGTGTTTGAAATGTGTCATGTCTTTGTTACGCAATTCTGCCTATCATTAGTGGAGCACTTTAGTGTCGGCTGTGCCGAAAGAGCAGGTCACCTGGGAATTCTTTCAGACTGAGTTTTGCAAGAAATATATCAATCAGAGATTCATTGATCAGAAACATAAAGAATTTCTTGAGCTTAAATAGGGTTGTATGACTGTCACTGAATACGAGCAAGAATTTGTGAGACTCAGTAGATATGCCCGAGAGTGTGTTTCGACTGAAGCTACAATGTGTAAACGATTCGAAGACAAGCTGAATGAAGATATTAAATTGCTTGTTGGCATACTTGAAATCAAAGAGTTCGTGGTACTGGTCGAGTGAGCTTGTAAAGTCGAAGAGCTCGGGAAAGAGAAAAGAAAAGCTAATTTTAAAGCTAGAGATTCTCATAAAAGGTCATAAGGTAAGACTTTTCACTCAGCATTGAAGAAGTTCAGGGAGGATTATAGCCGATCTAAAGCTACTACGATCTTTTCTGGACGAGATCGAGATCGACCTCCTGTGAGTTCACGAGCTACTTTGATTGCTAGTGTTGGAAATGTTTGGCAGAATAGATCTGAGTGCAAGCATTATGGTAAATGACATCCTTGAGATTGCGAATTACATGATCGGTCTTGTTTCAAGTGTGGATCAATGGATCATTTTATCTGGGAGTGCCCGATGTTAGCCGAGAAAAACACCGTTTAGAGCGCGAGACCGAGTAATATGTCAGTACGAGGTAGACCACCCAAGCATAAGGGTAATGTAAGTGCTAGTTAGAGAGGGACAAAAGATACGGAAGTTCAATCTGAAGCTCGTGCACCTGCCAAAACATATGCTATATGCGCTCGTGAGGAGGCTTCTTCCCCAAATGTCATTACTGGTACTTTCACTCTCTATGATACTAATGTTATTGCATTGATTGATCTTGGTTCGACTCTTTCATATATGTGTGAGACTTTAGTATCTAGTAAGACGTTGTCAGTTGAGTCTACTGAGTTTGTGATTAGAGTATCAAACCCCCTGGGCCGGTGTGTTTTGGTTAACAGAGTATATAAGAATTGTCCGTTGATGATTCGAGATTCGTGTTTTCTGGCTAATTTGATGTTGTTATCATTCGACGAGTTCGATATAATTCTGGGTCTGGACTGGTTGACTTTACACGATGCTGTGGTTAACTACAAAAGAAAGACTATTGATTTAAGGTGCCAGAATGACGAGATTATTCAGATTGAATCTAATGATCTGAATGGTTTACCAGTAGCGATATCCTCGATCTTGGCTCAGAAGTATGTGAGAAAAGCTTGTGAAGTTTACTTTGCATATGTTCTTGATAGTAAAGTGACCGAAAAAAGATTGAATCCGTACCAGTTGTATGTGAGTATTCAGATGTGTTTCCCGAAGAATTACTGGGTTTGCCACCTATTCGAGAGGTAGAGTTTGGTATTGAGTTAGAATCAGGGACAACTCTATTTTCGATAGCTCCGTACCGTATGACACCGACTGAATTAAAAGAGTTGAAAGCACAGTTGCAAGAGTTGACAAATAGAGGTTTTGCACGACCGAGTTTCTCTCCCTGGGGTGCGCCAGTTCTATTTGTGAAAAAGAATGACGAAACAATGAGAATGTGCATTGATTACCGATAGCTCAATAAGGTGACTATAAAGAATAAATATCTATTGCCATGCATTGACGACTTGTTTGATTAGCTAAAAGGGGCTTTAGTGTTTTCGAAGACAGATTTGATATCAGGTTACTATCAGTTACGAGTTAGAGACTTTGATGTGCCTAAAACTACTTTTCGAAAAAGGTACGGACACAATGAGTTTTTGGTTGTGTAAGTGGCAGTCAGAGAGGGACAAAAGATACGGCAGTTCAATCTGAAGCTCGTGCTTCTGCCAAAGCATATGCTATATGTTCTCGTGAGAAGGCTTCTTCCCCAAATGTCATTACTAGTACTTTCACTCTTTATGATACTAATGTTATTGCATTGATTGATCTTGGTTCGACTCTTTCATTTGTGTGTGAGACTTTAGTATCCAGTAAGACGTTGCCTGTTGAGTCTACTGAGTTTGTGATTAGAGTATCAAACCCTCTGGGCCGGTGTGTTTTGGTTAACAGAGTATATAAGAATTGTCCGTTGATGATTCAAGATTCGTGTTTTCTGGCTGATTTGATGTTGTTGTCATTCGACGAGTTCGATATAATTCTGGGTCTGGACTGGTTGACTTTACACGATGCTGTGGTTAACTACAAAAGAAAGACTATTGATTTAAGGTGCCAGAATGACGAGATTATTCAGATTGAATCTAATGATCTGAATGGTTTACCAGCAGCAATATCCTCGATCTTGGCTCAGAAGTATGTGAGAAAAGGTTGTGAAGTTTACTTTGCATATGTTCTTGATAGTAAAGTGACCGAAAAAAGATTGAATCCGTACCAGTTGTATGTGAGTATTCAGATGTGTTTCCCGAAAAATTACCGACTTTGCCACCTATTCGAGAGGTAGAGTTTGGTATTGAGTTAGAACCAGGGAAAACTCCATTTTTGATAGCTCTGTACCGTATGACACTGACTGAATTAAAAAAGTTGAAAGCACAGTTGCAAGAGTTGACAAATAGAGGTTTTGCACGATCGAGTTTCTCTCCTTAGGGTGCGCCAGTTCTATTTGTGAAAAAGAAAGACGGAACAATAAGAATGTGCATTGATTACTGATAGCTCAATAAGGTGACTATAAAGAATAAATATCTATTGCCATGTATTGACAACTTGTTTGATCAGCTAAAAGGGGCTTTAGTGTTTTTGAAGACAGATTTGAGATCAGGTTACTATCAGTTACGAGTTAGAGACTCTGATGTGCCTAAAACTACTTTTCGAAAAAGGTACGGACACTATGAGTTTTTGGTTATGTAAGTGGCAGTCAGAGAGGGACAAAAGATACGGCAGTTTGATATGAAGCTCGTGCACCTGCCAAAGCATATGCTATATGCGCTCGTGAGGAGGCTTCTTCCCCAAATGTCATTACTGGTACTTTCACTCTCTATGATACTAATGTTATTGAATTGATTGATCTTGGTTCGACTCTTTCATATGTGTGTGAGACTTTAGTATACAGTAAGACGTTGCCTGTTGAGTCTACTGAGTTTGTGATTAGAGTATCAAACCCCCTGGGTCGGTGTGTTTTGGCTAATAGAGTATATAAGAATTGTCCGTTGATGATTCGAGATTCGTGTTTTCTGGCTGATTTGATGTTGTTGTCATTCGATGATTCGATATAATTCTGGGTCTGGACTGGTTGACTTTACACGATGCCGTGGTTAACTACAAAAGAAAGACTATTGATTTAAGGTGCCAGGATGACGAGATTATTCAGATTGAATCTAATGATCTGAATGGTTTACCAGCAGCGATATCCTCGATCTTGGCTCAGAAGTATGTGAGAAAAGGTTGTGAAGTTTACTTTGCATATGTTCTTGATAGTAAAGTGACCGAAAAAAGATTGAATCCGTACCAGTTGTATGTGAGTATTCAGATGTGTTTCCCGAAAAATTACCGACTTTGCCACCTATTCGAGAGGTAGAGTTTGGTATTGAGTTAGAACCAGGGACAACTTCATTTTTGATAGCTCTGTACCGTATGACACCGACTGAATTAAAAAAGTTGAAAGCACAGTTACAAGAGTTGACAAATAGAGGTTTTGCACGACTGAGTTTCTCTTCTTAGGGTGCGCCAGTTCTATTTGTGAAAAAGAAAGACGGAACAATGAGAATGTGCATTGATTACTGATAGCTCAATAAGGTGACTATAAAGAATAAATATCTATTGCCATGTATTAACGACTTGTTTGATCAGCTAAAAGGGGCTTTAGTGTTTTCGAAGACAGATTTGAGATCAGGTTACTATCAGTTACGAGTTAGAGACTCAGATGTGCCTAAAACTACTTTTCGAAAAAGGTATGGACATTATGAGTTTTTGGTTATGCCTTTCGGACTTACTAATGCACCTGCTATTTTCATGGATTTGATGAATCAGATCTTCAGACAGTATCTGAATCGATTTGTGGTAGTATTCATAGATGATATTTTGATCTACTCTCGTGATGAAACCGAGCATACCGAACATCTGAGACTTGTGTTACAGACTCTGCGAGATAAACAGTTGTATGCAAAGTTCTGTAAATGTGAGTTCTGGTTACGTGAAGTCAGCTTTCTAGGCCATGTTGTATCAGCATTGGGTATTCGAGTTTATCTGAGCAAAATTTTAGCTATATTGGATTCGAAACCTTCGAGGAATGTCTCAGAAGTTCGAAAAATGTCTTAGAAGTTCGAAGCTTTCTGGGGCTCACTGGTTACTACAGACGATTCGTGAAAGGATTTTCTATGATTACAACCCCGATGACAAAGCTATTACAGAAAGATGTTAAGTTCGAGTGGTCAGAAAAGTGCCAGAAAAGTTTTGATCAGTTGAAAGCCCTTTTGACCGAAGCTCCAGTACTAGTTTAGCTAGAGATGGGTAAAGAATTTATTATTTTTAGCGATGCATCTTTGAACGGTTTCGGCTGTGTTTTGATACAGGAAGACAAAGTTATAGCTTATGCCTCGAGACAGTTAAAGCCACATGAAAGGAACTATCCGACACATGATCTCGAATTGGCCTCTATTGTGTTTGTTTTGAAAATATAGTGCCACTATTTATTCGGTGAAAAATGTCATGTTTATTCTGATCACAAAATCCTGAAATATTTGATGACTCAGAAGGATCTGAATTTGAGACAACGACGGTGGTTGGAGTTACTAAAAGATTACGAGCTTGTGATTGATTATCATCCATGAAAAGCTAATGTTGTTGCTGATGCCATAAGTCAAAAATCATTGTTTGCTTGCATGCAATGAACGCGCATATAGCTATGTCTGATGATAGTGCGATAATAGTTGAGTTAAAAGCAAAACTATTATTTGTTCAACAGATTTGTGAAGCTCAGAAAGGTGATGATGATTTAATTACAAAACGGGCTCAGTGTGATTTGAATGTTGATCCAGATTTTCTAGTTGATGCTGAGGATTGATTGAGATTCAGAAACCGATTATGTGTTCTGAAAAATTCAGAGTTAATTTAGATGATATTGAATGAAGCTCATAATAGTCGATTATCTCTTCATCCAGGTAGTACAAAAATGTATAATGATCTGAAACAGCTTTACTAGTGGCATGATATGAAACGAGACATTTCTAACTTTGTTTCAAAATGTTTAGTCTTTCAGCAAGTAAAAGTCGAGCATCAGGTACCTTCTGGATTACTTCAGTTGACCATGATACCAGAATGGAAATGGGACAGAGTCACGATGGATTTTGTATCCAGTTTACCGTTGACATCGAGCAAGAAAGATGCAATCTGGGTTATTGTGGATAGATTAACTAAATCGACACACTTTCTTCCAGTTTGTATAGATTATTCGCTTGATAAGTTGGTTGGATTGTATGCTTCTCAGATTGTGAGGTTGCATGGAGTGCCTATTTCTATTATTTTGGACAGAGACCCGAGGTTTACATCGCGGTTTTGGAAGAAACTTCAAGATGCTTTAGGTACAAAACTACACTTTAGCACAGCTTTCCATCCTCAAACAAATGGTCAGTCCGAACGAATCATTCAAATACTTAAGAATATGTTGAGATGTTGTATTCTCGAGTTTGAAGGTACGTGGGAACGATCCTTACCTTTGATTGAATTTGCATATAATAATAGCTATCAATATAGTATCAAAATGGCATCTTATGAGGCTTTGTACGGTCGTAAATGTCGTACACCATTGTATTGGACTGAGCTCAGTGAAAACAAGATACATGGGGTCGATTTGATTAAAGAGACTGAACAGAAAGTAAAGTGATTCGCGATAATCTGAAAACAACATCGGATCGTCATAAATCGTATGTAGACTTGAAACGTAAAGATATTTAGTTTCAAATCAAAGACAAAGTGTTTTTGAAAGTTTTTTTGTGGAAGAAAATACTTAGGTTCGATCGTAAATACAAATTGTGTCCGAAATTTATTGGACCGTATGAGATTATAAAACGTATTGGGTTGGTTGCTTATAGACTACTGTTGCCACCTGAACTAGAAAAGATTCACAATGTATTTCATGTTTTGATGCTCCGTAGATACCGATTTGATCCTTCACATGTGATTAGTCCGACAGAGATTGAGATTAAGTCCGATATGTCATATGAAGAAAAACAGATTCGCATTCTGGCTCGTGAGGTTAAAGAATTATGAAATAAGAAAATCCCGTTAGTTAAAGTACTGTGGCATAAACACGAAGTCAAGGAAGAAACTTGGGAGCCATATGATACAATGAAAGAGCGTTACCCAAACCTATTCACCAGTAAGATTTTCATGGACGAAAATCCTTAGGGGGAGAGTTGTAACAACCTGATTTTAACCCTAATCGAAATAGTGGTTTTGGGACCACAAATCCGAGTCTAAAAAATATATTAATATTATTTTTTGTGTTAAATATGTGTGAAATTATATATGTGAAAGTTTCGTGAAATAATTTTACTGTTTTGTGCTAAATTTGAGAAAATAGCTAAATCGCGTATTGTGAAAATTTAAGGGTTGAATATGAAAGTGCTTAATTGTTGTTGTCTTTATAAATTAGAGGTTTTATGTGGCAATTAAGCCATTTTCCAAGTTAGTGGACGACATTAGGTGATAATATATAGTTTTCTTATATTATTAATATAATATATAAATGTTATAATAAGGTATAATATATTATTATGTTATAATAAACATTAAAAAAGCCACTATCATTATTTTCACTTCATGTTCATCACGAAACAAAACAAAAGAAAACAAAGAAACAAAGCTAGGGTATTCAGCCATTGTTGAGCTTGATTCAAGATGAGTTCTTGCTCGGTTTTTGATAATTTTTATGTTTTTGAGATCGTTGCTTTGAGTACTGTCTGACCCATGCTAGAATCTTTGATTTTGATGAATATTTTGAGTTATGCCATTAATGAATAATTATGTTTTATGATTGATGATGGATTATGAAATATATGTGTTAGATTAACATGTTTTGTATTTAAATTTTTGGTGAATTTGAGTAATTAGGGCTAAATTGAAAAAATAAATTTTTGAGGGACCAAAATGCAAAATAAATTAAATAAATGGACTTGTATAAATATAAGGAAGATTCAGCCTAACATGTTGTTGTGAGATTTTGTGTATTTTGTGTTTTATGCAATAGGGACTAAATTGTAAAAAGTGTAAAATATTAGGGGTAAAATGGTAATTTTCCCATTTATGTGTTTTTGGATTAAATTGAATGATTTGATGAATAAAAGGGTTAAATTTGAATATGTTTAGATCAAGAACCAAAAAAAAATGAAATTAGATCGGGGGAAGTCGAAAGTGGTTGATTAGTCGATTTCGTCCGTCGATATTCGAGGTAAGTCTATTAGCAAATAAATGTCATTAAATTAGAATGTATATAAGTTTTGTATGCTAAATTTTAATGGTATGAATTTTTCATACTAATACCCGAATGTATAAATGCTTGTGAGATTTGGGTACAAGTTCGATTTTAATGAGATACGATGTTTGAAAATCTTAGTATGAATCTTAAAAGAATAAGTAGGATTTCCTATCTATGAATTATGTGTAAGAATGACTTTATATTAGTGATATTCAGGCTTTATGCCTAGCAGGCTTTATGTCGGTGAATTATATCAAGCTTTATGCCTAGCAGGCTTCATGCCGGTGTACCATATCAGGCTTTATGCCTAGCAGGCTTTGTGCCGGTGTATCATATTTGGATTTGTGTCCAGTAGGCTTTATGCCGATGTGGTATCGAATGGGATTAATGAATTAAAATGATCAGGTATGTAATGTTTAATTTCCTATTTGATAATTAGGTAAGTAAGTTGGTTGGTTATATAACAAAAATGATACATAATGCTATTATAACTATATATGTGTATATGAATGGTATGTTCGGCCTTATGTTAAATATAGGTATTGATTGGAAGTTTGTGTATAAACGAATAACCATGACAAAAATGACTTGAGATTAGTGAATGTATTAGTAATGTATTGACAAAAATGGCTTTGATAAATTTCTTATGAGATTATATGTTATATATATATTTGCTAAGGCTTACTAATCAAGTTAGCTTACTTGTATTGTTTTTATTTGTCATTATTTTATGGATTTTGGAGGTCGTTACGTGCTCGGGGATCGTCAGTGAAGTCATTCACATTGTCGTCTACTTTCAGTATTTTTAAATTTTTTATTTCGAACTTATGGCATGTATAGGCTAATATTTATTTTGGTCTAATTTTGGATGTGTATATTATAAGCCATGCAAAAATGACTTGTTTATTTTATAAATATCAAAATTTATGCCTTTGCTTGATGATTTTGTATAGTTGTGATTGGTTTATTAGGTTTTGGCATATATATATCCTGTGTCTAGTAATAGGTCAAATTGGTTAATGGTGTGTTTTGATTAAAGGTTGGATGTGAGTAGTAAATATACTTAGTTAGTATTTGGCTAGGGTATTTGATTATTTAGGCTTGGTTTTGAATGACAAAGAATGTATATGATCTAATTGATATGGTAGTTAATTTGGATGACTGATTATTGAAAATATTAATTGGTTATGTATATGAATTATAGGTATGATAATTCACATGCAAATTAGGTAGGGGATTCATGTTTGTGGTTGAATATAACATATTAGATATGTTATTTAGCTTGCAAATTAGATATTTATTATTTGGCATTTGTGTTCGAAAATGGTTAAATTTAATTTGGTAAAATGTACATAAGGTTATAATGTTTAAAATGCTATGATTTAGTAATTTAATTTAGAAATAGCTTTTGGTTTTAGGGTGTTATTGGCATGGTTGGAAGATTTTAAATATATATATAGTTGGTCATGTATAGAGTTACTTAACCTTTTATGTGCAAATGATTATTGGACTGTGAGGTATGGCTAAATTAGTTTAGCGGTGTATGTATAATGTTTATTAAATATTACGTTTGTTATTTAGTTAATGATATGGGTTGGAAAGACGTAATATGCAAATGTACTCGATTTATAAAATGGTATGATCGTTGATTTGTTATGAAATAGATGTAAACAAATGGGTGTTTCGATATATGCTCGGTATATAAAATGAAATATGTTTAAGCATAAATTGAGTATTCAAATATCATGGAAATGATGGCCATATGATTTGAATTTTTTTTTTGTAATTATGAAACATGTACAAATTGGTTTTGATATTTGATGGCTTGGCTTGAAAGTTTGAATTAGCAAACATAATTGAAATGGTTAGATATTGAAATATAGTTAGTATAAGAGAATGTTCGATAAAGCACGATTTGTGTGGTTAGAAATGTGATTCAAATAGATGATTTTGACTTGTATGAATAAGAAGTTGGTTTATTAATTTTATTTTAAAAAATTTTATAAAGGAGAACACATTACTGTGCGTACGGATTATAAACAATGTCTAATCTGAACTGTGTTTTATTTGGTAATGCCTCGTAACCCTAGTTTGACGACAGACACGGGTTAGGAGTGTTACATTTTATTGGTATCAGAGCTACAGTTTAGTTGATTCTCAGACTAACGTAGCGCGTATGAGTCTAGCTATACATGCCATAATTTATATTGCGATAGTGTGATGATTCTTGACATTTGCAAATGTGTTTTCATTTAGTAAATGGATCCTGATAGAGCCGTAGCAGATAATGCAAAAAGTAATGCCTCGTAACCCTAGTTCAATGACGGTCACGAGTTAGGGGTGTTTTAGAGGCCCATCTAAGGGATGCCATAATATGTTTCAATTAAAAAGTAGTATTTAACTTGTAATAACGGAAAAATTTATTTGGAAAACTCTGATAATGCCTCATACCCTATTCCGGTGACGAATATAGGTAGGGGGTGTTACATTTATTGGTATCAGAGTTATAGTTTAGCCAGTTCTCAGACCAACGTAGTAAATACGAGATTAGCTATACACGTCATTTAAATTATTATTAATAGTGTGATATCTCTTGACCATTTAAATGTGTTTTTTATAATAAATGATTACCGATCGAGCTCAATCTGAGGAAGCCAGGAGTCATGCTCCGACCCTAGAAAGGGAATAAAGAGAAATTGAAGCTACTAGTAGTAGAAGGTCCAAGACAGGGAATTAAAGTAAAGAGGCTAAAATGACTTTTTTTCAAATGATGAATGAATGGTTTAATCAATGTGAGAGCTAACCCTGTAATGCAGCAAGCTCAAGCTCTTCCTCCTCAACTGATTCTCGAGATTCTAGAAGGTATAAGTACCGAATCTATTAGAAAAGGGAAAGCTCCGGTTGTTAAAATAAAAAAATATGGGGTAGAAGAATTCAGAGCTACAGTTGATGATGATCCCGAATGGGTTTTGGTTAGAAAATACTACTTCGATTTTTGAGGAATTATCATGCACACCAAAAGAATGTCTAAAACGTGCCGTCTCACTGTTAAAAGACACAGCTTATCATTGGTGGAACACTAAAGCTTCGGTAGTTCCAAAAGAAGAGATTACCTGAGAGTTCTTTCAGAGTGAATTTAAAAAAATATATCAGCCAGAGATTTCTTGATCAGAAAAGAAAAGAATTTCTTGAGCTGAAATAGGGCAACAGATCGATATCTGAGTATGAAAACGAATTTGTTCAGTTGAGTAAATATGCTCAGGAATGGGTACAATCAGAACCCAACATGTGTAAGCAGTTTGAAGAGGGACTGAATGAAAATATCAAGTTACTGATTGGAATACTTGAAATCTGAGAGTTTGCTACACTGGCTGAGCGAGCTTATAAAGTAGAGGAATTGAGTAAAAAAGAAGAAACAAGCTGAAAGGGAAGCTCGGGTTTTCAGCAAAAGATCGATGGGAAAATTTCAGTCATCTTCTGTTACAAAGAAATTAAAGAAGTACTCTGATCGATCTACTTCTATGATGGGCTATTTTAGAAAGGAACGAGGCTTCTAATGCACTAACCTGAGATCTCCCATTTCGTTTGTGACTAGTATGGGTAGTGTCGGATGTCCAAAGTCGAGATGCTAATACTGTAATAAAGCTCATTTTCAAGAATGTCGGCTGAAAAGTGGGGCTTGTTATCGATGCGGTTCATTTGATCATTTTATCAAAGATTGTCCAGAAATGGGTGAAAATGAAGCTGAACAGACATCGAAGCCGAGTAATCCAATTTCGAGGGGTAGACTACCTCTACCATCCGGAAATGTCAGTGGTAGCTGAGAAGCTACGAAAGATATTGCAGGCAGGCCTGAGGTACAAGCACCTGCTAGAACATATGCCATTCGTGCCAGAGAAGATGCCTCAGTATCCGATGTTGTTATTGGTACATTTTCTTTACTTTACACTGATATTACTGAACTAATTGATCCCGGTTCTACGCATTCATATATATGTATAAAGCTTGCATGTGTTAAAGATTTATCTATTGAACCTATTGAATTTGTGGTTAAAGTATCGAAACCCCTGGGTCAATCTGTTTTGGTGGATAAAATTTGTAAAAATTGTCCACTAATGGTAAGAGGTTATTGTTTCTTGGCTGATTTGATGTAACTGCCATTTGATGAATTTGACGTGATATTGGGCATGGATTGCCTAACCCAGCATGATGTAGTAATAAATTATAGACATAAATATATTGTGCTAAAATGTCAGAATGGCGAGTTGCTCTGGGTTAAATCTGATCAGACAGAGGGGTTATCTGATGTGATTTTAGTAATGGCAGCACAGAGGTATGTCAAAAAAGGGTATGATGCTTACTTGGCTTATGTACTCGATACCAAGCTATCTAACTAAAAATACAAACAGTGCCAGTGGTATGTGAATTTTTTGATGTGTTTCTAAAGGATTACCAGGGTTGCCACCAGAAATAGAAGTAGAATTTTTTATAGAATTTCTTATGGATATGTGTAAATCTTTCTTGAAAATATGTTGAATTGGATTGGCTAATTTGGTTTGATCTTGATGTGTTTTTTAGGCTTCGAAGGCCCATCTAAGGGACTTCATAATATGTTTCAATAAAATAATAGTATTTAACTCGTAATAACGAAAAATTAATTCAAAAAACTTCGGTAATACTTCATACCCTATTTCGGCGACGAATATAGGTAAAGGGTGTTACACCTAATCGTGCAATTTACTCATTTTTCCTAAACACCCATGATACCCAAATATTCTATAATTTCATATCAGTCCTTATTTGCAACAATTTCACCTCGAATACAAATAATTTGTCATTTAATCAATTTAGTCCTTAAACGTCAAAATCATCAAAAATCACTTTTCAAAATAATCTAATCTATCAAAAAAAGTTCCATATTTCATAAAAGGCTTTAAGAAACAACCTCATTCATCAATGGAAACTTTTTTAACATTTAACAGTTTCACAAATTGGTCATCGATTTAGCTAGACCAAATTGATACGAACTCAAAAACATAAAAATTACTAAAAACGGGCATTAATACACTTACCAAATTAAAGTTTTAAATAAAAGCTTGAAACCCTAGCATTTTCCTTTCTCTTTCTGTGGAGAAGATGAGAAGAAAATGAATTTTTTTTAATTTAGGTTTAATTTATTATATATATTATGGTATTTTTATAAATACTTCAACTTTCTTAATTAAGCTTTAATAAATCATTAATTAAGCCTAATTAAACCATTAATTAAGCATAACCTAATAAAATCCCACTAACTAATTTCCCATGGGTTAAATTGTCCATTTAGTCCCTTTAATTTAACTACTCAACCTTTGTAGTTTTTACAATTCATTCTTTTTACTTATTAACTATCCAAATAATAAAATTTCTCAACCAAAATTTAGTATGACTTTATAAACCTCATAAATATACTAATTAAATAATATCTACGTACTATTTTCGTCAGAATTATAGCCTCGAAACTATTATTTCTGATACCACTGAAAATTGGGCTATTACAAGTGTCTTATTATTTAATGTTCTCCCAGCTGCTACATAAATTAGTTGTCTAGTCCAGGGATTTAAACCGTTGTAAAAGGTTTGAACTTATAACCACAAAGGTTACCCATGATGAGGACACCTTCTTAAAAAATCCTTAAATCTTTCTCGTGCATCATATAATGTGACGTGACCACGTCCCAAGCTCCATCAAGTCCACCTCTTGAATCCCTCGAGCTCCCAAAGGGACCAATGACCCGAGCTAGAACCAAGCAACTTCAAGAAGTTGTTTTTGCATTATTTCATAAGATTTGGAAGGAGAATCAACTTATTATTGAAGGGAACGCACGGACTATACCATTGATGAATCCATGCACCTTAGTGCAAGCTGATTTCAGCTCAATTCCAGCCCCTTTAGACCGATCCAGCTCCAACTAGCTCATTTGAGTTCATTTCAGCTCTCGAGCTCAATTTAATTTCTTTTCAGCTCGTTATTGTTATTATTTAAATAAACTGAGTATTAGCTTTATTTTGATTATTTTCCTACAGCTCATTACCTAATTCTCTAGCTTAATTCAGCTCATCAAGAATTTCGACTATCATTGAGCTAGTCGAATTTATTATTAACTATATTTTATTAATGTATTTATTTTAATTTGTTAATTATGTCTTGATATTATTTAATTTAAGCTGAATGTACCTTGAATTTAATTTGTTTATGTCTTTGTAGGTACAGCCGAATTTGGACACACAATTAATGAGGATTCATAAACATTGTTGATTCATTGTAGGTGTGGATGCATGAATGTCTTCCTTCAACGAATGGATGTTTAAGGATGGTACATGAATTCTTCATTACAATGAATGAGAGTGTGCATGAATGCTCATCTACATGCATCGGTTGCTGTCCATTAAACTCCTATGCACCTATTCGGCCAAAATGCATCTTTTGGAGTGTCCATTCACACCTTGACCGAACCTAGACAAGGCTATTGGCCTCCATGCATTCACCAGCCACCAAGTTCATTTCCTTAACCATGAAGCTGCTGAATGTTCATGTATTTGAAGATTCATGGATCGTATTTATGGAGGAAAATACTTTGGGACGTTTCAAGCCTGATTCATGCATTTTCAAGATGACCATTCAAGTATTTTAGGCACATTAAGGCCTCATTCGGCCAAGGGAGATGTATGAGCATTAAAGGGCTGCACATTTATGGAATTATGGCTATTCTTCAAGGCTAAGAATGCATGAATGCATCAAGTGAAGCAACATGATGGTTCGACCAATTCATGCACCATCTTCAAGCATGAACCGAATTTTAATACTTTAGTGTGAACATTTTTATTATTGTGTGAACACATAGATGCCGAATTTGAGTAGTCATCTTTGAGTCTATAAATAGTTTATTTCTCTTTGTAACAAGGTTAGAAAATTCTGATTATCAAACTTATTTTGTGAGGTTACCTCCAATCTTATTTCGTTTGAGTCTCGTTCTGACTTATCTAGCTTGCTAGTGGCGTCAACCCGACTCTTTGAACTTATCACCATCCTGGTGTGACGTTCATCCACCTTTTTATACATTTGGTTCTTACCTCTCTATAGGTAACGGGTCAAGGTCCATCTTCGATATCCATCTAACCCACCTTGAGCAATATAAGTCCTGGGGCAATACTCCTTATAGTATTGAATCGATCTTGACGCTTGAGTTCAATATTCATTCCATTTTATCTATCAAATTATAATTTATTTCTTTCTTATACCGAACCTATCGATCGACTATTTAAACCATCTTTTGAACCCATTTTGACTACTTCCGCTTATAAACCAATTCAATTCCATTTATCTACAAATTCGAACGAACTTCTCGTTGATGATCGGGCAATCAAGTGAATCGACTTTACATCATCGAGCCGGATCACGTCATAATGTCTCCAAATCAATTTGAGCAAAAGAAGAGATGTCGTTCCTCAACTTAGTTATTTTAGCCAGTAGGAAGTACTTCAAAGAAATTTCACTGTCATTTGATCCCAAGTCATAATAGAACCCCATGAAAGTAAATTCAACCATTGTTTTGCCTTGCTCCTCAAAGAGAATGGAAACAATCGTAAGTGTATGACATCACCAAAAACACCATTAATCTTGAATGTGTCGCAAATCTCTAAAAAGTTAGCCAAATGAGCATTCGGATCTTCATCTTACAACCCATCAAACTGAACATACTGTTATACCATCTGAATTGTGTTAAACTTTATCTCAAAATTTTTTGCAGCAATAGTCGGTCTGACGATACTCGATTTAGCCCCAATCAGAGTAGGCTTAACATATTCAAACACAGTACGATGAGCAAGAGGTGCAGGAGGCTGCTGATTATTTTGATTATCATCCATCTTCATAGTAATGTCTTTCTGCTTTTGATCGTCTATTAAAATTTGTTGATTTTGCCTTACTTCTCTATCTTCTCTCCGATTTCTGCGAGCAGTTCTTTCAATTTTATTGTAAAAAATTAATTGTTCAAATAGGTTTTCTTTAGTTATAAACCAAAAGAACCTGTCAGAATCAAACAAATGAAAAAATTTAGAATGTAAAAATTAAATTAAAAACAAAATATTAAAATAAAAATTAAAATGACTAAATTAATAGAAATAAAATTTTCCTAATATTTTAGTTACTTACAACGATGCCAAAAACTTAATGTCCATAAAATTAACTAAAAATTTGACTAAAGTAAGTGCACCTATTAATTAATAGTATAGTTACAAAGTGATCAAAGATATCGTTCCTACGAAGACTAAAAGTACTAGTAATTCTTGTCTTTCTATTATTTAACCGATAAATTCAAATGATTGATTGAAAACTAAAATTAACTAATTTAATTAACTAACGAACAAGACAATGAATAATTCAGGAAAATAATCTATTAACAACTAAAAAGTGAAATAATACCTAGGAAAGAATTAACCTAGACTTCATCTGTCATTATCAATCTAAATTATGCAATTTATTCACTTAGTATCTTGATCCGTAGAAATCCTTAAATCATGTTAATATCTCTTTCGATAGTAAAAGCAACTGACTCTAGGTTGATTAATTGAAATTTCCTTATACTTAAAACTCCTATTATCGCATTAACTTGACCTATGCAACTTCTATTAGATTTGACTCTAATCCGGTAGATTTCCTATTTTTAAGATTGTATGTTACTCCACTCAATTACTTAAGATCTACTCTTAAACAGGGTCTATTCCTCATCCGACTTAAGCACATTAAACATGGATCAATAATCTAGAAATATCATACCAAGAATTAAGCACACATAATTGATAACAAGATCTAAGTATTTATTGCGTAAAATAAAAATCAAAAGACATAATTCATCATAGGGTTCAACTCCCTAGCTATTTAGAAAATTAGTTCATACTAGCAAATAAAAACATCCAAAATACATTATAACTATAAGAAACAAAAGAACTCATAATAATCTCCAAAGAAATCAAAAGGGAATCTTCAATCTTGATGGAAATCTGCTTTAGAATCCACTTAAATAGTATTTTTCGAGTTGTTTTCTTGAGTATTCTATGACGACTCTTTCCCATCTTCTTATTTTTGTCATATATACGTCTTAGAATACCCGAAAGACCTAAAAATCACGTTTTCCCGCTAGTTTAGAGTGCAAATGGCGAAATCGACATGGCCTACCACATGATCGTGTGGAAAGGGTCAGCCTGTGTGACTCCTGTAACTTACTCCGATTTTTTGGTTTTCGCTCGTTTTGCTCCCAAACGCTCTCCTAAGTATAAAAACATGAATTTAAAGGATTAGGAGCATAAAATTCAGCATTAACATCGAATAATTATCTAAAAACACATTAAGAATGAGGCTAAAAACATATTACTTTTAGCACCTATCAAATATTCTTTCAAAAACAAAATTGCATATCATATTGTGTTTATGTTATTTTCGTGAATCTAGAATGTTAGTAAATTTTATATGTTAATAATTCGATAGATGTAAATTTTGATATATTTGTATATTTGTACTATTTTCATTTTAAGTCGTGTTTTAATAATTCTATATCGTTTTTATATGATTTAACTTTAAATTAAAAAAAAATTATACTCCCGAAATAGAATATATGTTTAAAGAAGCGATAATTATAAACCCAATCCTCAGGCTCAAACATCAAAACAGTGAGAGTATAATACAAAAAATTCTTTTACTCGGTGGGGATGCCTTTTGTTTTTAAAGGGGAAGTGGCGATGACTTTAATGTCTACAACAGGCCACGTTTGGGCAATAACCAAAGAAAAATAAATAAATTGATTGTTTGACCGGCAAATGTGGTTCATTTTATCACGGCATTGTAGTTTTAGTTTGATATTCATGAAGCACCACTCCCATCTCAATCATTTACTGTCTGAACTGCGTTGCCCTTTAGAAATTTCATTTTTTCTCATTAACCACATTGAATTAGTCAATACCCATCAGCTAGCCTTGGATTTCTTTCAGTGGTTTATCCATTGTCATCAACCACTGCCATCTTCGTCAACCCTTTGTCTCCTTACCCAATACCCTTGTATTTCTTTTTTAAATATTATTTTGGTGGCATACCTAATTTCCTTTTCAAATGAAACTACAATCTTATAGATTGTTTCCTTAGTTTTACTATTAATCCTCTCATCCACATTTTTTACCCATAAAGCAGAGAAACTCAACATCAATGGGATTTTCAATACTGCTCCTCCTATTTTATTTGATTATCCCATTATTCCTTGCTATTCATGGTCTTGGAGCCGATCCGTTCTTTCAACACAGTTGTATCAGCACAGCAGGTAACTACTCTGCAAACAGCACTTACCAGGCCAACCTCAACACCATCTTCTCTCAGCTCACCTCTCAGTCAGATTTCAACTATGGCTTCTATAACCTGTCGGCTGGTCGAGACCCCAACCAAGTTAACGCTATTGCACTTTGCAGGGGAGACAGAAACCAGGAAGATTGCAACAGTTGCCTCAACGAATCCATATCTGAGCTCAGCCAGCGATGCCCGTTTAGCAAGGAGGTGGTGGGATGGTCTGAATTTTGTACCCTGCGTTACGCCCACCGTACCCTATTCGGAGATATGGAAACCTCTCCTGGTTCTTGTCTATTGAACACACAGAACGTAACGAATGTTGATGAGTTCAATCAGGCATTGGATAACCTGTTGAATAATCTGAGCAGTCGAGCCGCCGCTGAGGGTCCTCTCCGCAAGTACGCGGCGGACAACACAACGGTCGGCGTGTTTCAAAGAGTATACGCTCTAGTACAGTGCAGTCCCGATTTGTCCGAGCAAGAATGTGGTGATTGTTTAAGTGTGGCTAAGGAAGGGATTGGAAGTTGCTGCTTCGGAAAAAGGGGATGCAGAATTCTTAAACCAAGCTGTCTCTTGAGGTATGAGTCTGGCCCATTTTATCAGACTCCACTTCCGCTACCGTCACCTCCGCCGTCTGTAGCTTCTCCTCCTCCTGCTTCTCCCTCTACTGAAGGTAAAGTTATTTTATTTTGGCATAATCTGAAAATTTGCCCTTAACGTTATCCGACAAATATAAATATAAAAACTATGGATGCAATTACAGGCCTTAAATTTTGATTAGTTTAAACGTGTATATAAAAATTTAATTTAGACTTAGTTATACATATTTAAAAAATTAAATATAATAATTTATTTTTATATTAAATAAATATAATTATTTTATATATAATAATATAGCGTAAAATAATATTATATCAATAACCATTAAAAATTAAATTAAATAAACATTTAATGTATAAAATTGTAAAAAATAAAGTTCATATATATAATCTTATTAATTAAACCAAAATTTAATTTTTATGTAATTAGATCATCTTTAAATTCTAGTAAAAAATAAAAGGAACAAGTAATTTTTTTTATAATTTTCATAATTTTTATTTGAAAACCTTAATTTTGGTTTTTTTGAAAATTCATAAATTTTATTTTTAAATTTTTTATTTTTCATAAATTTTAAATTGTTTACTGATGTAAGAATACATGTGGGCTGCTGTGTCGCTTGACACATCAGCTGTTAAGGGTTGCCTAACATTTTCTATCCAAAATTGATTAATTTGACCAAAATTTTAAAATGAAAGGTCTTACTCAAAAGAAAAAGAAAAAGAAATCGGGGCTAAAATGACTAATTAGGCAAACATTAGAGGCAAATTTGGGCATTATGCCAATTTTTCTCTCTTGTAAAATGAAGAGTCAACAACTGGGAAACCGGAGAGTTCTTTGTTCCAAAAAGGGGAAAAAATTTCTTAAAAATGCCTGGATAATTATATTGTTCTGTATTTCTAAGGTTTTCTGTTCATTCGCTGTCACGAGATCGGGGAGGGGTAAGACAGGTGAGATTTTATGCCACCACTCACCTATTCGCGTCTACTCATTTATTGAAGGGCGGCTGTTTGTGACTTTGTACCTCCTCCAAATATTTAATTTCTTACCTTCACCTTAAGTTATGGCCTTACTTTGCTTGACTTTTTTTTCAATTAAATTAGTCATATATGTAGTTATTTTTTAATAGTCAAATAGGTAGTTTTTTTTTTTAAAAGATGTAAGGAAATAAGCTTATTTTAGAGAGGATATAAAATGTACTTTTTGCACATTTAGTAAAAAAATACGTATAATTGGAGTAATTTTTGTTGACATGTTAGGAAAACGTACCTCATTGAATGCATTTTCTTTAGAATTTTCAGAAAACGCTTCCAGTTAGGTGCGTTTTCTTGACATATGAGTAATAACTTGTTCAACTGGATACATTTTCACACACACTCTAAAAACAGTCTATTTCTTTATTAAACTAAAAAGGAAAAAGGAAAATTATGAACGGTTAAAATCTAACTCAAAAATCAATATTTTAATTTAAGTTAAATTTGGTCAAAAAAAAAATTAAATCGAACTTGAAGAATAACAAAATATGTTCTTACCTTGTTTTAAGTTCAGTCCGACTTCACTTTTGAACAAGTCAGGAATGAAGCAATTGTTACAACGAATACATCCCCTGTGCAGCCACATGGTCCAACTTACGACCTACAACCTATGAATTACAGTCAGAGTAATTCCCCATGTAGTAGAAAGTGAATTTTATTTATCAATTACAGTGCTCATTACTTTTTACTTCTGCAGGAAATGGCAATAACACAACCCGCATTATTATCATTGTTGTTGCTTCAGTTGTTGGAATTCCCATACTAATTGCTTCCTCCATCTGCATCATTCGGAGGGCCAGAAAGACCCAACAATTACTTAGAAGTAAGGAAATATATAAAATTTGACTTGATTCAATAAAATGTCATTTACTTTATCTGAAATGTTCAAACAATTTCGCTTCTTTCAGCTGATGATGATGAGGTCATTAGGGCCGACTCCTTGCAGTTCGACTTTGCCACTGTTCGGGCAGCAACTAATAACTTTTCTGATGCAAATAAGCTTGGCCAAGGTGGATTTGGAGCTGTTTACAAGGTAAAGATATCCCTTGTCAAAGAATATTAATTCATTTCAACTATGGAAGTGTAGCCTAAAGTTGGAAATATGGTATAGGGTCAACTTCCAAATGGAGAAGAGGTTGCTGTGAAAAGACTAGCCAGGGATTCTGGACAAGGAGACCTGGAATTCAAGAATGAAGTCCTCTTAGTGGCGAAGCTTCAGCACCGCAATTTAGTTAGGCTCCTTGGGTTCTGCTTGGAAGGGCATGAAAGGCTTCTCATTTATGAGTTTGTGCCCAACACTAGCCTTGATCATTTCTTATTTGGTACAGTTTCTGTTCTAGTACTATATCATACATATATAGTTTGTTCTTATTCCTTTGTTAGCAGTCGGAGACTTACTCCTGACCGTCTAATATTATCCAGATCGAGTCAAGCGTGCACAGCTGGATTGGGAAAGGCGCTACAAAATCATAGGAGGCGTTGCTCGCGGCATCCTTTACCTTCATGAAGATTCTCGACTAAGGATAGTTCACCGGGATCTTAAAGCCAGCAATGTTTTGTTAGATGCAGAGATGATTCCAAAAATTGCAGATTTTGGGATGGCAAGGTTGGTCGTACGGGACGAAACACAAGGCAATACCAGCAGAATTGTCGGGACCTAGTAAGTACAAAAACTACATCTCTACATATTAGAAATGTTCTTGGAATCAAGAATGATCATAGAAATGTTGACATGCAGTGGATATATGGCACCCGAATATGCTATGCACGGCCAGTTCTCAGTAAAATCAGATGTTTACAGTTATGGTGTGTTAGTTTTGGAAATTGTAAGTGGTCAAAGAAACAACTGCTTTCGAAATGGAGAAACCGTGGAGGACCTAATAAGCTGTGTAAGTATGATTATCTAAAACTATTAAATGATTGTATGAAACTCGAGTTCATCTTGAAACTGTTGCAGGCATGGAAGAATTGGAGACAAGGGACAGCAATGAATATAGTTGATCCAACATTGAGAGATGGTTCAAGAAATGAAATGATGAGATGCATACACATTGGATTACTATGTGTTCAAGAAAACGTAGGTGACAGACCAACTATGGCTACAGTTATTCTAATGCTTAATAGTTTCTCAGTCACACTCCCAATGCCTTCCCAACCAGCATTTTTTATGCACACCAACATCGAGTCAGACATGTCATCTTCGTTGGTGTCCGAATCCTGCCAATCTAGAAGTGAAGAACTCCCATTGTCCCAGAATGAAGCTTCAATTACGGATCCATATCCTCGATAGTTTTTCGGAATTATATTTGTCTTCCTGTGTACACCTGTCTTAATTGTAAGAAATTTAAATTTACTATTTCCCCCACCTTTTTGAACTTTCTGCGCATAAAGTATTATTATTATTCTTTTGGTACAACATAAACTATTATTATTTTGTAAGAAACGGTAAAAAGAAAAAGAAACTCATTTGGACTGCTTCTATATTTCAACTTTCTATTTGATTTCTTCAAAACTGGAAGTAATTAGGCATACTAGAAAACCCATAAATCATAGAATAACTATTTGATACAAATATGCTCACAAATAGATTAAATCTTTAACTAGTAATTGGAAAAAAAAAATCAATGGGACACATAACAACATTTTAATCCTGCTTGTGTTTAAAAATTTTATACTGCTTGTATAGACAATAATAATCTATAAATCATATAAAATTAGGGTTAATATTTGATATATTGACAATTTATTTATTTTTTAATTTCATAAACAATTTTAAAATTTGACATGTTTCTTTGTTTAATATTTATTTTAATATTAAACTATACATCTATATAATACTTATCAACCTCTAATCCGTGAAGTGTATAAACTTCACTCCATAAAGTTAAAGTTATATTATTAGTAGATAAATAATTTTAGAAATTATTAAAATAATTACCAAATATTAAGTTATGATTCACCTATCAAATAAGAGTCCTAGGAAACGGAAATTTAATTATTTATCGGAAGCCAAAAAAGTTGACTGTTTGACATATTCAACCTAGATAGATTATATAAATTTTGGACAAACACGTCTACGTAGTTCTTTATAAATGCTCATATGAATTAGAAGCCTTTCTAATAGGATTTCCAGACTTGTATTGATTTACATTAGATTATTAGACTGAAACGATGGAAATGGGATCTTCAACACTGCTTTTTCTTTTAGCTCTTAGCCTTGTTTTCAACTTCTGTACCGCCCAGAACTCTAATAAATTGACGACTTCAAGTTGTTCAAACGGTAGAGGAAACTTCACCGCCGGCAGCACCTACGAGGTGAACCTCAACAACCTCCTCTCTTCATTCTCCTCAATCACTGCAAATGATTATGGTTTCTACAATCTGTCCGTCGGCCAAGATCCCGATACGGCTAACGCGATTGCGCTCTGTAGAGGAGATGTTCAGCCTGATGTTTGCCTTAGTTGTATCAATAACGCCACAAGTGAGATCACGAGTGAATGTCCCAATAGGAAGGAAGCAGCCATTTGGTATGACTTTTGTATGTTGCGTTATTCGAATCGTTCCATCGTTGGTGTCATGGACAGTAGCCTTGTTAGGGGCCTGCTGAATCCTTCTAATGTTACGGATGCGGACAGTTTCCGTGGAGCCTTGAACAATTTGTTGGTCGACCTGATGAATAAGGCCTCATCGGGTGATTCTCTTCGCAAGTTTGCTACAGGGAATGTAATAGATCCCGCGTTGCAACCAATATATGCGCTGGAGCAGTGCACCCCTGATTTATCCCAGGAAGATTGCACCACTTGCTTGGAGAGAGCTTTGCAGGAAATCCCTGTATGTTGTGGCGGAAAACGAGGAGGCCAAGTGATTTTGACTAGCTGTTTTGTGAGGTTTGAGATGGAACGTTTCTACGATGAACCAGCAGTTTCGCCTCCCCCCGCCGGTAATACATCTATATGCACATCCGTTCTACATATGCTTTTCTGCAGGAAATTAAACCAAGTGTTTGCTTTGTTTTTTTTCAGATAGTAACACATCTCGAATTATAATCGCTGTAGTTGTTCCAACAGCCAGTGTTGTGATAATTATCATCTGTATCTACTTCGTTTTAAGAGCTAGGAAGACCAAGGAAAATGTTGAAAGTAAGATTAAACGTATTTCCAACTATTTAGATAAATGTTGACTGGTTCAACTTTTATCCACTAAATAATTACTTGCTCCTCCTATGGTAGCTTTGGACGCAGAAATTATCAACCCAGAGTCTTTACAATTTGATTTTGGCACCATTAGAACTGCAACAAATAACTTTAGTGATGACAATAAGCTTGGGCAAGGTGGCTTTGGGTCTGTTTACAAGGTAAAAGGAAATATTATACGTATGAAGAAAGCATCCGCAAGGAACATTGTTAGTGTTTGACATACTTGTGTATATACTTTGTTTGGATTTTTCAGGGTAGGCTTTCCTTTGGACAAGACATAGCTGTAAAAAGGTTATCCAGGGAATCTAAGCAAGGAGACTTAGAATTCAAGAATGAAGTCCTGTTGGTAGCCAAACTTCAACACCGGAACTTAGTCAGGCTGCTCGGTTTTAGCCTCGAAAGAACTGAAAGACTTCTTGTCTATGAGTTTGTACCTAATGCGAGCCTCGACCGGTTCATATTCGGTATTCCTGCATTTACACTTGAATTCACTTGACATATTATTTTTGGTTAGTGGAAAGCGCAATCTGATATCTTGCTGTTATATCTACAGATCCAAAAAGGAGGGAACAATTGAATTGGGAACAACGATACAAAATCATAGGAGGAATTGCTCGAGGACTCCTTTATCTTCACGAAGATTCTCGGCTTCGAATTATTCATCGCGATCTCAAAGCTAGTAATGTTTTGCTAGACGCAGATATGAATCCAAAAATCGCAGATTTTGGCATGGCAAGATTGTTTACTATGGATGAAACACAAGGCAATACAAGTAGAATTGTGGGAACCTAGTAAGTTCCTAAAGTAGTAACATTTCTCCATGATAAGATAAACTGTATATATACACACGGTTCTAACTAGTTCTTATTGTTGACTTATAGCGGTTATATGGCTCCAGAATACGCAATGCATGGACAATTCTCAGTCAAATCCGATGTATTTAGCTTCGGAGTATTGATTCTGGAAATTGTGACTGGTCGAAGAAACAATTGTTTTAACGATAGAGATAACATAGAAGATCTGTTAAGCTATGTAAGTATATATGAAATAGTTGTATATTGAAATAATGTTGGATTTGTTGATAATCTTAATAAAAATGGTTGCAGTCGTGGAAAAACTGGAGAGAAGGGACAACGGTGAATCTCATAGATCCAGCTTTGAAGGTTTCTTCGTCATCTGAAATAACGAGATGCATACACATTGGGTTACTTTGTGTTCAAG
This sequence comes from Gossypium raimondii, assembly GCF_025698545.1. Classification (NCBI taxonomy): domain Eukaryota; kingdom Viridiplantae; phylum Streptophyta; class Magnoliopsida; order Malvales; family Malvaceae; genus Gossypium; species Gossypium raimondii. The sequence goes on from NC_068570.1 coordinate 36,771,981, forward strand.
AAAACGTGGCGGACAGACCAACCATGGCGTCGGTTGTCATCATGTTGAATAGCAGCTCGCTGACACTTGCGATGCCCTCAGAGCCGGCATTTTTCATGCATAGCTCCACTCAATCAGATCTCTCATCCTCCTCGACATATAGTTCAAGGGTTACCGTTTCCATTACTAGTCATTCCAATGACGAAGTTTTCCCCTTAGCCAATGTTGGTGTTTGAACAAGTAAACTAAGGAGAATTGAAGCAAAGAACGAATGCAAAGAAAATTTGAACAAGAAGATGACTGAAAAATCACTTGTATTTCTCATTAAGATAATTGTTGAAAGGTGGCAACATTGCAGCAACATGCAAGAAACCATGCAACACAGCTGCAGCATGCAACTAACCAGGAACACAGCTGAAGCATGCTAATGTCCATGGTGTAATTCGACTGTAGAGCCTTTGCACAGTTGACTTTTTTGCTAGCTTATGTTGTAATCATTTTTATTTGATCAGCTAAGGTTTAATTGTGTGCTTAGCTGATTTGGTAGTCACTTAGGTTGTCGTTAAGCTGATGTAATAGCTTAGATACTTGCACAAGCAAGCTTTGTTTTCTTTCAATGTAATTTTTGAACCACTTATGTATTTGTTTTTACTCATTTTTAATGTAATGAAGTTAAGCTTTGTTCTTCATCATCAAGCTTTTGTTTTTGCTTCTGTTTTTCATTTTTCAAACACAAAAAAACTTTGTTTTGTTCCTTGTTGTTAATCGAAAACTCAACAATAATGAACATTTATGTGATACAAGGCAGCCACCTAATGTGTAACTGCTCCCACTAATACTTGATTAAAACATAGCTTAAATTACACACAAATGAAGCTGATATATCAGCTATTACATCACATTGGAAATCATACAAAATCAGCAACTAAACCTACTAGCTCAAAGTCAAATTACAAAACAACTAAACAAGTTACAAATGAACAAAATGTTGCTGCTGTTGCTGCTGCACTGGTTCAGCTTCAATGCTGGTCTGCTGTTGCATTGCAGGCCAAAGTTCATCAGCCAAAAATAGAGAGCCTTATCTCCATTAAATGCTTTCACCAGAAGGTTTATTTCAATTGTTTACGATTTTGTTCTGTTGTTTGACTTGCATGCATTATTGAACATGTTTCTTTATCCTTAAATAGAAACCCTTTTTATATGTTGGTTTGTCTTGGACAGTTTAAAGTTGATTCATAAGGTAATTAAAAAATCCTATTTTTTATGACATCTTAGTGCTGAAATTTGAAATTCTAGTTTTATAAATGGTATAAAAATATAATTCATTTGCCAAAACTTTTAACCAAGTTTAGTTTGAGGTATTCAAAGGCCGAAACTATCTTTTGACCAAGTTTAGTTTGAGGTCTTCAAAGGCCGAAGCTATCTACCTAAACCAACCTAAAACTGCAACAAAGTGAACATCAATTTAGAGCCATTCACTGTATTAAAGAAAAACTAACTGCTACGGACTAAGTCAATGCATTTTTTTTTTTGAAGACCCAAGAAATTATTCATGACTACGCAAGCCAAAGTATTTTCAATTTAAAATATAACCCTTATATATATATATATATATTTGTAAAGACGTGTGTGCGTGTGATGGGATGAATTTGTTTCTAAATTACTTGAAGGAACGCGGGTGTAGCGTGATCAAGAAGCCCCAAGTCGATCTGAATTTCCATGAAGCCAAAAAATTCCTCAAGACATTAAATGTAGGGCAAAATATTAAAAGCCTCTTTTTTTAATTTATTAAAATGGGTTAGGTATTTTATTATTTACCGGAATGAACCTTTTTTCCCTAAAACGTGTCCCCGTCAGCGCAATGTCAGGGGATGTGTCAGCAAAACGCGTCCCTAGGGGCGCGCTTTGCTTACGTGGACACAAAGCGTGCTTACGAGGACGCGATTTGTTGCCACGTAGGCAAAGCGAGCTGACATGGACGCGTTTTGTTGCCACGTAGCGACCACTGGGACGATTTTCCCGCAAGTGAATAAAGCAGCAATGGTCATTTTTTTTTACCGTTGTCCACCCCCCAATGGTAAAAAAAAAACCTATAAAACCCCCCCACCCTTTCATTTTTTTCACAAACTAATCATCTCTCAATTATTTTCTCAATTTCCTCTCAATTTCCTTCCAAATTTCTCTCAAATCCATATTTAATTTTAATTTGCTCTCAATTTCCTCTTAAATTTCTCTTAAATGAAAATGATAAGTGTTAAATTTATTTTTTAAATATTATTTAAGATTTTTTATTTATGCATTTTTAGATAATTATTAATTTATTATTTGTTATAAAAATCTGTAGATCGGATATTGAAATGCTATATCTGGAATATGCATGGTCCTCCATCACCGTTGGTAGAGAATTACCTGCGGGAAGCGGGTTTTTGGCACGTGGCGACGGTAGGCTGGGGATGCAAGTTGGATTTGAAACTTATCAGTGCGTTGACCGAGAGGTGGAGACCCGAGATGCACACATTCTATCTTCCATGTGGAGAGTGCACTATCACTTTGGAAGATGTCAATCTGCAATTTGGATTGCCGGTGGACGGGTACTCAGTCACCGGGTCTGTTCAATCTGGTGATTGGGGACCGGTGTGCTACGAGCTGTTGGGCGTTATTTCGGAGAAAATTAACAGAGGTCGGATCGAGATGGGTTGGTTACAAGACACATTCTCGGATCCAGATGATGATTCAACCAAAGTAGAAAGAATTCGATATGCTCGGGCATACATTCTTCAGATAATTGGAGGTTATCTGATGCCGGACTTGTCACGGAACCTCGTACATCTAAGATGGCTGCTGAAACTCGTTGATTTTAGAGCAGCTGGTGAATTGAGTTGGGGTCTATCGTCTTGGCAACATTATATCGGGAGATGTGCGAGGCGACGCGACCGAGTAAAGCGAAAATTGGAGGTTGCCTATCACTACCGCAGTCATGGGCACGATTTCACTTTCCATTTCTACGTCCTCGAGTGGACCACCCATATACATTCCCACTAATAACGAGGTAAATTTTATATTAGATTTTTTACAATTATTATGTAGATTTTTAAAAATAATAGTATGCTAAAAATTTATTTAATTAGGTGAAACTTTCCGGCAAGTTATGCTCGATTACCTACCTCTCTTGAAAATATACGGCTTCTATTAGACCAATAGTCGGAAGCACATGTAAGTATTAAATAAAATTTATATTTGCATCATGAGCTAGTCGATTGGTATTTAGTATTTAGTATTATGTATATAACTAATATTTTTATCATGTTCATATAGTTTTAATGGACACCATATGAGGATCCGACAATTTGGGCAATAATTCCGGATGAGTTCTTCCAAAATCCAAACGCTTGGCACGTGAAAGTCGCGTTGATCAGCTATGCGACCATGGAGATGCACCAGTCAGACAGAGTGTTACGGCAATTTGGATGTAGACAACCGTGGAGATGCGTCCCACCCACTATGCATCTTCTCCAACACCTTCTGCTTAGCTATCCAAGCCTTGCGATAAGAGGGCATGTACCCCATTTGTGTAACAACCCGGTTTGACTCTAATCGGAATAGTGGTTTCGAGACCACAAATTCGAATTAGAAAATATTTTAATATTATTTTCTGTGTTTATTATGTGTGAATTTACTAGTGTGAAAATTTCGTTCTTTAATTTTGCCGTTTGAGTGTCCGATTAAATAAAAGATTAAATCACGTAAAATAAAAATTTAATGGTTAAATATGAAAGTACCTAATTGTTGTTGTCTTTATAATTTAGAGGTTTTATGATGCAATTAGCCCACTATGTAAGTTAGTGGGTGGCAAAGGACTAATGTAACCTTATTATATATGTTTAATATATATATTAGTAAAGGTTAATATATGTTTAATATAACAAATTAAAAAGCCATGTTCTTCATCTTTTGGCTGAATTTGAAAGAAAAAAAAGGGGGTTAAAGATTTGTTGCATTCGGCACTTTCAAGTTTTGATTAAGGTATGGATTTTGTTCGGTTTTTGATGATTTTTATGTTTTTGAGATCGTTGCTTCGAGTATTATCCGACCCATGCTTGAAATTTTGATTTTGATGAATACTTTGAGCTATGCCATGATGAATAATTGTGTTTTGTGATGTTTGATAATGAATAATGAAAGATATGTTTTAGATTAATATGTTTTGTATTGGAATTTTTGGTGAAATTGAGTAATTAGGGTTAAATTGCAAAATAATATTTTTAGAGACTAAAATGTGAAATAAATGAAATGTGTGGACTTGTATGAAGACAAGGAACATTCGCCCTAGCTTAGTGTGGGCAAATTTTGTGTATTTTGTGTTTTGTGCAAAATGATTAAATTGAAAAAGTGTAAATGTTAGGGCAAAATGGTAATTTTCCCATTTATGTATTTTGGATTTAATTGAATGTTTTGATGAATAAAAAATTTAAATTTCATTATGTTTAGATTAAGAAACGAAGAAAACGGATTTGGATCGGGGAAAAACGAAAGTAATCGAATAGTCGATCGTGTCCGCTGATATCCGAGGTAAGTGTGATAGCAAATAAACATCATTATATTAGTATATATATGTTCCATAAGCAAAAATACAATGGTATGAATTGTATAAATATGTTAGTTAATGTATACATATGTTTTGAATTTATAAGTTAAAATAAAATGTATGAATTGTATATATATATATATGTGTGTGTGTGTGTGTGTGTGTGTGTGTGTGTGTTAGTCAATGTATATTTGAGTTTTATAAGTTAAAATAAATTGCATAAATTATATATATATATAGACGAATATATATGCTGAGTTTTGTAAGTTGAATGAAATTTAATGAATTACATATATGTTAGTTTAATGTATATATATGTTTTGAATTTTATGAGTTAAAATAAAATATATGAATTGTATATATATATGTGTGTTAGTTAATGTATATTTGAGTTTATAAGTTAAAATAAATTGCATGATATATATATATATATATATATATATATATTCAAATTAATATATATATGCTGAATTTTGTAAGTTGGATGAAATTTAATAGATTACATATATGTTAGCGAATGTATGTATTGAATTTGATAGGTTGAAATTAATCACATGAATTATATGTATGTTAGCCAATGTTTGCTTTGAGTTTTATAATTTGAATCTTATAGTATAAAAGAAAATATATATAATAACCGAATGCGGTATTGAGTTCTATGAGTGAATTTAATGATATGAACTATAGAGATGTTATTGAATGTATGTTTGCTACGAAGATTGGAATATAATTCGATTCTTTTGAGATACGATTATTGAAAAGATTTATATGAGATATAAAAATATCTAGATTTTCTTATAAAGAATTTTGTGAAAGACCGTTTCATATCTGTGGTATTCGGGCTCGATGCCCAGCGATGTAATGCTTAGGTGAATTATTTCAGACTTTATGTCTAGCAGGCTTAAGGTTGGTGGAATAATTTAGACTTTAAGTCTAGTAGGCTAAGTGCCGGTGATCTGAATCAGGTTATAAACCTAGCAGGCTAAGTGCCGGTGATCTGAATCAGGTTATAAACCTAGTAGGCTAAGTCTTGGTGATCCAATCAAAGTTATAACCTAGCGTGCTAAGTGCTTGGTGATCCGAATCAAAGCTATAAGCCTAGCAGGCTAAGTGCCGGTGAATATGTTAAATTAAGTGATTATATGCATTTGATATATATAAATATATAAATGATTTTGGGTTATATATAATGGATAAGTATATGAATATTCATTTATATGTATTCGATGAGCATATAAATGTTTGGATCTATGTGTTTAGTGAATAGGCATGATATTGGTTGAGATGAAAATTGTTGCATATACATGTATGCAATCGGTACATGTGGATTAGAAGTATAAATGTGCATTTGGTTCATGTAGTTGATAAGTAAAAATATAAGCTTTTGACATATGTATTTGAAAGACTATAGATATGTATTCGATGAAATGCAAATGATAAGTATATTTGGAATTAGTATATGCAATTAATGATTATGTATGTAACTTGATTATAAGCACATAATGTTTATACATATGTTCGTTTATATGTATTTTAGATATGCTATAAACTTACTAAGCTATAAAAGCTTACTTTGATTGTTTTTGTCCATTTGTTTTATAGATTTTGGAGACGCATTACGGGCTCGGGGATCATCAGCATAGTCTATCACACTATCGACTTCTTTTGGTATTTTGTTAAAATTTGAACTCGATCTTATGGCATGTATAGGCTTGAGTATGTTTTTGGTTAGTTTGGATCATAAAATATAAATAGCCATGCGAAAATGGTTTAATTTCCATGTTTGTGATTAGTTTGGTTTAAAAATGGTTTGTTCATGATAATTTTGTTTAAATTGGGTTTTATGTGTTTTCGAATGTGTGCTTTGTTTAGTAATGCCTCGTAACTCTAATCCGGCTACGGACGCGGGTCGGGGTGTTACATTTTATTGGTATCAGAGCTACGGTTTAGTCGATTCTCGGACTAATGTAGCATGTATGAGTCTAGCTATACATGCCATATTTTATACTGAGATAGTGTGATGACTGGTGACATCTAAAAAAATGTGTTTTCGTATAGTAATGGATCCCGATCGAACCATAGCTGATGATGTTGAGAGTATAGCGCCTGCTCCCGCGCAAGGGACAGAATCGGTGGACTCTCGACCAACCTCGAGTAACCAGGAGGGAGAGGCTAAACAAGCCTTTTACCAAATGATGAATGCTGGTTTACTCAATATGTCCGAACTAATCCGGTTGCACAACAACCTCCACCCCCGACTAATCCATCTTTGGTTCCTGTTATACCTCAAGTAAGTGATCCGATGAGATTACTTAAGCCTCCTGTTGATAAAATTCGAAAACACGGGGCCGAAGAGTTCAGAGCTATTGATGATGATGCTGAGCGAGCTGAATTCTGGCTCGATAATACTATTCGAGTATTTGATGAGTTATCTTGCACCCCTGATGAGTGCTTGAAATGTGCCATATCTTTGCTACGGGACACTGCATATCACTGGTGGAATACACTAGTATCGGTGGTTCCGAAAGAGCGAGTGACTTGGGAATTCTTTCAAACTGAATTTCGTAAGAAATACATCAGTCAGAGATTCATTGATCAGAAACGCAAGGAATTTCTTGAATTAAAACAGGGTCAGATGACAGTGATAGAATATGAGCGAAAATTTGTGAGACTCAGTAGATATGCTCGAGAGTGTGTTTTGACTGAAGCTATTATGTGTAAAAGATTTGAAAATGGGCTGAATGAAGATATTAAACTGTTAGTTGGCATACTTGAGATAAAAGAGTTCGTAGTACTTGTTGAACGAGCTTGTAAAGCCGAGGAGCTCGGGAAAGAGAAGAGAAAAGCTGACTATGAAGCTCGAGATTCCCGTAAACGATCATTTAGTAAATCATTCCAGTCGGCCTCAAGGAAATCCAGAGAGGATCATAGCTGATCTAAAGCTACTACAGGGTTTCCTAAGCATGATCGAGATCGACCCCCTGTGAGTTCACGAGCTACTTCAGTTGCTAGCATTGGTAGTGTTCGAAAAAATAGATCAGAGTGCAAGCATTGTGGGAAATGGCATCCTGGAGATTTCAGATTACATGATTGGTCTTGCTCTAAGTGTGGTTCAAAGGATCATTTCATTCGAGAGTGTCCGATGGTAACTGAACAAAACACTGTGCAGAATACTAGACCGAGTAATGTGTCAGTACGAGGTAGACCGCCAAGGCATTTGGGTAATGTAAGTAGTAGTCAGAGAGGGGCAAAGGACACAGCAGTTCGATCTGAGGCTCGTGCACCTGCCAGAGCATATGCCATCCGTGCTCTAGAGGAGGCTTCTTCTCCAGATGTTATTACTGGTACTTTCACTCTTTATGATACTAATGTTATTGCGTTGATTGATCCTGGTTCGACTCATTCTTATGTGTGTGAGACCTTAGTATTCAGTAAGACTCTACCTGTTGAGTCTACTAAGTTTGTAATTAAAGTATCAAACCCCCTGGGCCGGTGTGTTTTGGTCGACAAAGTGTGTAAGAATTGTCCCTTGATGATTCGAGATTTGTGCTTTCCGGCTGATTTGATGTTGTTACCATTTTACGAGTTCGATATAATTCTGGGTATGGACTGGTTGACTTTACACGATGCTGTGGTTAACTGCAAAAGAAGGACTATCGATTTAAGGTGCCTGAATGATGAGATTATTCGGATTGAATCTAATGATCTGAATGGTTTACCAGCAGTGATATCCTCGATGTTGATTCAAAAGTATGTGAAGAAAGCGTGTGAAGCTTATCTAGCATATGTTTTTGATAGTAAAGTGACCGAAAAGAAGATTGAATCTTTGTCAGTTGTGTGTGAGTATTCAGATGTGTTTCCCGAAGAATTGCCGGGTTTGCCACCTATCTGAGAGGTAGAATTTGGAATTGAGCTAGTACCGGGGATGACTCCGATTTCAATAGCTCCGTACCATATGGCATCGACTGAATTAAAAGAGTTGAAGACACAGTTGCAAGAATTGACAGATAGAGGTTTCGCACGACTGAGTTTTTCTCCCCGGGGTGCACCAGTTCTATTTGTGAAAAAGAAAGACGGAACGATGAGAATGTGTATTGATTACCGACAACTCAATAAGGTGACTATAAAGAATAAATATCCGTTGCCACGTATTGATGATTTGTTCGATCAGCTAAAAGGGGCTTCAGTGTTTTCGAAGATAGATTTGAGATTGGGTTACTATCAGTTGCGAGTTAAAGACTCTGATGTGCCAAAAACAGCTTTCCGAACGAGGTACAGACATTACGAGTTTCTGATTATGCCTTTCGGACTTACTAATGCACCTGCTGTTTTCATGGATTTGATGAATCGGATCTTTAGACAGTATCTAGATCGGTTTGTGGTAGTATTTATAGATGACATTTTGATCTACTCTGGTGACGAAACTGAGCATGCCGAACATCTGAGACTTGTGTTACAAACTTTGCGAGATAAACAGTTGTATGCAAAGTTTAGTAAATGTGAGTTCTGGTTACGTGAAGTTAGTTTTCTGGGCCATATTGTATCAGCATCGGGTATTTGGGTTGATCCGAGTAAAATTTCAGCTATACTTGATTGGAAACCTCCGAAAAATGTCTCAGAAGTTCGAAGCTTTCTGGGGCTCGCTGGTTATTATAGACGGTTTGTGAAAGGGTTCTCTATGATTGCGACCCCGATGACAAAGTTACTACAAAAAGACGTTAAGTTCGAGTGGTCAGAAAAGTTTTGATCAGTTGGAAGTTCTTTTGACCGAAGCTCCAGTCTTAGTTCAGCCAGAATCGGGTAAAGAGTTTGTTATTTATAGTGATGCATCCTTAAATGGTTTGGGCTGTGTCTTGATCCAGGAAGGCAAAGTTATAGCCTATGCCTCGATACAGTTAAAGCCGCATGAAAAGAACTATCCGACTCACGATCTGGAATTGGCCGCTATCGTATTTGCGTTGAAAATATGGCACCACTATCTGTTTGGCAAAAAATGTCATGATTATTTAGATCATAAAAGCCTAAAGTATTTGATGACTCAGAAAGATTTGAATTTGAGACAGAGTCGATGGTTAGAATTGCTAAAAGATTACGAGCTTGTGATTGACTATCATCCGGGAAAGGCTAATGTTGTTGCTGATGCCCTAAGTCGAAAATCATTGTTTGCTTTGCGTGCAATGAATGCGCATATGGCTATGTCTGATGATGGAGCGGTAGTAGCTGAGTTGAAAGCAAAATCGTTATTTGTTCAACAAATTTGTGAAGCTCAGAAAGTCGATGATGATTTAATTGAAAAACGAACTCAGTGTGACTTAAATGTTGATTCAGAGTTTCTAGTTGATGCTGAGGATTGTTTGAGATTCAGAAACCGATTACGTGTTCCGAAAAATCCAGAGTTAATTCAGATGATTTTGAATGAAGCCCATAATAGTCGATTTTCTGTTCATCCAGGTAGCACGAAAATGTATAATGATCTAAAACAACACTATTGGTGGCATTGTATGAAACGAGACATTTCTGACTTTGTTTCGAAATGTTTAATATGTCAGCAAGTAAAAGTCGAGCATCAGGTACCTTCTGGATTACTTCAGCCTATCATGATACCTGAATGGAAATAGGATAGAGTTACGATGGATTTTGTATCCGGTTTACCGTTGACACCGAGCAAGAAAGATGCAATCTGGGTTATTGTTGATAGGTTGACAAAATCGGCACACTTTATGCCGATTCGTACAGATTTCCCGCTCGATAAACTTGCTGAATTGTTTGTTTCTAAAATTGTGAGATTGCATGGTGTGCCTATTTCTATTGTTTCGGATAGAGACCCGAGATTCACATCGCGATTTTGGAAGAAATGACAAGATGTTTTAGGTACGAAACTACATTTTAGCACAGCTTTTCATCCACAAACAGATGGTCAATTCGAGCGAATCATTCAGATACTTGAGGATATGTTGAGATGCTGCATTCTCGAGTTTGAAGGTACGTGGGAACGATACTTACCTTTGATTGAATTTGCTTATAATAATAGCTTTCAATCTAGTATCAAAATGGCACCTTACGAGGCTTTGTACGGTCGTAAATGTTGTACACCATTGTATTGGACCGAGCTTAGTGAAAATAAGATACACGGGGTTGATTTGATTAAAGAGACTGAACAGAAAGTGAAAGTGATTCGGGACAGTCTGAAATCAGCATCGGATCGTCAGAAATCTTATGCGGATTTGAAAAGAAAGGATAAAAAATTTCAGATCGGGGACAAAGTGTTTTTGAAAGTATCACTGTGGAAGAAAGTAATCAGATTCGGTCGTAAAGGCAAATTGAGTCCGAGATTCATTGGATCGTATGAGATTATAGAGCGTGTCAGACCGGTTGCTTATAGATTGATGTTACCACCTGAGCTAGAAAAGATTCACAATGTATTTCATGTTTTGATGCTCCGTAGATATCGATCTGATCCTTCACATGTGATTAGCCAGACGGAGATTGAAATTAACTCTGATATGTCATATGAAGAAGAACGATTAGCATTCTGGCTCGTGAGATCAAAGAATTACGAAATAAAAAAATTCTGTTAGTTAAAGTATTGTGGCATAAACACGGAGTTGAAGAAGCAACTTGGGAGTCAGAAGATACAATGAAAGAGCGTTATCCAAACCTATTCACCGATAAGATTTTTGAGGACGAAAATCCCTAAGGAGGGAGAGTTGTAACAACCCGGTTTGACTCGAATCGAAATAGTGGTTTTGGGACCACAAATCTGAATTAGAAAAATATTTTAATATTATTTTCTGTGTTTATTATGTGTGAATTTACTAGTGTGAAAATTTCGTGCTTTAATTTCGCCGTTTGAGTGTCCGATTAAATAAAAGGATTAAATCGCGTAAAATAAAAATTTAATGGTTAAATATGAAAGTGCCTAATTGTTGTTGTCTTTATAATTTAGAGGTTTTATGATGCAATTAGCCCACTATGTAAGTTAGTGGGTGGCAAAGGACTAATGTAACCTTATTATATATGTTTAATATATATTAGTAAAGGTTAATATAGTAAATTAATAATAAGGTTAATATATGTTTAATATAACAAATTAAAAAGCCATGTTCTTCATCTTTTGGCTGAATTTGAAAGAAAAAAAAGGGGGTTAAAGATTTGTTGCATTCGGCACTTTCAAGTTTTGATTAAGGTATGGATTTTGTTCGGTTTTTGATGATTTTTATGTTTTTGAGATCGTTGCTTCGAGTATTATCCGACCCATGCTTGAAATTTTGATTTTGATGAATATTTTGAGCTATGCCATGATGAATAATTGTGTTTTGTGATGTTTGATAATGAATAATGAAAGATATGTTTTAGATTAATATGTTTTGTATTGGAATTTTTGGTGAAATTGAGTAATTAGGGTTAAATTGCAAAAATAATATTTTTAGAGACTAAAATGTGAAATAAATGAAATGTGTGGACTTGTATGAAGACAAGGAACATTCGGCCCTAGCTTAGTGTGGGCAAATTTTGTGTATTTTGTGTTTTGTGCAAAAATGATTAAATTGAAAAAAGTGTAAAATGTTAGGGGCAAAATGGTAATTTTCCCATTTATGTATTTTTGGATTTAATTGAATGTTTTGATGAATAAAAAAATTTAAATTTCATTATGTTTAGATTAAGAAACGAAGAAAACGGATTTGGATCGGGGAAAAACGAAAGTAATCGAATAGTCGATCGTGTCCGCTGATATCCGAGGTAAGTGTGATAGCAAATAAACATCATTATATTAGTATATATATGTTCTATAAGCAAAAATACAATGGTATGAATTGTATAAATATGTTAGCCGAATGTATACTTATGTTTTGAATTTATAAGTTAAAATAAAATGTATGAATTGTATATATATATGTGTTAGTCAATGTATATTTGAGTTTTATAAGTTAAAATAAAGTGCATAAATTATATATATATATAGCCGAATATATATGTTGAGTTTTGTAAGTTGAATGAAATTTAATGAATTACATATATGTTAGCGAATGTATATATATGTTTTGAATTTTATGAGTTAAAATAAAATGTATGAATTGTATATATATGTGTTAGTTAATGTATATTTGAGTTTATAAGTTAAAATAAATTGCACAGATATATATATATATATATATTCAACCGAATATATATATGCTGAATTTTGTAAGTTGGATGAAATTTAATAGATTACATATATGTTAGCCGAATGTATGTATTGAATTTGATAGGTTGAAATTAATCACATGAATTATATGTATGTTAGCCAATGTTTGCTTTGAGTTTTGTAATTTGAATCTTATAGTATAAAAGAAAATATATATAATAACCGAATGCAGATATTGAGTTCTATGAGCTGAATTTAGTGATATGAACTATAGAGATGTTATTCGAATGTATGTTTGCTACGAAGATTGGAATATAATTCAATTCTTGCTGAGATACGATTATTGAAAAAACTTATATTAGATATAAAGAATACCTAGATTTTCTTATAAAGAATTTTGTGAAAGACCAATTTCATATCTGTGGTATTCAAGCTCGATGCCTAGCAGATGTAATGCCGGTGAATTATTTCAGACTTTATGTCTAGCAGGCTTAAGGTCGGTGAAATAATTCGGACTTTAAGTCTAGTAGGCTAAGTGCTGGTGATCTGAATCAGGTTATAAACCTAGCAGGCTAAGTGCCGGTGATCTAAATCAGGTTATAAACCTAGCAGGCTAAGTGCCGGTGATCTGAATCAGGCTATAAGCCTAGCAGGCTAAGTGCTAGTGAATATGTTAAATTAAGTGATTATATGAATTTGATATATATAAATATATAAATGATTTTGGGTTATATATAATGGATAAGTATATGAATATTCATTTATATGTATTCGATGAGCATATAAATGTTTGGATCTATGTGTTTAGTGAATAGGCACAGATATTGGTTGATATGAAAATTGTTGAATATACATATATGCAATCGGTACATGTGGATTAGAAGTATAAATGTGCATTTGGTTCATGTAGTTGATAAGTAAAAATATAAGCTTTTGACATATGTATTTGAAAGATCATAGATATGCATTCGATGAAATGCAAATGATAAGTATATTTGGAATTAGTATATGCAATTAATGATTATGTATGTAACTTGATTATAAGCACATAATGTTTATACATATGTTCGTTTATATGTATTTTAGATATTTTATAAACTTACTAAGCTATAAAAGCTTACTTTGATTGTTTTTGTCCATTTGTTTTATAGATTTTGGAGACGCGTTACGAGCTCGGGGATCATCAGCATAGTCTATCACACTATCGACTTCCTTTGGTATTTTGTTAAAATTTGAACTCGATCTTATGGCATGTATAGGCTTGAGTATGTTTTTGGTTAGTTTGGATCATAAAATATAAATAGCCATGCGAAAATGGTTTAATTTCCATGTTTGTGATCAGATTGGTTTAAAAATGGTTTGTTCATGATAATTTTGTTTAAATTGGGTTTATGTGTTTTCGAATGTGTGCTTTGTTTAGTAATGCCTCGTAACTCTAATCCGGCGACGGACGCGGGTCGGGGTGTTACAATTTTGCTACGAATATTGGCAATTAACACCGGCACTGATGCCCTGGGATCTGCTTTCACCGTGGGTAGTATCAAGCTAGCTAACATAGCTGAATCCATCTTGGGATGATCTTGTTAAACACCTATAAACGGAGTACATTAAATAATGCAACATTATATAATAACAATATTATTCAGAAACCGTCACTACTGTACCTGTAGCACATGTATGTGAACCTTGGTACTTTTTTTATCTCCCACAACCCTGTTCTTTTCCTCAATGAGGTGTAGATTTTCCATGAACATGTGCTGTCTTACACGGCACACTTCGCCTCAACGACGTGGTAGTTAACGCCGTTTTTGATGCTATGTTATTTTAAAGCACCAATAAAACTATCATTGTTGGAAAACTGATTACCAACTTCAAATTCACCCAAATCTAGCCCCGAATTTGTACGATCACGCAACCGGTGTGGTAGATCTGGAAACTCCAACGCATCATCTACAGACAGATCGACATTATGCATGTGGGCTGGAGGTGAGTATGCTCTAAATCGTGGATTTTCTTCTTCATCTGAACTCTTTTTAGCATCTTCAGGTTCTGTTGGAATAGGCTCCAGTTCAGAAAATAAGCTAACTTCTGCATCATCGGCCCGGGCTCTCGAGGTGGATCCATGTCGGAGTCATCTTCTAACCTACCATCATCTGCAGCGTACGAGGTCCCCTTACCGGTGGACGTCGTAGGGAGTACATCATCCCTTCTTCCGGGCATTTCATAACGTCCCCAATTGGATGTAGATTGCCAACCACTAGAACTTGATCCCGTTCCCCAGTACATATTTCCAGCATCAAACATTGAGCCACCGACGTACATGTCCCATCCACCGACAGAGTGTCTTGCAGGGGATGTGCATTCCACACCGCTACCAAACATGGGCTGTTCCATGTTTTGTAACCCGCTAACCGAGTGTCGGCCAGGGGTCGTGTATACATCTCGAACACCGGTCGCAAGTACATCAT
Source organism: Gossypium raimondii (assembly GCF_025698545.1). NCBI lineage: Eukaryota > Viridiplantae > Streptophyta > Magnoliopsida > Malvales > Malvaceae > Gossypium > Gossypium raimondii. The sequence continues at coordinate 36,787,138 of NC_068570.1, forward strand.
TTGGCGATGTAAATTGTACATATAGCTCAATATAAGGTGCTCTACTAGTAAGATGAGTTTACACCATTGCCTCCAAGCTACGAGCACCTGTAACACCCCTTACTTGTGTTCCTTGATGGAATAGAGTACGAGGTATTACTATTTTTTTTTAAATTTCGGCAGTATTTCTGCTTATTTTACATAAAAACCCCTGCAAATTTTTAAAGTACAATTTCAAACGATTTTAATGTTTCAACCAATTACAGTATTATATGTACATACACAGTTTATTCAACAATAAACACCAGCATCTTTAACCAAACAATATTTTACAAACATATTTATATCACATCATATTAATTCATCTATACATGCCATGTTTCAAAAGTATTGGTTACAAAATGCCCCAAAAGATGATGATAGTGTGAATGATGTTCTGACTTCGTCCAACTTCTGGGCAGATCGTTGTCACTATAACCAAGAGAAAAATAAAGAAGAGTAAGCATATAGCTTAGTAAGTAAACACATGAAAAATAAATAAATTTCTCGTAAGATTACAAAGTGACATAATTTTAATCATTCATAAATTCCATTGATTGCTCAATTTCCAGCAAGCTGTTTTTCTGCGTCACAGTCACTAATTTATTTTTATCTGGATATACAGAACTCCAAATTGAGTTCCGTAAATTTTCCCCAAACTAGACTCATATATATTTTCACCTTAAAATTTACAGAATTTTTTGTTAAGCAAAATAGTACATTTTATTCTTCAAACCTTCCCCTATTTCACTGCTCAACAGCACTGACCTTCCTTTACTAAAATTTATTTAACTCTCTGTACAAAATTCATATAATGTTCTACTTTATTTATACAGAAAATATACTCAATGAGAAATTCTAGAATAAAAATTTCAACCCACAATAATTTTTGTACAATTTTTGGTGATTTTCCAAAGTTAGAACAGAGGATTTCGAAATGAATTCAACCCTGTTTCACTAAAATTTAAATATCTCAAAATATATAACTCTTTTTCTTGCTATGCTTATTTCATATGAAAATAGACTCATTCAGATTCAATTTCATATATTACCTAACCTCTAATTCAATTTCCACCATTTATGGTGAATTTTCAAAGTTTCCCGACTACAGTTGTTTTAAGCTATTTGTACCCAAACTTATTTTTTTTATAGTTTTGATATTTCCATTCATCTTACATATGGGTTGATTAAATATCAAACCCAGTATTTCCCACACAATCATATCTATTTTACATGTTTGTTCACCCTTCCAACTTCCCTGTTGAAGACCGTTATTTGGTGGATTCAACACTTAGCAACTACCAGTGGATTCAGCACTTAGCAACTACTAGTGATTCAGGGAATCAGGACTTAGCAACCCCTTTGGGGGAATCAGGACTTAGCAACCCCCTTACACATTCAAAGAAATATGCCACCAATGATTCGGGGAATCAACACTTAGCAACCCCTTACACAATCGGTTACGGTGGGATCAACACTTAGCAACCACCGATGATTTGGGGAATCAGCAGTTAGCAACCCCTTTTCACATTTAAGTTACAGTGGAATCAGCACTTAGCAACCACCGATGTTTTGGGGAATCAACACTTAGCAACCCCTTGGGGGAATCAGCACTTAGCAACCCCCTTTATATTCAATGTACTCCGGCTTATTCCGAGTGTTCAACCGAAACCTTATTTTTCAACATTTTACCACTTTTCCCAACTTCCCACATTTTTAGGATCTTTACTAAGTATTTACTCTAAATTAAATTAAATCACGACAATATATTGAATAACATCAAAATAATACATTAATTCACATGCTTACTTACCTCGGAACAAAATATTGTGATTTTGCGATTTAATCCTCGACCCTTTTCTTTTCCCCGTTTGAGGTGGTCTTCATGTCTTTCTTGATCTATAATAGAAAATTTAGCTTATTTAACATTCACATTTATTAAAAAAATTCTCGACTCAACTTTTTCAAAAATTATGATTTTGTCCCTAAAATTTTGCATATTTCCATTTTCGTCCCTAAGCTTGAAAATTAAATTTCACACCTTATTCTTATGTTTTACAACATGATGAACACTTTTCCCTTCTATGACAACATCAAATTCTCACTCTAACATACACTTATGAACAATAAATATTTTTACCGATTATGTCGATTTACCCGTTTTTGCTTAAAATCATTTAGCAAAGGTTGTTTAACATAATTTCTAGCTTCATATTCCACCATAAAACAGAAAAATAAACACATTTCACCTATGGGTATTTTTCTAAATATGAACCCTAACATGAATTAATAGTAAAATAAGCTAAACCGAGCTACGAGGTTTTCAAAAATGCGAAGAACATTAAAAACGGGGCTTGGAATCACTTACTATGGATCTTGGAAGCTTGAAAACCCTAAATATGACTTTCCCCTTGCTAATTTCGTTCACTATGGAGAAGATGAGCATATTTTGCCATCTTTTTCCCATTTTATTTCTTTTTATTACCAAATGACTAAAATGCCCTTACTTAAAAAAATCTATTTCACTAATTCCATGTCCATTTTTGTCCATCAACTAACTAATGGTCTAATTACCACATAAAGATCTCCAATTTAAAATTTCATAACAATCGGACACCTCTAAGATGTAGAACTCAACTTTTGCACTTTTTACAATTTAGTCCTTTTGACTAAATTGAGTGCCCAAACGTCAAAATTTTCGAACAAAATTTTTACAAAATTTTTCCGTGAAATTGTAGACCATAAAAATATAATAATATTTTCCCTCGTCGGATTTGTGGTCTCAAAACCACTGTTCCGACTAGGCCCAGAATCGAGCTGTTACAGCACCTTTTATGTCTAACAAGTCATATGTCACCGGATCAACAGAAGAACAAAATCGATACGTAATAGACAGAACTTTCGTTGGCGTCGTTCCGAAAATTTTACGCCTAATTCTTTTACGAAGTTCTGTCAAATCTATGTTCTGGTTAAAAAACAGTCGTACCGTATTCTCGAAAAAAAAACAACACCGTTCTCGGTGTGGCAAACCTCACCATCATAGTAAATAACAGCACTAATACGTTTACTCATATTTAATTTCTAACCTTCTTAGCCTCTCTAAATTGTTTTTGTTGTGTAACTTATGCAATCTGAAAACATTTTTTGCCTCATTTATAGCCTCAGCCCAAACATGCTACTGTAGCAAAAGCGTGTCCACGAGGGCGCGATTTCATAAATTCTTCTGATAAAGCATCCTGTTTGAAGCATTTTTTATACTATTTACTCAGAAACATCAACTCGAAATTATTTTTTCAAGACCTACTGTAGCAAAAGCGCGTCCACGTGGGAGCAATTTCAGAAATTCTTCTGATAAAGCATCCTGCTTGAAGCATTTTTTATACTATTTGCTCAGAAATGTCAACTCAAAATTATTTTTCAGACTCATCAGAGCAAAAGCACGCCCACGCATGCGATTTTAGAAATTCTTCTGATAAAGCATCCTGCTTGGAGTGTTTTTTTTTTATACTATTTTCTCAAAAACATCAACTCGAAATTATTTTTTCAAGACCTACTGTAGCAAAAGCGCGTCCACCTGGGCGCGATTCAGAAATTCTTTTGTTAAAGCATCTTGCTTTGATTTTATCTTAAAAACCCATAAACACGAAACCTAATATAATTTTGAAAAATTATAATTAATTTAATTAAGAAACCCTAAACCGTAATCCCTTATTTGTTTAATTTTTTTCTCCAAAACCCTAAAAATCCCAAAACCTCAAACTCTAACCCTAAAAACGCAAAAAACAGCAAAAATGGCAAATAAAGTTGAATGTATTTTATTATGGAGTGTTGAATGTTGATAACTATTTACAAATAAAGTTCTTTTTTTTAAAAAAAATTCTATTTATCTTGAAGCTCAAATTAACTTTATAAATTACAAATTGTTAAATTGTTTATTGCATCACCATACTTTAAATAGATGGGTTCTCTAGAAATTGCAAGAATTGAGCTAGTCCATATGGGTTAAAGTAAGCTCAAATTACCGATAAGAATAACTTGGGTAAGTTGTGCACGTCTCAATCACGGGTTGTTGTCAATGAGCTATTAGAATTCTCCTCTGCCCATTCTAGTGACATTGTTGTTGCATCCTCAGAACTGAATTTGTCCATCTTATCTAAACGGGACAATTAAATTGATACCGAGTAAAGTCTCATTTCCATCTCCTTTACGTAAATTTTTACTTAAAGTTGTTAATTCTAAGTTTTTAATCTTATTCAATTTAGTCTTGTTATTCAGTTTAAACCCTAATTTTGATTAACTACTCTCACTTCAATTAACCAACCTCCCGATGAATTTAATTACGACCCATCGCAATTCTATTATATCCATTTAATTTGTAAGTCATTTGGTACATTTAATACGAGGAATTAAAGGGTTTAGAGAAGTTCAATAATTCAAAGATTTCTTAGTGTGGAGATTGTGTTAGGCAACAATTGAAATTCTCATAGATAAAATCTCTTGATCACTCTTAACAACGATTAATCCACAACGAAAAAAAATGAGAAAAATAATTATAGAAAAATAATGAACCAAAATGCAAGTACATGAAATTGATGTAAAACTAGAATCAAAATAACAACTTTTAAGAAAATCCTAAAAACTAAATTACTTAACCACTACTAATCATAAAAGCCCTCCTTTAATCATGTTTAAGAAGTAATATTATACTACTTTTCATGTTTCACCTAATTTGGACGACTTTGCCTTGAGTTACAATAAAACTTCTGGTTGTGTGGACTGAAATACTCTTTCAGATTTTAGATCCGTCGAGCTTTAATGTCACAACTTCCCTAATAGTCTATTTGAGTCTTTGTAAGGTAGCTAGGGTGTTGCGACTTTGCTTCCCGATGTCGCGACTTCGCTGTAACGTTATGATTGACTTTCACCTTTGGCTACTGTCGTGGATGTCATGACTTTATCTATCGAATGTCATGACTTTACTTGTCAATGTCGAAACTCCTAGCTTCCAATGTCGCAACCTTGGCCATAGTCCACTTACATTATTGATGCTACTTAAAACTCCTCCCAAGTGCGTGTGTCGCTTCAATGCCGTGACTTCATGTCCTCCATGTCACAACATTCTGAGTAGTCCCCTAACATCTTTGTCATTTGGCTCAAGTCGTTTCTTGCACCACTACATCACTTAGTTGGAACTCATTAGGCAGGAGTTTGCCTAATCGGTCGATAAACATCCTAAAAGGCTTGTTTTATTCAACTAAAACATAAATAACACATAATTCATAAAAATAAAGAAATAACAAAAAAAAAAAAAAAACAAAAACAAAATGCTCCATTACATAAGTATCGCAAAAAAAACTCAATTTGCCCTATTAAATTATGGAAAATCACTCATGCAAATGAGAACTGGGGTTGAAAACTTAGCATTGTGCAAATCGATGGATTTTCCCCGTGCGCGTGAGAATATGGTGGAGCCTGATCCTTTTTGTTTCTTGGAGTAAATTATTATTTTATAATTCAACAGAGAGCCTATAGTTTTTTACTAGTTACTACTCTAGTAGCTATAAATATCATGCCTTGGTAGCCTCCTAAGCACATCACAAACTCGATACAAAAGAGCTTGTTGGAGATATGCTGCGGATGAATTATACTTAAAAACAATGTTCTACACACCTCAAACTTTCCTCCTCAACGTTCCAGTTTAGTTTTCTCAATTTATCTTTATTGAAAATAAAATCATTTTCCTAGTTTTTATGAGAAATGTTAAGAAAGAAGAAGAAAAGGTTTATATATGCTAGATATTTCTATGCTGTTCAAAATTTTAAAATTTATTCTATATAATAATTTAATTTTGAGACATTGAATCCTTGTAATTTTATTTAAAAATCTTGGTCCTTCTATCAATTTTTTTATTAAAGTTATTGACATAATAGTTAAAAATAAAAATAAAACCTCAATGTTTATAGTTTTGTTAATTTGATCCTCATTCTTTAAAACTACGTAATTTTTTCAAAAAATTAAAATTACTTTTCATATTTTAAATTAAAAATAAAAAATTTAAAAATTATAATCTAACAAATTCAAAAATTATAAAAATAAAAAATATTTAAAATTCAAAATTAAAAACAATTTTTAAAAATCATTTAAAAAGTTTAAAATTATTAAAATTATTTAAAAATTAAAAAATTAGAAAAAGAGTTACTCCTTAAATGTTAATAAGAGAAGTGTTTATGAGCCGTGTAACCTAGCCAATCGATTGACCCGACTCATTTCAAGATGGCCTTAGGCTTATATTATCAACCTTGGATTAGCCCAACTTGACCTATTTTATTCGTTAAAACAATAAAAATATATATTAATATTAATTTTTATAATTAAATTAAATATATATATATAATTTGTTATTATTTTAAATAGAGAAATGATTCGTTTAGTGAAACAAAATCAAAGCTGGAAAATTCTTTGAAATTGAATTTCGGCCTGACTTCACCAAGAACACCTTTAATGATAATAAACTTTCCAAACTTTGAGCTATTTATTCAATCCATATTAAACCATATTTAAACAAATATTTTTAATTTAATTCAAATATATTATATATTAAAATGTTTTTAATTAAATTTAGTTATAAAGTATATGAAATAATAGTGTAAAATAATTTTTAAATAGTGATACAAAATTGATACAAATTAAATTTAAATATACTGTGTAAATGTTTTTCAAAATATACTAAATAACAAATTTAAAACTTAATTTATTAATATTGTATTTTGCCAAAATGTGGTCCATTTTTTAATAAAATTCTTTTAATATAGTGTATTTTGAGCAAAAAATATATATTAAATTTAATCTGAAATAATTCAGAGTTTGTATTATTATTTATAAACTATTTTAAACTAATATTTTATATAATTTGTAATAAAATTTATATAAAAATATTTTTATATATAATTAATATGATTTAAAATAATAAAAATTTGTTCAAATTTAATTTAATATGATGAATCGAACAAATAACTCAAAATCTAGAAAGGCCCCATTCATGAAGTAAATAGCATTTTTTTATTTTTCATAATTTTTAAATTATTTGAAATGAATTTTATAAAAAATTATTTTATTTTTAAAATAAATTTTAATTGTTTATGTAATTTTAAAGAGTAAAGATCAAATTGACAAAAATTATAAATATTGCTTATCTATTCTTTTAGCAAAATTAATGGAAGGACTAAAATTTTTAAATCGGATAAAGTATATGGACCAATAGGATTCACTTTTAAATTTAAAAGAGTAAAAAAGAAAAAGAAAAAGTTAAAACCCAATTTGGGGGAGAATATATATGCTGGCAACATGATATGCGAAGTATAGATTGGATCTCCAATTACCATATCTTTAATAACTTTTCCCCGCAAAAATAACCCTCATTAAACTACCCCTTATCATCGACTTTGCAGCAATCAGTCAGGAATAGCTCAAACATTAAAAACCAGTGCCAAACAGGAAAAAAATCAATTATAAAAAGAAATTGTCTCTTCTAAGAAAATAGATTACAGAAGAATATGCATATCTGATTTTAATGGGCCCTTCTGCATCAGTCGAAATTACCATGTTGGCTGCCGACCATGGTTTTGACCTCAACATGATTGAATAGCCAATGAATGATTATGGCACTAATATAAAAACTAGGACTGCCATTGTTATGCCAGTTGCAACTCCTTGCAAAGACAATCTCCTAGCACCTGTTTTAGCATTACACAAAGGGTTCAATTTCATTTGTATCAAAATAATCTTAAAGATTGTAGTACTTAATAAAACCTATGCAATGGACACTTGAAACGAACATAACAATAACAATGATCGAAGTCAATGCCAACTCACCATCATTTGCAGTGATGGAAAAGTTTGAATAGAACTGGTAATCATGGTACCACATACTACAACTGGACCCATACACCTCCCATCCTCTCTTATTTCCAATCGTGGTTCTAAATGTCATTAGCTGAGTATCCAAGCAATGGCTGCAGTCAGTTCTACTTATATCCCTGGTGCACTGAGCCATGCCATACCTCTTCCCAAATTGTCCTGCATCCAACACTGCTGCATGAAACATCAACGGCTGCTTCGGCGCTGTTATTGATACTTCACTTATGAAGGTGAGAGCTTTTGAGACGACAGATGCATCATCAAAATCGGTTTCATTGACTATTGCTGCCGAAGATTGATCCCAAACGCCGAAGAAACGCTCATTCGAATAGCGAAGGAAGCACCATGTGAACCAAACTTGAACCTTTTTGCTCTTTGAGCAATCATGCAAGGCTACTGCAACAGATTCTCTGGTACAATTAGCACAATTTTCTGCAGAAACATCCCCTCTGCATTGCATAAGACCATAAATCTTCCCTGAGCTCCTTCCTACGGTGGTTTTAAAGAATCCTTTACTCAAAGGCCCTTTCTGGGTCAGTAAATCGAGAAGGCTGTCAAGATTGACTCCGAATGAGCTTTCTGATGAATTATCAGCTTCTGAACATTGCAAACCAGAATACAGATTCCTATCAGCATGACATATGCCAAGTGACAACATGAAAACTAAAAATACAATGAAAGTTTGCACATCGAAATCCACCATTTCCGAATTTGACAACTCATTTACATCTCCATCTCCCAATGGAAAAGACTAAGAGCTGGATCAGATGAGCCATTTGTTTTCAATTGATCTTGAATTATTGTCAAACAATGAAAAAAATGTATTATATTTGTTCATTTTGTCTATTATAAAGGTCAACTCTTCAGCTTTTGATGCCTGGCAAGCAATCATTTTCTTAGCCATAATAATCTTAAAAGTCAACTTCAACTAGTAGCATACACTTGAGTATATCTTTACCTTACATCTCTAAAAGTAGTAAAGAACCAAAACTTGAGATAAGAACAAATGATAGTAAGTTTGATTGAACTTTTTCTTATATTGCAAGAATCCTAGGCATTTTTAAGTCAAAAAGGAAATTAATCCATGGTGTCATGCAGGGGCATTTGACATGAATTTGCAATTATGCTCCAAAATTACCACATCATATACAAGGAGGAAATTCATAGCCTTTTTAAACCCTTGATTAATTCCAAGATTTTCTGTAATCCTATGTGAAAAATTAGAAAGAACAAACATGTATTAGTACATTTGTAAGAACATTTTCTCATGTTTTCTTCAAAGAAAGTGTAAAATGAAAATGCTAAATGCGATATAATCAAAACATGGAATCATCATTAATATGCAACATTATTATTATGGAATCATCATTCCTGCTTTTCTTCTAAAAGACGATGAATAAATTAGTGACTCTCTTTTCTAAAAGCTCAAGAAAAGACAATCCTCACACAAGCATTTGAGCCTAACTCATCAATTAAAATAGAAAAAGCATATCATCTATAAATTTCAGCATCAACCATATCTTCAACATAAAAAAAATAATAATAATTTTTTCCTTCTTTTGTCACTATATGAGTGTATGTACATGTGACGCATGGTAGCGTTAAGATCAACTTGAAATAAAGAAAATGATGTAACCCTACGAATCTCTAGATTCTCTACATTGATTGGCCTAAGCTGAAAGTGACATTTTTTGCTTTCTTATCATGCATATCAACATCAAGATTCATGCGCTAGTGGGCTCTCCATTGCTTTCCATTTTCTATAATACCTTCCACTTGTCACGACAGTGATCCTTAGCTAGGCAGTCCACGAACCACCCGTGGTGGGATTTGGCCAATTTCAGTCGAGAGGGTATGGCTAGGTCGCTTTTTCAGGTATAAAAATGGCATCATCTTATATATCTACTATTGGTATAAAATTGGCTTGGTAACCTTGTTTTAACGTCTCAAATCATTTCACAAAAGGTCAATCAAAGAAGCCAGTAAATATCAAGGTCAGTTGAACAAAATGTTCATATCAATCGTTTTCTGTGACCAATCATTCATCATCTTAAGATATTAATTGATTCTCTCAATGTTATGCATTAATTCCTTGATGTTACTAACAGTAAGGATGAATTTGAGATTCCCAAGATAATATTCCTCCAATTTTTTTCCATGTTCAAGAGCTTACATTTACTAATTTCATGATTATACGAAAAAAAAATCAATCTCAAAAGAAAAATTCTCGCTTTAAATGGAGACTTCACATAAAATCTTTTACAATAAAAATCATGTGATTAATTTTGTCCTTCACCATACCGCAAAACTACCACATTCACTTTATTTTTTGATAGCTAGATACAAATTCTATTAGATGTCATTGCAATTATCTTTCCTTAGCTCCGTTAATCTACTATGTATCCACAACTATCGTTCCTTCCGCTCTTCATATCCTCTTCCATGAATTCTTCTTCAACAGTAGAATAGTAATGGCTCCTAATAAAGTAGAGGGTGTTAGTTTGCAATGTTAGCAAGCCCACATTACTAACGTATATAAAGTATAAAAGACAATTCTTCATAAATTAAGTAATTGCGTTGGGTACTTAGCTCACTTATATTGATTGCATAATATTTATTTGAATAATTTTAACTTTTAAAAAAAGACAATGAATAAACCTATCTTTTCTGGAAAATTGCAATGTTGTGAAAACATGTAACTTGTTGCACAAGTTATGTACCAAGTGACATATTTTTTGATGAACTATGCTTGAAGCCTTAAGGATAATGAATCATCACACTTGAAGTTTATTTTTTCCTTTTAATTTTCTTTTATTGCACCACAAATTTCTTTCTTGTACTACAATTTTCTAACAGAGGATATTTGTAATGATATAATTTCTCGCTGTCCAAATTCTTCGTAAGGTACAAATGAGGAGGGTGTAGAATTCTCTTGCTTCTTTAGTATTTAAATCATCCAATGTGAGTCACTTTGAAATACATTCCAAAACATTATTATAATACTCAACCCAAAAGCTTGTAATTTAAGGAGTAAGTAATTGGCTCAACACATAAGTGTATTATTCTCTTATTTATGGGTTGAGGACATATTATAGATAGTTTTAGGGATTGTCTAAAAAACATTATTATTACTTTTCAATGAAAGCAAATAGAGAAAAAATTGGGGGAAAAGAAAAGAAAAACCCTAAAAGAGTTTGCTTTTCCATTGATTAAGAGAGAAGGAGTATGGATTTTGGTTGATGATGAAACCTAAATTCTGTATAAATACATGAGAATAATAAATTCAGTTTTGAGAAATTTCAAGAGCTAAGTTAAAGATGAGCTACGTTGTTGAAAAGAAGGAATTTCAAGAGGATTATTTTTGTTTTCGTTTTTCAAGTCTTGGGTGTTTTAACGCCTTAACATATATCGATACACAAAATCTAAGAAATGTTGTATATCTATATATGTTTTCTCCTTAGTTTCTTAAATGGTATATGAGTTTTGTAATGTAATTTTCGTCAAACATGCTATTAGTATTACGAAATTTACAATATGATTATGTTTCGATATTTGATTTTCAAATATGGTTTCTGTTCAGTTAACATGTAAAATATTTTGAAATCTCATTTGACTTTACAATAAATAACTACTACTTTATACGATGAGGTAGTACGAGAATGTATATATTTTTTGTCTCCTCGTATCAGGGGTTAAACATTAGCCATGTCAACATATGCTTTATGATAGAAATCAATTTCTGTTGTGACATCGGTTTATAGTAGTGGTTTTTATTTTAATTTATTATCACTATAGGTTAATTGTCTTTTCAACCTTTATCACCGGGGCTAAGGGTGGCCTTAGTATATTACGCGAAACTAATGAAAGTATTTGGTTTTTAAAGTTCTGTTATTTGGAACTCTAAGTTTTAAATAAGTTTATTAGATGTCAGATTACCTAAATTATGTTTTTCAATAATTATTGCTATTTTAGCCTAATTCTCATGTGGTATATTTAATATAATTGAGTGATATCATTTATTTGATTTTCGCATGTGTAGACCTATATGTGGTAACGAAAAAATATTCAATCATTTACATCCATTATTATGTAGTGTGATTGAATGAACTTTTGGCCTTTTTTTTTTTTTAAAAAAAAGGTCATTTCAAAGGATATGCTAAGTTATAGTTTTGAAAAGCAAACGATGATCGTTGTTGCTATAATGACGAAATACAATTTTATCCGAAAACATGTCAGTCGAAATGATACAGATTTTATGGAATATGAAAATATTAACAGGGCATATGAGAATA